>NW_026585895.1:21928386-21935925 GCF_907164565.1 Psammomys obesus
AGAAAGAAAGAAAGAAAGAAAGAAAGAAAGAAAGAAAGAAAGAAAGAGAAAGAGAGAGAAAGAGAGAAAGGAAGGAAGGAAGGAAGGAAAAGAGAGAGAGAGAAGTTATTTATCCTAAGGAAATTCTCAAGGAAAAATATTTCTACTGGACTGGTGGGTTTTGTACAGAAGGTATTGGTTTAATCTCTCTTTTTTTTATTTTTACAGTGAGATTTGAGCATGTGGACATCTTTTGTCACTTCTGCATCTGTTAAGAACACAGCACCAGGGACAAAAGAGAAAAGAAGATGTGCAGGATGACTCATCCTAAAGATTAGAAACAGCCTCAGTGGGGTGAAATCAGATGGATGAGGAGACTGGGCTGGTGAAGGACATGCATCCTGGCCCAAGCCTGGAGTGTGAGTAGATCAGCTGTGTAGGAGGTTGGAAATGGGAGAGGCCTATGAGTCAGGGGTATGCAAGGTGGATCCTGAAGAAAACCTAGAGGTTGGTTGCATGCGCACAGGCAGGTGTGGCCAAACTAAGCTGGGCCACCGGATGTGGGACTCTCGCTAACTCTGGTGGGCTGGAGGCACATTATAGATGGGAGGCAGGCAGACTGACTGGGCTTGATCATAGAAAAGGATAGACAGGATGGATGGGTGGAAAAGTTTGATATCTATCCATTTTTTTCATTATTTTTCAGGTGCAGAAACTGTGGTACATTTACACACTGAAATACTACCCAGCTATTAAAAACAAGGAAATCATGAAATTTGCAGGCAAATGGATGAAACTGGAAAAGATCATCCCATGTGAGGTAACCCAGACCCACAAAGACACACATGTTATTTATTCACTTACAAACAGATTTTAGCCATTCAGTACAGCATAGACATACTACAATGCAGACCCCAAAGAAGATAAGTAACAAGGAGAACCCAGAGTGGAAATAGAATTGACAGAGGTAGTAGTTGAAGAGTGGAAACAAGGTAAAAGGAGGAGTTCAGAGAGAAATAAGGGTGGCGATCAGAACTGGAGAAAGTAGAGGCAGGAAGGCAGAAGGCTTGCAGAGAAAAGAGAAATGGTGGGTAGGAACATCTCTTGGACAAACTGAAGACCTAAAATAGAATAGGCCTCTGGGAGCATATGAGGGCCTCTAGCTAAGACCCCTAGTAGTAGGGGCCATGGAGATTGAAGAGGACACTCTTTATCTAGACAAGATTCTTAGTGGACAGAGATCATCAACCAACAAAAACCTTAATCCAAAACTTACCCTATCTACAAGACCTGCAGAGACAAGATAAAACAGGTAGAGAAGAGATTGAGGGAACGTCCAACTAATGCCAGGTCCCTAAGACCCACCCCATGAAAGAGAGCCAACCCCTATCACTATCAATGACATTCTGACATGCCTGCAGACAGGAGCCTACCAGAGCTGTCCTCTTAGTGACTCCACACAGCAACGGCTTGAAACAGATACTGAGACCCACAGCCAAACACTGGGCAAGGCATAGGGAGTCTACTGGAAAAGAGTGGTGGGCTTAGAGATGACCAAAGTTCAACAAGAAGACCATCAGAGCCAATCAACCAGGGACCAGAGGGGCCTATGGAGTCTGAGGCACCAACCATGGACGGTGTATGGTCTGGACCTATGTCCTCTATTTTTAAGTAGCTGATGGACATCTTAGTCCTCATGTGGACCCCTCATGTAGGGGGATATCTCTGACATGGACTATGTTGCCTGCTTTTTTATCACTTCTCCCTGATAAGACTACACTACCAGGCCACAGAGAAGGAAGACAAACTCAGTCCTCATGTGAATAGATGAGCTGGGTGTCTGGGTAGAGGGGCTCCCCTATTTTGAGGAATGGGGAGGGGGGAATGTGGGAGGAATGGTGAGGCTGGGAGGAGAGAAAGGAGGGGCCTATGACTGAGATGTAAATTGAATTAATTAATAAACTATGGAAAAATATATGTCATAAACCTTCATAGGGTCACATAACAGAATGTGTTGGTTTGACCTGGACCAGAAGGTTATTCTTCAGTGACATGTTCCTGGGAAAGTGGACTAAGGAATGAAAACATAGAGAAGATGGGAAATCTGGGATCAGGAAGTCTTTCATAAGCTATGTAAGTTTATTAAGTTATACAGCATCTTATAAGCTAATTGTAGAGAGAAAAATTGGCCAAGGTCAAAAGAAAGCCAACTCAGGATTGGCAAAGAGAACACAGGCTATCTTAGGTACAGCTGCCTTAAGTCTGATAACCACAGCCCTTCAAAGGGGAAAGCCAGGTTCTTAGGAACTGAAACCTTAACTGCTCCAGAACCCAGCCCCAGACCAGACCTTATCAAGACTCTCCCAGACAACACAGAACTAACATTCCCTCTGTCTTTCCAACAGGATATCTGAGAAGGCCTTCAATCAGTCTGGTTCCCAACAAGGTTTAAAAATTTTGGCAACAGTGAAAGATTTTTGAATGTGCAATAATCTTACATTAATTCAAACATCAAATGCATAATGAATCTGAGGTATTTTCTTGAAGTGTTTGTCATGCTTCATCCTGACATTCCTGAAGTTTTGGTTCAAAGAATAAAATATACCATGTTGTTATGTGCATGTGTCACAATACACAATGCCAAAGAAAATTGGTTGAAACACCTCAATTCAGAGTCAGAACTATTATGTGCTATAAATTTCAATAATTTTCCTACACCATCTCTGCTCTTTAAGAATAAACTCAAGTGACAACACATGCTGGAGAGGATATGGAAAAAGGGGAACCCTCCTTCGTTGCTGGTGGGAATGTAAACTTGTACAACCACTTTAGAAATCAATCTGGCACTTTCACAGAAAATTGGGAATAGTGCTACCTCAAGATCCAGCTATACCACTCCTGGGCATATACCCAAGAGATGCCCCACCATTCAGTGAGGACAACTGCTCAACCATGTTCTTAGCAGCTCTATTTATTTGTAATAGCCAGAAGCTGGAGACAACCTAGATGTCCCTCAACAGCAGAATGGGTTCAGAAAGTGTGGTACATTTACACAATGGAATACTACTCAGCTATTAAAAACAAGGAAAGCATGAAATTTGCAGGCAAATGATGGGACCTAGAAAAGATTATCTTGAGTGAGCTAGCCCAGAAGAAGACACACATGGTATATACTCACTCATAAGTGGATATCAGCCATATAATACAGGATAAATATACTAAAATCTATACTCCTAAAGAAGCAAAACAACAAGGAAGACCCTAGAGAAGATGCTCAATCCTCATTCAGAAGGGCAAATGCAGTAGACGTTGGAAGTAGGACAAGACAGGGAACAGGACAGGAGCCTACCACAGATGGCCTCTGAAAGACTCTACAGATCAAGGTTTTGAAGTAGAGGTTGAGACACATCATAGCCAAACTTTGGGCAGAGTGCAGGGAGTCTTATGAAAGAATAGAGAGATAGAAAGACCTGGAGGGGACAGGAGCTCCAAAAGGAGACCATCAGAACCAAAAAACTGAGTTCTGGGGCCCCTGCAGAGACTGATATCCCAACCAAGAACAATGCATAGAGAGGGCCTAAAACCCAGGATCAGATGTAGCCCATAGACTCAGTCTCCAAGTTGGGTCCCTAATAAAGGGAGCAGGGGTTTTCTCGGGCATGAACTCAGTGAAGTTTTCTCTGATCACCTCTCCTTAGAAGGGTTTAGCCTTGCCAGGCCACAGAGGAAGACAATGCAAACAGTCCTGATGAGACCTGGTAGGCTATGGTCAAATAGAAGGGGAAGAAGACCTCCACTATCAGTGGACTAGGGGAGGGGCATAGGGGGAGAAGAAGGAAGGAGGGTAGGATTGGGAGGAGATGAAAGAGGGGGACACAGATGGGTTACAAATTGAATAAATTGTAATAAATGATAATAAAATAATTTTTAAAAAAAGAAAAGTCTTTTCCTACTATTACTCCTTCCTACATATCATTGGATAGTACTATTTAAATACCTGGGGTTTCTATTTTGTTTTGTTTTGTTTTAGTTTGGTTTGGTTTATTTTGATTTTTGGTTGGGGTGGGGTGTTATGGTTTGTTTTGTTTTCTGAGACAGAGTCTAATAACTACGTTGACCAGACCTGGCCTCAAGCACAGTGATCTGCCTGCCTCTGCCTCCAAAGTACTAGGATTAAATGAATGAACCACCATGCCCAGCAAAATGTTTGATTTTGAAATTTTCTATTTGGCTTGTTGGCTTGAATTTTATTCTTAAAATCTGTTAAATAAGTTTTGACTTTAAACGGAAACAAAATTACCAACATTTTCTTCAGTGGCTCTAAACTTAAATCTGCCAATTTTGCACTACATAATTAATGTAAAGTGGCATTCTCAGTATTGACAATTATAAATTCAAAATATCAATCAACTCTGAAAAATGTTACTGGTCCTTTGATATGAAATATGCCTCCAAGATTTAGTTCCTTGTGTAAAAATAAGCAGGTGCATCCATATGATTAGTATGCAAATGCTTACATATTCAGTATTAAATTATATTTATACCAAAGAATGGTTTTAACATGCGTTTATTTACAATCTATAACTAGTAAATGCTTGCTATGCATACCCCTTTTACATATTATATTCTTAGGGACATGTAAAATTTTCTTGGGCAAAAAAGAGTCACAAATAAGAAAAGTTTAATAAATTCTGAAGTAGGTCGTTATAATCTTATAATTACATATTTTATATTTTGTAGGGGTATATTTTATAGGGATTATTTCCTTGAGCATTATCTTACTTTGCTTTCCATTGATGGTAATAAACACGATGGCCAAATGCAACTTAGAATTTTAGGCCAAAAGCAAAAGGACTGTTTTGGCTTCTACTTCTGTGTCAAAATCCATCGTTGAGAAAGCTAAGCTAATAAGGGAGGAATTTGGAGGCAGGAACTGAAGCAGAGACTATAAAGAAACACTGCTTACCATCTTCCTCTCCGTTGCTTTCTCTGTTGTTATAAAATTGAAAATCCCAACTGTTCTATTTTACCAATGAAGACTCAGGAGTCAGTTGCTGGGGTAAAAACCTACTAGCTCAGAAAGGAAGAGAAAGTGCCCAGCTATCTTCCTAATCAATTCATGTCCCAGAAGGAAAAGGCCAAAAACCCAAGCTAAAAGCTTGATAGCTCAGCCAAGAGCCCAGGAGGAGAAAGCCAAATGTTCAAGGCCAAAAGAGCTAAAACGGAAGCGTTGAAGAGCTAAAGTGCTAAAGAGCTAACGCTAAGGAACTGAAAAGCTCTTTCTTCTTCATGCTGTCTTAAATACCTTTCTCTCAAAGACCCTCCTTACTGCTTAATCCCTGTTACCTATTTTCTTGCTCTGCCTCTCGACCTAGGGTCTTAGAGTAAAAGTATGTGCTAGAGATGGCTGAGCCACACCATAATCATCTGTTCACAATAAACAGAAAGTTCTTGGATTAAAGTTGTATGCTAGCTAGAACCTGGAAACAACCCAGATGTCCCTCAACAGAGTAATGGATACAGAAATTGTAGTACATTTACACAATGGAATACTACTGAGCAATTAAAAACAAGAAGATCATGAAATTTGCAGGCAAATGGTGAGAACCAGAAAAGATCATCCTGAGTGAGGTGTCCCAGAAGCAGAAAGACACACACAGTATATACTCACTTATAAGTGGATACTAGCTATATAATATAGGATAAACCTACAAAAATCTGTACACCTTAAGAAGCCAAGCAAGAAGGAAGACTCTGGATAAGGTGATCAATCCTCATTCAGAAAGACAAATGGGATGGACATTGTAAGAAGGAGAAAACAGGAAACAAGACAGGAACCTACCACAGAGGGCCCTGAAAGACTCTACCCAGCAGTGTATCAAAGCAGATGCTGAGAATCATAGCCAAACTTTGGGCAGAGTGCAGGGAATCTTATGAAAGAAGGGGGCGATAGTAAGACCTGGAGAGGACAGGAACTCCACAAGGAGAGCCACAGTACCAAAATATCTGGGCACAAGGGTCTTTTCTGAGACTGATACTCCATACAAGGACGATATATATAGTCCTAGATATAACCTAGAACCCCTGCTCAGATGTAGCCCATGGCAGCTCAGTATCCAAGTGAGTTCCCTAGTAATGGGCACAGGGACTGTCTCTGACATGAACTCAGTGGCTGGCTCTTTGAACACCTCTCCCTGAGAGGGGAGCAGCCTTGCCAGTCTACAGTGGAAGACAATGCAGCCAGTCCTGATAATACCTGGTAAGCTAGGGTCAGATGGAAGGGGAGAAGGACCTCCCCTATCATTGGACTTGGAGAGGGGCTTGGGAGGAGATGAGGGAGGGGGATGAGATAGGGAGGGAATGAGGGAGAGGACTACAGCTGGGATACAAAGTGAATAAACTGTAATTAATATAAAAAAAAGTTGTGTGCTAGTGCTCAACCACACCCAACAAAAGACCCTTTTTCACTGTTCACAATCTCAGGGTTCACATTGGGATCAATATCCTGCAACATTTATCAGCTATTTTTGTTACAAAATTCAGGCCCACCTACTCAGAAATAACCCTACTCACAGTATGCTGGGCCCTTCCACATCAATCATTAATCAAAAATATACTCCAACAAACTGGCCCACAGCCATCATGATCAAGACATTTTCTTAATTGAGGCTCTTTCTTCTCAGATGATCATAACTTGTATAGGCTGACAAAAAAGTAACTAGCATAGGCATACTATTTGCATAAGTTATATTTTATAAAAGTGCAATAATTTAATGTGTATTGATGATAAACATTAAACAATAAAACTTGAATTTAATGAACATGTCTGAAGTGGCTATAAAATGAATGAGATAAGAATGGATTTTATAATAACTCTGAGTTGGTTATTAAAAGGATTAAATATGTGTGCAATATGTATTATTTAGAATGAATGTAAATGTACAGTGTTTGGAATTTGTCTTCGCATATTTCAGGCCCACACCTCATTCTTGCCACCTTGTGCTGTTATTTTCCACTTCTACCAACAAATCTTGTAAAAGTCAAATTTCGACATCGACTTTAAACCAATGGGAAGCTTTGAAGAATCTAAAAGCTATGTCAATATCTTGCTTCAAAATTAGGTGAGCCCTGGTTCTATGGTAACTAAGTATGATCCATTTTCAAGATTAAACTGTCGGGTGAATACAAGTGCATCGGTACCCGGTTATAAAATGTCTTCCTCATTTCTGGTTTTCACCGAGTGTTTTGTCTTCCAGCACCCTAAGTTCTTTCTGGCACTGGAGCTCTGCCTTCCTATGTGATTTGGGATTGACTTTTAACAGGTATATTCATTCATGTCTGACTCTAAGATCCCAATTATTTGCCCTCAGTTACATTAACCAGAACACCCAATGGTGTTTTATAGTGTTCTTAGATAATTTTGATTCTAAGAATTTTATTCTTTGGAGTGTTATGGCAGTTTTTTAAATTTCTTTTTGAAATTGTTTATTGATATTACCTAAAAATACAACTGGTGTGTGTGTGTGTGTGTGTGTGTGTGTGTGTGTGTGTGTGTGTGTG
>NW_026585895.1:21935935-21941705 GCF_907164565.1 Psammomys obesus
GTGTGTGTGTGTGTGTGTGTGTGTGTGTGTGTGTGTGTGTGTGTGTGTTTTGAGCTATTGTAAAATTTGCTGACTTAGATTATTATCTGTACTAATTAGGAACTTTTTTGAATTTTTTTTTAGTATTTTCTATACAACAGATCAATGTATCTCATAGGAGAGACAGCTTTTAGCTTGGATAGAGTTTCTTTCTTGTTTCTTTGCCTAATTACTATAGTTGAAAGTTCTAGTACAACATTGCCTAGAAATGGCAGAATCAGAAATCCTTTTTTCATTCCTGATTTGAAAGGCTTTTATTCAGGCTTTAACTCATCAATATATACAGCTTCTCAACTCTGGGTCATGACACCATGTGAGGTCACATAATTGAATGTGAAGATCATAAGATTTTGACTCAAGATTCTATAGCCTCAAATATTCAGCCAAGATTTAACTATTCACACCAAACTAAATAAGCATGCTTATCTCCTTAGTATTCAAATTTTCTTTCCTCTCTATTACTGAGAAAAGTATATATATAACAAAGAATAGCTTTACAATATTTTTATAAAAAGAACATTAAATTGGGTGTGTAGTAAAATGGAGAGAATCTGAGAGGAATTGGGGAGAGGAAATGGATATGATCAGAATACACTACAAAATTGCCAAAGAATTTTTTAAAACATCATATTATGGATATTTAAGCTTTATTTTCAGTATGTGCTTTGATTTGAATGCATATTTTATACATCTATATTCCTAGGATAATGTAAAGATTTCTTGGACAGCTGCAGCAGCAGCATCCTACACAGACCCCTGAGTTTCTTGCCCTCACCAACTTCTCCAACCAACTTACTTCACATTGGTTCTACCTCAGCATTTCTCCAAATGGTCCCTAAATGCCAATGAGTTCCCTGTCCTCAGGGAGACCCTGACAAGTCTGACCCTCTGGAACTAGTGAGTGTATGCACCACAGCCTCAATCTCAGTTTGCCCAAAAAGGTTTGCACATTTCCCCACAACTTCTTCTGCCCATTACCCACTGCTATGACCCAACCAGATCCAGACCCAGTAATCAATCCCATTTCAGACCCAGCCCACTCCAGTGCCAGACCCACACCATGGCTGTTTCACAAGATCATTTTAGGCCACCTTTGGCTCTGTTCTCTCAAGGCACTGTCAAGATGCCTAGCTAGGCACCACACCTTAGAATTACAGGCTGATTAGCTAAAACTCATACAGAAATAAAACAAGCATCCTAAATCCAGATACCTAGGCCGAATCCAAAACATTGTGTCCCTGACCCTACACACACACACACACACACACACACACACACAAAATCACCTGTCTCATACCATTGGCCCCTAGAAAAGCAACTTAGGTGAAATTCAAGACGAAGAACTTAAAGCTGTTCAACAGTTCAAAGAATTCAGAGGTCAAAAGTAAACATCCTAATGAACTTAAGTAGGACAGGAACAAAATTATTGAAGTCGAAAAAAAACACAAGCAAATTAAATAATAGAAACAATTCAGGATATAAAAATCTAATTAAAAAAAGACAAAAACACTAAAGAAAATGCACACTAAAATGAAGAAATGAATGAAAAACTCAGTAAACCTAGTGAAAAGCTCAGCTGAAAAGCACCACCAAGGGAATGAACCACGAAGACGATAGAACACCAGAGCTTGGAGCCAAATAGAGGAATTTGCTCATTTAGTCAAAGAAATCATAAAACCATAAGCAAAGTATCCAGGAAATTTGTGATACTATGAAGTAAAAAAATAGAAAAGGGGGGGGAATACAATGCCAAAGGCATAGAGTGTAGTTTTAATAAAATCACGAGAAATTTTTCAAATCTAGAGAGAATCATTTAAGTACAATAGCCTACAGAACACAAAATAGGCATAACAATAAAAGAAATTCTGCATAAAATATTATAATCAAAACGCAGACCAAAAGCTGCAAGAGAGAAGGGGCAAGTCACATATAAAGACAGGCCCATCTGAATCGCAGCTGATTATCCCATATAAACTTCTAAAATCAGAAAGGCCTAAAAAGATGTACGCTAAGTTCTAAAAGATCAGAACTGCCAAAACAGACTCTTAACTAACTATCCAGTTTGAAGGAGAAGTAAAAAACTTTCCATGACAAAAACAGACTAATGAAACACATGACCACTAGACCAACTCTTAACAACAGATACTGGAGTCAAAGCATAACCAAAATGGCACCAGGGGAATAGAGAAGAACTTTTCTTCAAAAGAGGTCTAAGAAAGCATGAAAACATTAGCAAAATTATAAGAAATAACATCTTTTTTTTCAACTACAATTATTAATGGTATCAATTTTCCAATAAAAATGAATAGCAAAGTAGATGAGAAAGCAGGATCCTTCTTTTTGCTGCCACCAAGAAAGACTTCACCTCAAATGAAAAAGGTACTTTAAACAAATGAAACTAGTAAACAAGCAGGCATAGTTATTTTCATACTCAATAAAATGGACTTTAAACCAACTCATATCAGAAAGATTACTTCATACTCATTAATAATTAAATAATCAACCAAAAAGATATTAATTGCTGGTAGAAATGAAAATTGGTAAAACTGCTAAAATCAATTTGGAAGTTTAAAAGAAAACTTAGAAATAGAACTACCATATGATGCCTTAAGATACCTGCTTCTCCAAATTCATTGCCTATACTCACAATTGTCAAGAAATGGAAACAGCCTAGATGTTTACAAATGAATGAACAAATAATGAAATGTGGTATATTTGCACAATAGAATATTATCCAGCTATTAAGAAAGATGAAATTGTGAAAATTCACAGGTAAAAATTTATAAAACTGAAAACATCCATTCTAAGAGAGAAAACCCAGGCCTAGAAAAACAAATGTCCCATTCAATCATCTGAATATTTGCTTTGAATCCTCAGATGTGTGATTCTTTTAGAACACCCATAAATGTCAGCATATTACGGGAGCATGGAGAAGAACTTGCAAGAGAGAGGAGATATAATGCAGTGGTATAAAAGTTAAAAAAGAATAATGGAATAGAAATATATATATATATATATATATATATATATAGAGAGAGAGAGAGAGAGAGAGAGAGAAAGAAAGAGTTTAAATGGAGTTACCATATAACATGGCAACACACATTAGGCAGATCTCAGTAGATAACCTAATAATTACCTCAAGTTTCAAGAAAAACAAACCCAGACAAATCAGATGGTTAAAATATATTTATATCTACACAGACATAGACACATAGACATATACATATCTACATATACATACATATATATCTATAGATATATAGCTATATATTAATATATTTATATCCACAAACATGTATCAGTACAGATTAATAAAACAGTAAAATGATGATACATGCAATTCATCAAACAAAAAATAATTTTTTTAATAATAGAAAAGACTTTGGTGTCTTCTTTAATATCTGTTTAGCAGTCAAGAGTAAAAGTTAACTCAAGTGGAAATTTCTGGTTTTTTGAAGACTGGGTTTTGTCACATGATATTTTGCTGGAAGCTGGGCATGTGATGTTTTGCCCAGGTTGGCTTGTGAAAGGGGTATATGGTGTTTTCCTGTGAGCTCTCACATGTGAGGAGCATGACTTTGGCCAGCTGAGAACATCCGTGGGTGAACTCTGAGGCGAGGACATATATAGAGGCCCATGCACAGTGAGACATAGCTTTTTGGATCGACATCACTGCGCTGATCTTTGTGCTTCTACACTTGAGTTCGCACAGAGAAAACATTCCAGAGATCTACAGGCAATCTAACTGAGTCTTAGGGCTTTCATTGACTTCTTGTTTCTGCTTCATGCTGGCCTTTGGACTGGACTGCTGATATCCTGATGACTGAGTCTGATAATCCCCTAATGACCCATGAGCCTAATCAGCAGGAAGTAGATAAAAGAAAACTACAGCACTTTTCCCTACTAATCTCCTACCTAAGTTTGTAAGGGTTAGAAGGGAGGTAACGGTGCTTAAGAACCCTAAATAAAGTAGGTTTGGTGAAAAACCTAAGCTAAACATTTGGAAAAACATTGGAAAAATCTAAATTAAACATTTGGAGCAACAGGTCTACATTTCAAAAAAAAAAAAAAAACAGAAAAAAAATAATAGGTTTTTGAGATTAACAAGATTGAACAGCCTCTAGCCAAACTAACCAAAATAAAAAGAGAAAGGTTTTAAATTAATAAAAGTATTATTTTTATTTTTATTTTTTCACAATTTATTCATTATATATTCTGATTAAAGCCACCTCCCTCAACTGCTCCCAGTCCCACCCTCCCTGTGACCCCCTATACTCTTCCCCAGTCAACTGAAAGGAGGCGTTCTCCACCATTGCTACCTGCCCATAGCTTGTTAAGTCTCATCAGTACTGCCTGGTTCCTCTTCTGTGGCCTGGCATGGCCACATCGCAAGGGGGAAGTGATCAAAGAGCAGGCAATCAAGTTCATAACAGAGCAGCCCCTGCTTCCCCTTACTCACAGACCCACATGGAGACTGAGCTGCCTGTAGGCCACATCTGAGCAGGGGGTCTAGGTCCTCTTCAAGCATGCTCCTTGGTTGGCGCATCAGTCTCTGCAGGACTCCTGGGCTCAAATTTTTTAGCTTTGTTAGTCTCTTTATATTGCTCCTGTCCCCTCCGTGTCCTTCTACCCCCCCACTTCTTCCATAAGACTCCCTACACTCTGTCCAAAGTTTGGCTGTGAGTCTCAGCATCTGCTTTGATGCCCTGTTGGGTAGAGCGTTTCATAGGACCCTCTATCATAGGCTCCCATCCTGTTTCCTCTCTTCCACCGCTTCTGGTGTCTATTCTGCTTGCCATTCTGAATGAGATTTAAACATCTTCCCTAGGATCCTCTTTAGTGTTTAGCTTCTTTAGGTCTATGTATTTTATCAGCCTATATTATACGGCTAGTATCTGCTCATAAGTGAGTGTATTCCAAGCCTGTCTTTCTGTTTCTGGATTACCTCACTCAGGATGATCTTCTCTAGTTCCATCCATTTGCTTGCAAATTGCATGATTTCCTTGTAGCTGAGTAGTATTCCATTGTGTAAATGAGCCACAATATCTGCATCCATTCCTCCATTGAGGGACATGAGGTTGTTAACCAGATTCTGGCTATTATGAACAAAATTGCTATGAACATAGTTGAGCAAATGTCCTTGTTGACTGGCAGGGCCCCTCATGAAAACTGAAAAGCTTCTGTAAAGTAAAGGACACTGTCATCAGAACAAAACAACAGCCTAAGACTGAAAAAAGGATCTTCACCAACCCTACATCTGACAGAGGGCTAATCTCCAGACTATATAAAGAACTCAAGAAATTAGATACCAACAAACCAAATAATCCAATTAAAAATTGTTGTACAGAGCTAAACAAAGAGTTCTCAACAGAGGAATATCGAATGGCAGAGAAACACTTAAAGAAATGTTCCACATCCTTAGTCATCAGGGAAATACAAATTGAAACAACTCTGAGATTCCATCTTACACCCATTGGAAATGGCTAAGATAAAAAACTCAAGTGACAACACATGCTGGAGAGGATGTGGAGAAAGGGAAACCTCCTCCATTGCTGGTGGGAGTGCAAATTTGAACTACCACTTTGGAAATCAACCTGGTGCTTTCTCAAAAAATTGGGAATACTACCTCAAGAACCAGCTCCTGGGTATATACCCTAAATCTGTGTTTTCAGTTGTGGAGAAAGAAGAAAGAAAGAAAGAAAGAAAGAAAGAAAGAAAGAAAGAAAGAAAG
>NW_026585895.1:21941715-21953375 GCF_907164565.1 Psammomys obesus
AAGAAAGAAAGAAAGAAAGAAAGAAAGAAAGAAAGAAAGAAAGAAAGGAAGAAAGAAAGAAAGAAAGAAAGAAACTAGAAAGAGGCCTATGAAATGAGAAATAAAAGGCTTTGAGTGAGTGTGGTAGAAAAGGTAATAAAACACGTGATTTGAAAATGAAAAGGGGGCACAAGAATTAGGAAGTGAACATGAAAGGAGATAGGAGAACAGGAGCCAGGGAGAGTGGAGAGAATGATCCGAAAGTAGCTGATATTTTGTGCCTTAAAAAAAGAAAAAAAATACTCTGTGTGTGTGTATGTGTGTGTGTGTGTGTGTGTGTGTGTGTGTGTGTGTGCGCGCGCGCACACCACATGCGCAGCATGCAATGGTGCATGCATATGTGGAGGACAGTCTCGAGGGATGCAGATCTCACCTTCCTCCATGTACAGCCCAGGAATCAGACTTGATTGCAAATGCCTTTTACTGTTGAGCTCTCCCCAGTACCTGTGTGCTATTTGCAGTTCAAAAAACTAGAAAAAAAAATTGAGAATCATTCTTCTAAAATAACCAAATTCTAATAACCAATATCTAATTTTATTTCAATTCCATTGAAAACTACCAAAATCAGAAAATGTAAAAACACGATTCGTTTGTCATGTAAGTTTGACATTTGATTCTAGAAGTAATATTTACTGTGCACTTGACAACTATAGGCATAAAAAAATCTATAATTCCACATACTTCAAGGTTTGTAAATCTTTTTCTAAGAATGTATTCTTCCTTCTTAAAATAGAAAGAGAATGGGAAATACTCAGGAATAAGTAAGAAGAGGCTGGCTGTCTTTGATCACTCCAAAGCAGCTTGTCCCTCCAGCAATTTCCAGGTAGAAGTAATAGTGTGGCTAGATTCCAGTTCCCCAAAAAGCTGCTGGTCAAACTAATCTTTACACTTTCTTTACCTGTGCTCAAAGTACTTTTGAGAAGTCCCATTTGTACTTTCCAAAGTCATTTTACCGATCAATAGACCCCTGAATCTTAAATTTTGGATTAATATTTCATTTGTGACCTAGGCTTTAGTGCCACTCAGTGTTCAAATCCTAGAACTGCAGCAAATCAAAGCACCGAAACCTGTCATAATTTAGAGATGTGCTGCAGCCTCAGAATATTTATTTTCTTAGGATGTAATGCCATTAATTCAGGTTCTCTGATCCCTGCCTGCTTTGCACTTCACAACGCGCATAACAGAGATAGGAAACTCACCATTACTAGACACCTATTGGAGCTTCGCTCCAGAGAAATGAGTGCCAGTGATCTTTTTTTGTTCCTTCTCAGATTGAATCATCTAGAACTCTGCCATAATTCCAAATATAAACTGACTGACTAAAATCAAGGGAGAGAGAGATTTTTCTCAAAAGAAAAAAAAACCAACTGCTCAAGAACAAGATCCTAACTAAAAGTCTAATGTTTACAGAAAATAAAATATAACAATGGAAATTACTAAACAAATACTGAAATTGAACCACTTATGAACAGTTGGGTTTTTTAATCTTAGACATATTCACACAAAAAAAAATATTCCTTGCCAGTGGATTAGCAAGATTTTCATTTGTGTAGGAATAAGACAGGATGAACGCTAGAAACTGTTACAGAGGGTATTTTGTAAAAGAAGAACATAGATCAGAAACAATCACAAACAGAAGATAAATATAAATGTGAAGAAATTAAAGAATGAAAAACATATAATTTTCCCAGCAAATGATTCTAGGAAAAATTCATATGGAAATTATAAACAAAATAATATTCAAGTTGAACTAAAAATAACATAGTAACAACTGGTCATTTAAAAAACAAGGTAATTATCCACAGTGCACCATTCATTAGGAATTGAAAGGGAATGAAAAGATTGATATTTCTCTTTTGCAAATATCTAATGATGCTTTTTTAAAGCTCTTACACATAAGAAGAGGTAATTTAAAGAACGTTTTTACTTTCTTTAGGGTCAAAATTTAAAACATTAAAAACAAAGTCTTAATTTTGCCACTAGGTAGAGAACATAATTACTAGTACTTGGTATAAATCTTTCAATCTACAGGGAAGAAAATATGTATAGTTTACAGGTTAACAACACTGGCTCTGGAATCAGACAACCCAACAGGGGTTAAGCTTTTAACCCATTACTGAAATTGCTCTAAATCTCAATATGTTTATCTGGACAATAAACATAATTACAGTTCCTACCTCTCCAGACAAAGAGAAAGCCTGGCATGTGCCACTTGCTCTTTTGTATCTTGGGTGGTTTGTTTGGACTTCTGCCCTGTGTTTACCATATGAGTTGTGCCACCCTTCCCAATGGACAGTTGTCTTTCACTTTTTTCACTTTTGTTTTTATTGGAATTTGGCAAACAGAAGCTTTGAAATCGTTATAGTAAATCCATCATTTTTTTTTTTCATGATATTTGCCTTGGGTATTATGCTTAGAAATGCAACAGATTTAAAGGAGTAAAGATAGCACAACTTTTTGAGGAAAGCAAAATATATCTAGTGTGCATAATGTGGATAGAATCAAAGCCCAGCATTGCTCTTGCCACGCACCTCTATGAAGCATGCACTTCAACCTAAAAAGAAGAGAGAAAGAAGAGGAAAGTGGTACTTGAAAACTTGCAGTGGCCACGGGTTATCCAGGTCCTTGATCTTTGCCGTAAGTAAAAACAAATATATACGATGATAGTCAATACAAATGAAGCGAAAATGTTTCCCTTTTTGAAGCAGTTCTCCATAGGACTGTGAAATGCTCATAATGACTTTACTCTGCAACTCCAGGAATTCACCAGAATCATGGATACCTGAGTGAATTAGGTTTGCAGGTACAAGTTCCTTTACCTTACTCTCCACAAAACCACATGAAGACTTCCACAGTTTAAATAAATTACTAATAATTTATCACTGTTCTAATTGTTTGAATCAGGATAACATTTTCATCTAACAGAGGACAGGATACATAAGCTTGACCAGCAAAGATATAACATGGTTCTTGTTTGTGTCTCATAGTTTGGGAGAATTACTATTTAATCAATTAATACCTCTGAATTAAGACTATAAGCAGAAAGCCAGTTGCAGTTTTCTAACAATTTCTTAAATTTACATTAATACTAACTCAGTCATTAATTAGATAATCAATCTAATATTTTTAGAAGGAGGGAGTTGTGGTTTGGTGTGTTGTGTGTGTGTGTGTGTGTGTGTGTGTGTGTGTGTGTTGTGCATACTAGGAAAACACTCAGCCACTGAGCTACAGCCCCATCTCACTAATTGAATTTTTTCTTTTTTATTAATTTATTCATTTTACATCCCGATTATAATCCCCTCCCTCATCTCCTCCTGGTCCCACCCTCTCTCTCTCTCTTTCCCCATTCCTGTCCTCCGAAAGTGGGGGCCCTTCTCCCTTACCAACTGACCCCAGACTATCAAGTCTCTTCAGGACTGCCTGCATCTTTTTCCTCTGAGGCCTGGCAAAGGTGCATTGCCTAAAGTGTGGACTGGGGAGTGATTAAAAAGCAGGCAACTAAGTTCAAGTCAGAGACAGCCCCTGGTCCCCTTGCTAGGTAACCTATGTGGACACTGAGCTGCCTACTGGCTACATTTATGCAGGGGTCCTCTGTCCTCTCCGTGCATGGTCCTTAATTGGTTCATCAGTCTCCGCAGGGGCCCCTGGGCCCAGATTTGTTGACTGCTGTCTCCTCTGGGTCCTTCTGTCTTCCAACACTTCCATGAATCTCCTTGCACTCTGCCTAAAGTTTGGCTGTGTGAGTCTCAGTATCTGCTTCAGTCCCCCGCTAGGTGGAGTCTTTCAGAAGACATCTATGGAAGGATCCTGTCCTGTCCTGTTCTCTCCCTTCAACCACTTCCGGTATCAATTCTACTTGCCCTTCTGAATGAGAATTAAGCATTCTCCTTCCTTGTTACTTACCTTCTTTATGTCTGGATTGTACTATGGTTATCCTGTATTGTATGACTAATATCCACGTATTTTTTTTCTTTTTCTTGTTATTAATTACAGTTTATTCACTTTGTATCCCAGCTGTAGTCCCTTCCCCCATTCCCCTCCCAACCCCACCCTCCCTTCCTCTACTTTTCCTATGCCCCTCCCCCAGTCCAATGATAGGGGAGGTCCTCCTCCCCTTGCATCTGACCCTAGTCTATCAGGTCTCATTAGAACTGGCTGCATTGTCTTCCTCTGTGGACTGGTAAGGATGCTCCCCCCTCAGGGGGAGGTGATCAAAGAGCAGGCCAATCAGTTCATGTCAGAGACAGTCTCTGTTCCTATTATTGGGGAATCCTCTTGGATGCTGAGCTGCCATGAGCTACTTCTGTGCAGGGGTTCTAAGTTATTTCCATGCATGGTCCTTGTTTGGAGTATCAGTCTCAGAAAAGACCCCTATGCCCAGATTTTTTGGTTCTGTTGCTCTCCTTGTGGAGCTCCTCTTCCCCTTCTTTCATATCTCCCCCTTCTTTCATAAGATTCTCTGCATTCTTCAAAAAGTTTGGCTATGAGCTCAGCATCTGCTTTGAAACCCTGCTGGGTAGAGTCTTTCAGAGGCCCTCTGTGGTAGGCTCCTGTCCTGTTCCCTGTTTTCTCCCTCTTCTGATGTCCATCTCATTTGCCTTTCTGAATGAAGATTGAGCTTCTTACCAGGGTCCTCCTTCTTCATTAGCTTCCTTAGGTGTACAGATTTAGTATGATTATCCTATATTATATATCTAATATCCATCTATAAGTGAGTATATACCATGTGTGTCTTTCTGGTTCTGAGATACCTCACTCAGAATAATTTTAAAGAGTTTTGTTTTATGTTTTAATTTGTGTGAGTGTGTGTGTGTGTGTGAATGTGCATTCACCTGTGTGCATGTGTGTGTATTCATGCAAGTGTAGATGCTTAAAGAATGCAGTCAAGGGTATCAGATGCCTGGAGCTGAAGTTACAGATAGTGGTGAGGTAGTTGGTGGTGAGGTACTCAACATGGGTGCTGGGGGAAAATTTGAGTTTCTCTGCAAGACCAGCATACTCTCTTAAGTGCTAAGTCATCTCTACAATCTCTAATTCAGCTTTAATACCTAAAATATTTTAATATCTAAGAAATATTTTATGAGTACAAGTTCAGGGCCTAGGAAAATGGCTCAGTTGGTAAAGTTTCTACCAGGCAAGAATAAAGAGCTGAATTCACATCCTCATCATCTACCCTAATCATCCACATGAAAACTGTAAAATTCAGGTGTGCATTTGTCTATTGAGCCCATTTGCTGGGGGTGAAGCAGAGAAAGGTGGATCTATTTAACCTAACAGTCAGCCAGACTTGCTGTAGAGTCAGTATACTCTGGACCCTGTCTCATAATAAAGATGGAAGGCAACGAAGGAAGATGCTCAACATTAACTTCAAGCTTCCAAATATACATGGACACGCACACAGACATGTCTATGCACCACACATACATACAAAGTTCAGCTCAGTGCTAATTTCCCTAATATTTATAATTCATAAAGGAGTTCATGTAAGGGTCTTTTCTAAGTAAGCAACTTTGGAAATAGCAGGAGTAACATGTTATACATTTTTATCTCATTTTTGAGATTATAATTATAGCAGTGCTCCCTTCCCTTCCTCAAAACTCTCTTTATCCTCCTCCCCTGACTCCTCCAAATTCACGGCCTCTTGTTTCACTGTTATTATATTTTAATATGTATATACATATATATTCCTAAATATAACTTTCTCGGTCCATATAATATTAATTGTGTTTTTGGCACCAGACAAGCAATTTTCCCTGGGGAAGACCATCTTTCTCACTCCCAGCTTTCCTCAGGTGTCTATGGTTCTTTGTGGAGGGTTAAGGCTTCATGGGTTTTTCCCAAGTCATGTTTCCACAGCCAGGCTGGTGAGATTTTAATGGGTGTAGCTTCTGATATTACTAGGAGACACAATCTCACAGCAAACTCCCTGGTCCTTTGACTTCTAAAATCTTTATGGCCCCTCTTCCATAATGGTCCCTAAGCCTTAGGTGAGAGAGTGCTTTGTAGATACAGTCATTGGAACTGGGCCCCCCCATACATTTTTATTGGTGTGGCTTTTTGTAGTGGTGTCCATCTGTTACAAAGAGAAATTTCCTTGATGAGAGGTGAAATTATGCTTAAAATCTCAACATTCCTATTATGCATATATTGGAGGCTAAAAAAATATTTCTAGTTTTCTCAAGGTCACAAACAAGTAAGCAGTAGCATATCAATGATAATGTTTTTTCCTTAGTCTGATGCTCCAACTATCATAGTATATAATTTCTGCCACAAACATCTTAAAATATGTAGAAAGTCATAAGAATTGCTAATACTACTTTTCAGCACTGTCATATTTTGTCCACTGAGCCAAACATACCAGATGTCTTTAAATAAAAGATTTAGACAGCATAAAAATAAAGTGTTATTGTATATGAGCTCCTTAAAAATACAGCAATACATTAGAAAGGTATTGTGGGAGAAGGAGATGGTCAAAATATGAATGAAATATACTCAGAAGTACAGAAAGTGGCCATAGGTTGCAGATAATGAGGTAGGAAATAATAAAATGGAACATTTGGCATGATAAAATACGTTTATTTGACATAATGAGCTAAAATCATACATTCCCATTTGTCAAGATAAATGTGGATTGATTTGTTACCTAAAATTAATGTCTTCATAAGTGTATAATTCTATTAGAATCTTTTTTGTGCTTTTTTTAAATTTTTTATTTAACTTTTATTAATCACACTTTATTCACTTTGTATCCCCCCATAAGCCCCTCCTGATCCCACCCACCCACCCCCTTCTTCACACATGCCCCTCCCCAAGTCCACTGATAGGGGAGGTCCTCCTCTCCTTCTTTCTGATCTTAGTCTATCAGTTCTCGTCAGAAGTGGCTGCATTGAAAAGAATGACAGCTGTGAGGTGACTATTACACTAGCCAATTGCTACCACATGTAAACACCCAATACTAATAATTAGTGAGGATGGAATTTGAGAATAGACCTGAAACAATAGCTTTCACTGAGTTCAGCTGAGCGTCTGTTCTATCTACATACTTCTATGTAATAACTCTGTATATTTAAGCAAACAATACTCCATTTATCTTTTCTGTTATATTTATTCATTTACTTACTTGAAAGAGAAAGCATGTGTAGACACCTCAGTGTGCCTGCGGAGGACAGAAGACAGCCTGTGGCAGATGCCTCCACCCACTGATCCATGTCAACGGCTCTGCCTTCCCCAGTCTTACCACAGACGATCATTTAGTAAAAGGTAGAAAAGACAGGTGAAGGCAAAGTAGTAAGTCTTATACATCGCACACAGAAACAGAGATGTGAAAATGCATATAGACACGGATAAAAGAAAAACAAGCCGTTTGGGAATTTTCATTCATTGTTTCTTTTTTTCTTTTTATTATTGATTTTTAGTTTTCATACAAGTTAATGTTTTAATTGTGACACTTCATACATATATCATTATACTTTCCATATTTGCCTAAAGCTTTGGGGCTTTGGTGCTCATTCAAGTTGTTTGAAGATTACTTTTCATTGCTTTCAGAAAGTATAAAACCTCCCTAGCATGGCATCAAAGATTTGAGGGTATTTTTTGGCCTAATCTTCTACTGTTCACCATATGAACTCCTTATTCCTTTTTATACCACTTCTGTTTTCCATAAGCTCAAACAAATTATATGTTATTCTGCTTTTCAACAAACCATTCTTTTCAATTACATCATCTTCCCATTAATTAAAGACCTTGTACACCTCTGAGACTGACCATAAGATGCTGTAAATATTTGCTTACTTTGGTTGTAGTCTCAACTAGATGTTGACCAAATAGAAACTAATAATAATCATCATCATCATCATGCTTATCCTTGAGTTCCTAATCTTAATCACATTGCCAGGTACAGTGTTATATAATGTATGTTTACTATAAGCAAATATTCTATCAGGATTCAAATTTATTTTTCTTTCCTTTTATTTTTTAAAAAAATATTGACAGAATCTGATTCCTTGCCTTTCCTTCTCCTGTCCTGAAAACTACTCCATTCTCATTTTGTGTTTTATTGGCTTATATCAGTTACACACAATCCCAGATTTCATTATGAAATTTTCACAGATGCATAAAATGTATTTTGATTATATTCACCCCAATTACCCTGTCATCTCCTCCCACTTCTACTGATGCTGTTCCTCTTCCCAGCTAGTCTCCATTCTAATTCCATATTCATGAGTTTGGTTTGGTTTTATTTTGTTCAACAGCCTTCTACCTTTTAATTAAGGTTATTTATAGAAACATTGCCAAAAGGTTACTTACACAGCTGTGGGAAATTTATCCATGCTGTGCCCCCAGAAGAACAGAGGAGGGCCTCAGAAGCCTCTGATCTCAAAAATATTAACTACAAATCTCTGGAAAGGAGCTGGATCTCCCCGGCCCTTCCTTATTCCCTTACTCCATGACAAAAATGTTGATGAGCTCAGTCATGTGGAGATCTTGTGCAGGTAATTACAGCTAAGTGTTATACAAAGCAATGGCCATGTCAGGTAAAAAAAAAAAAAGACATCATTTTACAATATTCCATCCCTTCCTCCACCTACTAAATTCTTCTACCTCTTCCATGATAGCCTCTGGCCCTTAGAAGAGAAGATAATAGATTTCTCAGTTGGGCCTGAGAATTCAACAGTCCCTTATTCTCATCACCTGGAGCAGAAAATTATTCCATTCTTCTCCCAAGAACTCCTAACCTCAATAATAAATTTTTAATCTGTCCCATTTTAAGACATTAAAAGATGCTATTCAAAAGGGGGAGAGAAAGGTGCTTTCCTCTTCCCCACACTAAATACAACTAAAAATCCTGAACATTATACCAAACAAACATAAAAACCTCAGTGATATAGCAAGAGACAGACAGGCATAAACTTCAATACCCAAGGAGTAATAAGCAAAAACCCTTAATCATAATGTATCCCCCCCAAAAAAAACTGACTTAATTTCTTATCTATTGCTGTGATACTACAATGCAACTTATAGAAGAAAGGGTTGATTTGGCACTTCCTTACAGTTTCAGAGACCAGGACAGCAGGTAGCCATGGCACTGAAGCATTAGCTGAGAGTGTACATCTTATCCAAAAGTTAGAGGGAGAGAAAAGGAAACTGGGAATGACGTGGGAAACACCAAAGCCCAACCCTATGACACACTCCTTCAACAAGGACACACCTCCTAATACTCCCAAAAAGTTCTACCAACTGAAGCCCAAGTATCCAAATATATCAGGTGAGAAGACCCACCTCAAACCTAGGCCATAATTTCTTGTAGAATCTTATATAACAGAACGTGAAAAAAAGAAATATTTGCTTTTTGCCTACTTGCACATATTCTCACTTGCAAGTTCATCTATCCCCCTGCTGGTATTAGAATCTACTCCTTCAGGATTCCAGTACAGACTGAAGACTAGTTGAAACATCCAGCCTTGCAGACAAAATAACTATCAGATTCTTGTCCTTTCTGCTAGGAGACAGCCATTATTGAACTATCCAGAACACAGCCTGTAAGCCACTCTAGTAAAATCCCTTTTATTTTATATAGGTTCATTCTATAAGTTCTGTTACTCTAGAGAACCCTGGCAGTTGCAAAACCATAATTAAATTCTTAAAAACGAAAGTCAAAGAAAGGTCTTACACACAGTCAAGATACCTTGCATAGAAAAAGCGGTTTGAATGACAGTTTCTAATAATAAATCATAGAAGCCAGGAGAAAGTAGCCCAATAAGAAATTATAATGGAATAATAAGAACAATTCAGGTTATAAAATTGGATTCAAGCCAGGTGTGGTGATACTGTAAGACCTGGGGTCTCACAGCTCAGGAGTTCAAGATCGCGCCCTTCCCAGAAACTCCCCCAGACCAAGACTCGTTGCAAAAGCAAGAGGTTTATTAACCATTGCACAATAGGGTCACCCCTGCCGGTCAGCAAAGAGTGGCACCAGGAGACAAAGGCCTTTTGGTTTTTAAAAGAACAATTGCGGGAAATTTGAAGCTGCAGTCTTGGCAATTTAGGATTGGATGAGGAAGCTATAAAGTAAGATAATTGGTTAGTCTTAGGTGCTCAAGCTTGGCCAGTCCTGCCAAGTGTGGATGCAGCTGCAATTGAAGGTGGGGGTGGTTAGCTCATCCTTGAAGATTAGAGGCTACAGACTTTTGGCTGGAGGTCAAAAGCTACTCAGAAGAAGTCTAGGTTCGTTGCTAAGAAACGCTATCTCAAAGACAAGGGTCTGGTCCTTCTTTTGCTGAGTGAAGGTCATTGCTTGCTTGCCTTTTTTTATATCTGTCCTCACAGATAGGGTCACATTTCTCCATTCTCTGGAAAGGTACTAAGAGGCTTTAGCTTAATCTGGACCTAAAACTCAAAACTATAGGCTTTAGAAGACATATAGGTTACAAAGTTAGCCTAACCCTTTCAGTACATGCCTTTGATCCCAGCACTTGGGAGCAGAGGCAGGCGGATTTCTGTGAATTTGAAACCAGCCTGGTCTACAAAGCAAGTCCAGGACAGCCAAGGCTACACAGAAAAACAGTATCTTAAAAAATAAATAAATAAAATAAAATAAATAAATTGGATTCGATAAATAGGAATACTGAAGAAAACCCAAAATGAAATTAAACTAGAAATTTAAAAAGTCTAATAAAAATAGTAGAAATTCTCACCAAACAGAATGGATCATGTAGAACACAAAATATCAAGGCTTGAAGACAAGGTGGAGGAATTTTACAAATTCAAAGAAAATGATTTTGTAAAGTTTTAACCACAGAACAAAAAGCTTGAGGCATCAAAAAAAGATGACTCTATAAACTAAAAGCTCATGAAAGGAAAAGAGGATTTCTAAGTCAAAGATACAGGTAGTATTGTAATAAAATCAAAAAACCAGGCCCAAGAAAGCTGCCCAAGTCTAGGGAGATGCCAACACAGAGAAAAGAGACACAAAGAACACCAACTAGACAAGATACATAAAGAAACTCTTCAGGATGTTCTGCAGTGAAAACATTAAACATACAAAAGAAAGAGTATTGAAAGCTGCAAGAGAGAGTGATTAAGTCACATCAGCAGGCCCATCAGAACAACAGCTGGTTTTTCAATTGACACAAAAAAGATTGGAACAACATGTATTAGTTCTAAAAAACAGAGGGAAGCCGAGACTACTTTACCTGTCTGTCATAACTGAAAAGAAAGAAAACCTGTCCATGATAAATAATAATAATTTTAAAAAAACTAGAAGAATTTATGACCACTCAGCCAGCCTTCTAGTGACAACTAGAAGGAATATTTCATATTGAGTAAGAGAAAATAAGTGATTATAAGACAGTGATCATACAATGTAGATCTAAGAAAATAAACACCATACAATTACTTCTCAACTGTAATTCTGAATACTAATGGCCTCGATTCCCAGTCCAATAGTATAGGATAGCCAATAGGATTAGAACAAAAGATACATATTTTTGCAAAAAAATTCCTCAACTTGAAGAATACACACTACCTTAGAGTGTATACATATACATATACATATACATATACATATACATATACATATACATATACATATACATATACATATACATATACATATACATATA
>NW_026585895.1:21953385-21968008 GCF_907164565.1 Psammomys obesus
ATATACATATACATATACATATACATATACATATACATATACATATAGAAAGACAGACATGCACATTCACACATATTTGGTGAATGGAACAAAGCTTCAACTCCAACAACCCAAACTATATTTTTTCTCTAAGCCTTTTTATACTCCCTAAAACAAAGTTCTCTATGTAAAAAGAAAAATTACCTCATAGCCATAGGTTAAATGTTTTGTCATTACACAGGGGAAATTATATCAGGATTATTGATCACATCTTTCTTACCTAACCAAATATTCTTTTTTGTGTTTTTTGTTTTGTTTTGTTTTTGAGACAGGGCTTCTCTATGTAGACTTGTCTATCCTGGAACTCACTCTGTAGATCAGGCTGGCCTCAAACTCAAAGATACACCTCCCTCTGCCTCCTGAGTGCTGGGGGTTAAAGGCATGTGCCACCTATATATCTTTTTAAGCAATATTTTTATCTATCTTCCATTTCACAAGATCATTATAAGTTCAACGCAATAGTTTTTATGTCATAGGTTTTAACCAAGAAACAGGTCATTTATCTTAGTCTTATGTTGTTGATTATTAATATTTATTACTGATTTATCTTTTAGTTAAACAGCCATTATTCCTAAACCAGCTACATACCCAAATCACCACACAGAGACTAGGATTTATTTAAGTTAATTAAATAGGTTACTAGAGCAAAATGCTGGGCAATAATTACTCCATCCTAAACCTCCAAGCCCATATAGCTTCCTCCCATTCAGATTTCCCACATTATACTTGCTTTTAGTCATATCTTAGGTCCAGTTCATCAACTCTGGCGGCTTCAGGTCCTCTCCTCTCTGATCTCTCTTCTCAACTCTCCTTCCACTTGCTTTCTTTTTTCTCTCCTCCAGACCAGGATGTCCCACCCCATTCTCTCCATTGCTCAGCATTGGCTGGTTGTTTTATTGACAATACAGAGAACAAATGGTGGCATGTTTAAACAAACTTGGGACAGTTGATGCTTAGAATAAACATCACAATGCAATGTCCAGATTGAAAGAAGATAGTGGGGTAGAGAAATCAGCATTTGAATGTACAAGGATAAATTGTATACACGCTACAAGAACCTTATACCTACAGCCTTATTTTTGAAGTTTTGTATGGTTAAACTAGTATCGATTCTTTGTTTTTATACTCACAATAAAGTTAGTCACTCTTTTTTATGGTTTTTCTTATCATGGTGCACAGCAAGACCCATAATCTCATCCCTGGACCTAACCTAGAGTGAAGTTTTCCTTGATCATAAATTTGTCCCAAGCCTGTTTTTCTTCCTAGTGCAATTTACATACTTGTAATGCATCGACACTCACTCAATTATTTTTCTAACCTATGCAGCATTTGCTATTCTACTTTTGATTCTAACTTCAAACTTTCTATCAACTATCTTAACTTGGTTGGAGTATGAGTTTCTGGGAAGACCCCTGTGTTCAAATTTCTGGTTCTGTTGCTCTCTTTGTGGAGTTCCTGTCCTCTCCAGATCTTACTATTTTCCACTTCTTACATAAGATTCCATGCACACTGCCCAACAGTTGGCCATAAGTCTCAGCATCTGCTTTGATAATCTGCAGGGCAGAGCCTTTCAGAGGCCCTCCGTGGCGGGTTTCTAGCTTGTTTCCTGTTTTCTTCTTCTTCTGATGTCCTTTCTCTTTGCCTTTCAGGATGGGGATTGAGCATTTTAGTCAGGGTCCTCTCTCTTGATTAGTTTCTTTAGATGTACAGATTTTAGTAGGTTTATCCTATATTACATGTCTATATGAGTGAGTATATACCATGTGTGTCTTTCTGCTTCTGGGACAGCTCACTCAGGATGATCCTTTCCAGGTCCCACCATTTACCTACAAATTTCATGATTTCCTTATTTTTCATTGCTGAGTAATATTGCATTGTATAGATGTACCACAATTTCTGCATCCAATCTTCAGTTGAGGGGCATCTGGGCTGTTTCCAGCTTCTGGCTATTACAAATAAAGCTGCTACAAACATGGTTGAGCAAATGTCCTTATTGTGTACTTGAGCCTCTTTTGGATATATGCCTAGGAGTGGTATGGCTGGATCTTGAGAAAACGCTATTCCTAGTTGTCTGAGAAAGCACCAGATTGATTTCCAGAGTGGTTGTACCAGTTTACATTCCCACCAGCAGTGGAGGATGGTTCCCCTTTCTCCACATCCTCTCCAGCATGTGTTGTCATTCGAGTTTTTCATCTTGACCATTCTGATGGGTGTAAGGTGAAATCTCAGGGTCGTTTTGATTTGCATTTCCCTAATGGCTAATGATGCTGAGCATTTCTTTAAGTGTTTCTCTGCCATTCGATATTCCTCTACAGAGAATTCTCTGTTTTCTTCTGGAGTTATCTCCATCCCTGATCTTAAGCTGTACTATAGAGCAACAGTAATAAAAATTCTTTTAAAATAAAATAATGAAAAAGAAAGGGAATCTCTGTGTCCCCTTTTACTTATATAGTGCTTAAAATATTAGCTACATCAATAAGACAAAAAAAAAACTTAAAAAGACACAAATAGGAAATGAACTCAGTGTATCTCTGCTTGTAGATGATGTGTTGCTACCCATAAGAAACTTTCAAGTCAGCCCAGGGAGCCAAGACAACACTGTGGGAGGTGGAGGAGAAAGAGAAGCCAGTTTATGTGCTATGAAAAGAAGCAGAACTGGAGACTCAAAGGCAGTTGCTGTTCCTGCTCCTTGGGATATGGTGAATTTACCATCCATCAAAAGAGCCAGTAACAAACCCAAGTGCCAGTGGGCCTATGCCTTCTTCCTTTGAGAAAACCAACCACTGTGTGAGTGGCTGTGACTCCCAGAGCTGCATCCCTGCCCAGGAAGAAGAGCAGCTCCTATCAGGTCTCATCAGGATTGTCTGGGTCAGATAGGGGGGGAAGAAGACCTCCTCTATCAGTGGACTACAGAAAGGGCATTAGTGGGAAAGAGGGAGGGAGGATGGGACCGGGAGAAGACAAGAAAGGGGGCAACAGCCAGGATACAAAGGGAATAGATTGTAATAATAATAATAATTTTAAGTGCAAGAAAAGAAACAAAGAAACACCAAAAGGAAAGGAGAAAGGAAGGAAGGAAGGAAGGAAGGAAGGAAGGAAGGAAGGAAGGAAGGAAGGAAGGAAGGAAGGAAATCTTCAAATAACAAATAGTAAACTGTGCAGCCATGTGGAAATCAGTGTAGACCTTTCTCAAAAACTGCCTGAACTATACCACTCCCAAGGAATCTATACACTAGAAAGCACTACAGAGATGCTTTCTAATCCATATTCATTGCCATTCTACTCACAATAGCTAGGAAAATGGAATCAGCCTAGATACCTAGCAACTAAAGAAGGGATAATAAACATATTATACATATATACAGTAAAATTTCATCAGAAAATAAGAACAAAAGCACAGGTTAATTGATAGAACAAGAAATATTATACCAAGTAAGGTAATCGGCACACAAATAGACTAAAACTTCTTGTTATCTTTCATACATGTATCTTAGTATCAAAATCTTAGATGTGTATGTTTAACTTAGAGAATTTATAAGATACTAAGAAGTTATAATGAGGCCATGGGAAGAAGTGGATTAAGGGAATAAAGATAATAGAATATACATGATACAAAAGTCAAGATGGGAAACACCTGGAACTGTTAAATTTTAAGGAGGGATGGGAGTATGGTTTGGGGAGACAGAGGAGTACTTGGGAGAGTTAAACAAAATGAAGGGTATGTGGAAAAAACAAGTAGAGGCCTACCACTGTGTAAGTCAATTAGAACACATAATTTTAAAGAAAAGTGAGAAAGGGGTGGAAAGCACAATACCCTGGTTGTATGAATATTCTCAAAAGCCAAGAATTATTTTTAAAAATCATAGTGTCAGGTATGAAATACTTTTTTTATGAATTGCTGGTTGGGGAGCCTCAGAGGGCTCCAAAAAAAAAAAAAATACAAGTTCTTGCTATTCCTCTTTGTTGCCAAGCAGAACTAACTAAGATTCTACTGCTAAACATACATACATACATATACATACATACATACATACATACATATATGTATACTTACATTGCAAAACAAAAAGAAATCAAGCTGGAACTAAGATGAAAGCTTTTTCTCTGATCTCTAGCTTTCATAGTTCCAAATGGTGTCATGCAGGTTGTGAGAGAAAAGGTAACAACGTTATTAATCAGCTAATGACCCTGTGAACTATCATATCCACAAGGCAATCTGTGTCAACTAGTGCAATACTGGCACAACTGTTTTAGGGGTAATCAACCACCCCTGATTGGTTTTAAGATCATCTCTGCAAGAAGGTATTGTAAATCCCATCAGAAATCCATGTCTGAGTCAATCTTAAACCCGACTAGATAGCATGGCTTCAAATTGCTCTCTAAATACCTGTGTTTGTATAAATAGATAAATACTACAGTCAGCCTTAATCAGAAAACCTTTTTTTTTTTTTTTTTTTTTTTTTTTTTTTTTTTTGCTATACACAGAGGTGAATTTGATACTCATGACTGCCTCTAGTACTAAAAATAAGGAACTCGCATGCATGCAGAAAGGGGGGGGGAGGGTGGGACCCGGAGGGGAGGAGGGAGGGGCTTATGGGGGGATACAAAATGAATAAAGTGTAATTAATAAAAGTTAAATAAAAAATTTTTAAAAATGGAAAAAAAATAAGGAACTCTTGAGTGCTCAGCCCTAAACAGATTTTTATCACCTCCCCTAAGGCTCATGAAACACCACAGGAAAAAAAAAAAGATTTTTGTAAAAAGTAAGAGCTAGAAGACCGTAGGACGTGTTGTGAAATGGCATCTTCCTGGTATTACACAGCCATGGAAATTATAATCTCACAGCACCTGTGTTTTTCCGCACCATCCTGTACAATAATGGGCCTGCCATCAGTCAACAGTGAGTTAGGATGGGGCTCAGAGAGGCCTACTCTTCCCTGTTGATTTGGCATAAAAAAGCACAATTTAAAAAAAAAAAAGAAAAATTTGATAAACTGGACTTTACCCCAATTTAAAGTGTTTGCTCCACAGAAAATCTTGTAATAAGGATGACAAGACAATCTGTGACTGAAAGAAAACATTCCCAAGAAGCATAATAACATAGAACCTTCATATTAAAATATGAAATGTCTGAAAACTCAAAAATTGTTTTAAATCAAATAAAATTTTTGCAAAAAAGCATAAGAGAAAATTCATCAAAACAGGATTAGTCAGAGTTTTCTAGAATAACAGTACTTATAGAATATGTTAAATATATATGAGATATATGTGATATAAGTTATATACATATATAATTTATTTAAATGACGTCAGGCTGCAGTCTAGCTAATTCAACATTGGCTAGCTGTGAAGACAAAGTCCCAGAATTCCAGTAGTTGCTCAGTCCAAAAGACTGGCTGTCTCAGCTGTTCTTCTGTTAATACTGGAATCCTAAAGAAGTGGGCTCTAATTCCAGGAAAAGAATGGATGTGCTAGTGAGGTGAGGGCAAGTAGGCAATGAGCAAAAGTTTTCTTCCATGTCCTTATATAGGCATCCAGCAGAAATGTATGGCCCAGATTAAAGGTGTCTTCCTGCCTCAAGATCCGGATCAAAGGTATGTGTCGTCCTATTTCAAAGGTCTGAACTAGAAGTGGATTTACCCACTTCTAAACAAGGAAAAATAATTTCTCACAGGTGTGCCCTTGAATTCTGGATTGTAGTTCATTCCAGATGTAATTAAGAATAGCCATCGCACAGATATAAAGATGTTGAACACTCTAAGCCATTAGTAAAATGGCAAATTTAAACTTTAAATAACAGAACTAAAGTGTAAAAAAATAGAGTTATAATCAAATTCTGGTGGGATACAGATAGCTATGGCTCAGTAATTAAAAGCACTACTTGGTCTTGCAAGAGGATCAGAATTTGATTCTTAGAACCTATCCTAAGCAAATCATACCACCAGACTGAGAAGATCCAACACTCTCTTCTGACCTCCTCAGGCACCCCCACATAGATGGCATCTACTCACACATACACATAAATAAAACTAAAAAATAAATATTTTAAAAGAAATAAAGGGAGAAAAGCTCGAAGGAAGGAAGGGAAGGAGGGAGGGAGGAAAAAAGAAAGAAGGAGAGGAGTAACAAAGGAAGGTAGGAAGGAAGAAAAAAAGAAAAGATGGAAGGAAGGACAGAATAGGAAGAATAAGTGAAGGAACAAATGACAGAATGAAGAGAAAAAACAGATCATGCATTGTGCTGTTAAGGATGTAAAAGAGTACAACCATTCTGAAACACAATCTGGAAATTTTCTTACGAGCTAAACATTTGACTGTTATAGGACACTGCAAATGCCCTCTTGGGCAGTTATCCCAGAGAAACAGAAACAAAATCTGAACACAAATGTTTAGAGTAGCTTTATTTATAATGACAAAAACTGGAACTAACCCAGGTGTCCTTTCATGAGTGAGACAAGCAATATTCCATGTAATAAAACATTACTTGGTTAATGCAACAATCTAGATGAATCTCCTGAGAATTATGTTTAAATAAAAAATATCCAATCTTAAAAGGTTACATAATATGCAACCATGTAATAGATAATTGTACTTTAAGTAAGGGTGTGGGGAAAATGGATATGGCTATAAAATGGTCACATGAAGGATTTTGTAAACATAGTAATATTCCAGTAGCTGATAGAAACAGATGCAGACACTCAGAACCAAGCAATAGGCTGAATTCAGGGAGTTTTGTGGAAGAGTGGGTGGAAGAACTGAGAGAGCCAGAGGGATCAAGGATACCATGAGAAGACCTACAGAGTAAACTAATCTGGGCCCATTGGGGCATACAGAGACTGAATCACCAACCAAAGAGCATGCACAGCCTGGACCTAGATCCCCCTACACATAGGTAGCAGATGTACAGTTTGATCATCATGTGGGTCCCCTAACAATGGGCATAAAGGCTGTCTCCCACTCTGTCATCTGCCACTGGATCCCTTTCCCCTACCTGGGCTGCCTTGTCTGGCCTCAGTGGGAGAGGATGTGCTTAGCCCTGTGGCAACTTAAGGTGCTTGGGTGGGTTGATACACCTTAGGGCCTCCCCTTCTCTGAGAAGAAAGAGAGGGAGGAAGGGTCTGTGTGTGATGTTGGGACTAGGAGAAGAGAAGTGACTGGGATCAGGCTATAAAGTGATTAAATAAATTACTAAATTAATTAATATTAATTTTAAAAGAAATATCCTATATCTTATCCATAAATATCAATATTGCATTTATAACATTGCACTACAGTTTTACAAAATATTAGCATTGTATGAGGCATTCAAGTCTTTACTATATTATTTTTTACAACTACATATAAGTCTACAATTGCTGTGTGACATTATTTCTGGGAGAGATGAACAAATGCCTACTTAGCAGAGAGCAACAACAACAAAGCAGAGTAAGAATGCCACCAAAGTCCAGCTTGGTGAATCAATTAATTTTTTTGGGTTACTTACAGGAATATGGGTGAGGGATTACTTGAAAGAACAGAAAAAACTCCATGATAGCTGCACTCATTATCAAAATCCCACCCCAAAATGGCAATCCATTCAACTTTAGTTTGCTCTGGAAAGGAGGTTTCCAGTGAAGCCCATCAGCTTCAGGGACTTCCTGAAGTTTTTATGTTGCTTACTTAAGAGCTTAATGAGCTTTCCTGAAGGATGAGATATTTTACCTCCCTTTAGAATGTCTGTGCTTCAATGAGCTTCCCTCCAAGATGGAAAGGTTTTTTTTCCCCCTCAGAGGAAGCTGGTACACAGCAATAATAATAAATCAAATTGTATCAAAATAATTTTTCATTAACTTATTTATTTAATCACTTTTACAGCCTGATTGAAGACCCCTCCCTTCCCTCCTTCCAGACCCACCCTCAAATCCCGCTTCCCCATTCTCCCTCCTCAGAGAAGCACACCTTCCCACTCTGGCACATCAAGTCGCAGCAGGGCTAAGCACTTCCTCTATACAAAGTGTTCTGATAATGGTTCCAACACCCCCATCTCTTCCCTGATGCCCCTGCCTCCCCAACCCTTCCAACCAACTCCACACCCTCTCTCCTCTCTCTTCCCTCAATGTACATATACATTATATATATATATATATATATATATATATATATATATATATATATATCAGAAAGAAACATAAAAAACAAAAACAACACACTTGTTTCCTTGCATAGCTAGAAGAAAGAAATAAAATCAGTTATATGTATTCAACACCTGTGTTAAAGAATGATCTGATGACTACAGCAGTGTACATTGCAATGGGTCGTCACTGAAGCCTGAGAGGTTAGTAGCTGGGTTGGTGTTTACCTTCCTCCTTTGGTATGGTGTAGAGTACCTTCCAATACCATGAACTACTCCATAGCAGTGAAGGCTCTAGTTAGGTACCAGCTCAAGTTCTCCATGTTCATTGAGTTGAATAGGTGCTGTCTGCAGCAATAGGGCCTTATTATCAGTTTCTGGAGAGCAACCAACAACTTTGGCAATAACCTAGATTTAGAGGGGTTTTCCTGGGGCTACTTTGGCCAACAACTTGATTAGCTATAACACATTTTCTGTACTGAAAGCTTCATTTGGTGATACGAAATGTCTAATTGGAGCTCTCTCTCTCCCGTTATTTGGCAATTTCATATAGACCACCTTCACATATGTATGAATGTGTGTGTGTGTGTGTGTGTTTAGGAAGCTTCTGCTATATTAGGGTTCCATACTACCCCTCAAATGGCCTTTAGTTTTAGCTGTACTTCCCTGTATTCCCTCCCATGCCCACTTTTTGCATTCCCTGCCCATTTGATTGTCTGATTAGAACCCCATCTATCCATCCATCCATAATTATTTATACTATTTGCCCTTCTTAAAAAGATGCATCCCTCCCCAACTAACTTGTTTTATACATAACCTCTGAGGTTATATGGAATGTAGCTTGCTTTTCAAAGACTTACTAGCTAACATCTACATATAATTGAATACATAACATATTTGTCTTTCTGGTTCTGGGTTACTTCAAAATGATTTTTTTTCTAGTTTCATTCATTTAACTGTGACTTTCACTATTTCATTTTTTTAAAGGCTGAGTACTATTCCATTGTATAAATGTATCACATTATCTTTATCCATTCATCCATTGAAGGACATCTAGGTGGTTTCCAATTTCTTGCTATTATAAAAAGAGCAACAGTGAACATGGTTGAGCAAGTAAGATAAAGAATTCTTTGGATTTATAGCCAAGAGTGCATCTTGAGGTATATCGATTCCCAGCTTCTTGAGAAACCAACTACCACATTGATTTCCATCATAGCTGTACAAGTTTGCACTCCCACCAGCAATGGAGGAGTGTTCCCCTTACAACATATCTTCTCTAGCATGAGATGCCATTTGTTTTATTAATCTTGGTCATTCTAACTGGTGTAGGATGGAATCTCAAGGTAGTTTTGATTTGCATTTCCCTGATGACTAAGGATGTTGGACGTTCCTTTGTTTCTTAGCCATTTGAGTTTCCTCTTTGAGAATTCTGTTTAGATCTGCACTACATATTTTTTTATTTTTTTTATTCTTTTTTATTATTATTAATTACACTTTATTCATTTTGTATCCCCCCATAAGCCCCTCTCTCCTCCCCTCCCGATCCCACCCTTCCTACCCTTTCTGCATGCATGCCCCTCCCCAAGTCCACTGATAGGGGAGGTCTTCCTCTCCTTCTTTCTGATCTTAGACAATCAGTTTTCATCAGAAGTGGCTGCATTGTCATCTTCTGTGGCCTGGTAAGGCTGCTCCCCCCCTCGGGGGGGAGGTGATCAAAGAGCAGGCCAATCAGATTATGTCAGAGGCAGTCTCTCTTCCCATTACTATGTAACCCACTTGGACATTGAATTGTCATGGGATACATCTGTGCAGGGGTTCTAGGTTATCTCCATGAATAGTCCTTGGTTGGAGTATGAGTCTCTGGGAAGTTCCCTGTGTTCAAATTTTCTTGTTCTGTTGCTCTCCTTGTGGAGTTGCTGTCCTCTCCAGCTCTTGCTATTTCCCGCTTCTTACATAAAATTCCGTTCACTCTGCCATCAGGCTCAGCATCTGCTTTGATAGTCTGCAGGGCAGATGCGTTCAGAGGCCCTCTGTGGTAGGTTCCTAGGTTGTTTCCTGTTTTCTTCTTCTGGCTTTCAGAGGCCCTCTGTAGCAGGTTCTTAGGTTGTTTCCTGTTTTCTTCTTCTTCTGATGTCCATCCTCTTTGCCTTTCAGGATGGGGATTGAGCATTTTAGTTAGGGCCCTCTCTTTTGCTTAGTTTGTTTAGGTGTACAGATTTTAGTGGGTTTTTCCTATGTTGTATGTTTATATGAGTGAGTATATACCATGTGTGTCTTTCTGCTTCTGGGACAGCTCACTCAGGATGATCCTTTCCAGGTCCCACCATTTACCTGCAAATTTCATGATTTCCTTATTTTTCATTGCTGAGTAATATACTCCATTGTATAGATGTACCACAGTTTCTGCATCCATTCTTCAGTTGAGGGGCATCTGGGCTGTTTCCAGCTTCTGGCTATTACAAATAAAGCTGCTACAAACATGGTTGAGCAAATGTCCTTATTGTGTATTTGAGCCTCTTTTGGATATATGCCTAGGAGTGGTATGGCTGGATCTTGAGGAAGCACTATTCCTAGTTGTCTGAGAAAGCACCAGACTGATTTCCAGAGTGGTTGTACAAGTTTACATTCCCACCAGCAGTGGAGGAGGGTTCCCCTTTCTCCACAACCTCTCCAGCATGTGTTGTCACTTGAGTTTTTCATCATGGCCATTCTGATGGGTGTAAGGTGAAATCTCAGGGTTGTTTTGATTTGCATTTCCCTAATGGCTAATGAGGTTGAGCATTTCTTTAAATGCTTCTCTGCCATTCCATATTCCTCTACAGAGAGTTCTCTGTTTAGCTCTGTTCCCCACTTTTTAAACAGAACGGTGGATCAATGGAACCGAACAGAAGACCCAGAAATAAACCCACACACTTATGGACACCTGATTTTTGACAAAGATGCCAAAACCATACAATGGAAAAAAGACAGCATCTTCAACAAATGGTGCTGGTCCAACTGGATGTCTACATGTAGAAAAATGAAAATAGATCCATACTTATCACCCTGCACAAAACTGAAGTCCAAGTGGATCAAAGAACTCAACATAAAACCAGACACATTAAATCGGCTAGAAAAAAAAGTGGGGAATACCCTAGAACTCATTGGTACAGGAGAAAACTTCCTGAACACAACACCAACAGCACAGGCTCTAAGAGCAACAATCAATAAATGGGACCTCCTGAAACTGAAAAGCTTCTGCAAAGCAAAGGGCACCATCATCAAAACAAAGCGACTGCCTACAGATTGGGAAAGGATCTTCACCAACCCTTTATCTGACAGAGGACTCACATCCAGTATATATAAAGAACTAAAGAAGCTGAAAAGCAGCAAACCAAGTAATCCACTTAAAAAATGCACTCCATATTTTTAATTGGATTTTGTTGTCATTGTTGTTGTTGTTTTCTTGATGTGCAGGTTTTTTTAGTTACTTACGTATTTTAGATATTAGTCCTCAATAAAATGAATAATTGGTAAAAATATTTTCCCATTCTCTTGGCTGCTACTTTGTCTAAATGACTATGTACATTGCCATACAGAAGCTTTTTGATTTCATGAGGTTCCATTTATTAATTGTTGATCTTGGTGCCCGTTTTAACAGTGTTTTGTACAAAAAAAAAAAAAAAAAAAAAAAAAAAAAAAAACTCTTCTCCTAAATGCACTTAGTCTTACTGCAAGTTGATGTGCCAAGGATGTTTGATATCCATGAGGACCTCCCCTTTTCTAAAGAGAAAGGGAAGAGGAGTGGATGGGGGAGGAGGGAAAGGACTAGAAAGAGAGGAGGGAGTACAAACTGAGGTCAGTATGTAAAGTTAATTAACTTTTTTTAAGTCTACTGTGCCAATAAGTTCAGGCTATCCCCCACTTTTTCTTCTATCCGATTCACTAGACCTGGAATTATGTTGAATTATTATTTATGTCTTTGATCCTCTTGAAGGTGAGTTTTGTGCAGGGTAGTAAGTATGGATCTATTCAGATTCTTCTACGTGCAGCCACCCAGCCCGACAACACCATTAGCTCAAGATGCTGTCTCTTTTTTCCAGTGTATATTTCTGGCTTCTCTATAGAAGTCAGGTGTCCTTAGGTGTGTGAACTTATGTCTGGGTCTTCAGTCTATTCCATTGATCAACATGTCTGTTTTTATGTTGATACCATGTTTTTTAAATTAATATAGCTCTATAGTACAATTTAAGTTTGGGATAATGCGATCTCTTATCAGTTCTTGTATTATTCAGGATTATTATTTTAGTTAGGGTTTTTGAGTTTCCATATGAAGCTGTAAATTGTCCTGTCAAGATTCGTGAAGAACTGTGCTGGAATTTTGATAGGTATTGCATTGAATATGTAGACTGATTTTGGGAAGATGGTTATTTTTATTATATTAATCCTATTGATCCATGAGCATAAGAGATCTTTTCCTCTTCTGACACAGATTTCAATTTCTTTCTTCAATGTTCTGGAGTTTTAATTTATCATACAAGTCTTTTACTTAATTGATAGTTACCCCAAGATATATATTATATATATTGTGAAAGGTATTGTTTTCCTGGTTGCTATCTCAGTCCATTTGTCATTTGTATATAGAAGGGCTATGACTTTTTTTAAAGTTAATTTTGTGTTCTGCTACTTTGCTGGGGAACTGTAAGAGTTCCCCAGTAAATTTTTAGGGTCACTTATTTATACAATCCTATCATCTGCAATAAAGATACTTTGACTTCTTCCTTTCTGATTTCTGTTCCCTCGATCTCCTTCAATTGTCTCATTGTGCCAGCTCAGATTTCAACTACTATATGGAATAGGTATAAAAAGAATGGGCAACCTTGTCTTGTTCCTGGTTTTAGTGGGAATGTTTTGAGTTTATCTTCATTTAGGTGGATGTTGGCTGTGGTATTTCAGTAAATTGCCTCTATTATTTTGAGGTATGTCTTTTTTATCCTTAGTCTCTTCAGGACTTTTATCATGAAGGGGTGTTAGAGCTTGTCAAAGGTCTTTTCTGCCTCTAATGAGATGACTGTGTGGTTTTGTCTTTCACTCTGTTTACATAGTGTCTTACATTTATTGATTTTTATATATTGAACCATTCATGCATTTCTGGAATGATGCCTACTTGATCATGGTGGATGATCTTTTCATGTATTCTTGGATTTGGCTTGCAACAATTTTATTGAGAAATTGTGGATCTATATTCATAAGAGAAATTGGTCTGTTATTCTCTTTCTTTGTTAATTCTTTATGTGGTTTGGGTATCAATGTAACTGTAACCTCATAAAATGAATTGGGAAATGTTCCTTCTGTTTCTATTTTGTGGAATAATTTGAAGAGTATTGAAATAGAACTATGTGCTGTTTTTTTTTTTTAAGTTGGGAAATTTAATGACTAGATTTATTTAATTAGGGGTCTGTTTAAATAGCTTATCTGATCTTGGTTTAATTTTAGATTTTAATTTTACATTTAAATTTAGATTTTCCAATTTGGTGGAGTACAGGTTTTTAAAGTATGTCCTTATGATTCTCAGAATTTTCTCAGTGTCTGTTGTTATGCCTCCCCCTTTTCATTTTTAATTTTGTTAATTTAGATCTTCTCTCTCCACCTTTTGGTTAATTTTGTTAATGGTTTGTCAATCTTAGTGATTTCTCAAAGAACAAACTCCTTATTTCATTGATTCTTATACTAATTTGCTGTTGTTGTTTCTATTTTATTAATATCCAGCACCGTTTGATTATTCCTGCCATATACTCCTCTGACATATTATTTCTTCTTTTGTTCTAGATCTTTTGGGTGTACCATTAAGTTACTAATATGAGATCTCTTCAGTTTGGGGTGGGTAGGTACTTAGTGCTATGAACTTGCCTTTTAGAAATACCTTCATTGTGTCCCATAGGTTTGGATATACTGTGTTTTCATTTTTGTTCAACTCTAAAAAGTTTTTAAATTTCTTTCTTAATTTCTATCTTGACCCATTTTTCTTTTGTTTTAATTTTTATTTTGTGAAAAGTGTAGAATTATACACTTTCTTTTATTTATTTTTTTATAAATTACAGTTTATTCACTTTGTGTCCCAGCTGTAATCCCCTCCCAATCCCACCCTCTCTCCCTCTTCTCCTCCCATGCCCCTTCCCCAGCCCCACTGATAGGGGAGGTCCTCCTCCCCTTTTCTCTGACCCTAGTCTATTAGGTCTCATCAGGACTGGCTGCATTGTCTTCCTCTGTGGCCTGGTGAGGCTGCTCCCCCATCAGGGAGAGGTGATCAAAGAGCCAGCCACTGAGAAGTAGTGTGTTGTTCATTTTCAAGTGGGAAAGAATGAAGAAGAAGAAGAAGAAGAAGAAGAAGAAGAAGAAGAAGAAGAAGAAAAGGAGGAGGAGGAGGAAGAGGAAGAGGAAGGAGAAGGAGAAGAAGAAGAAGAAGAAGAAGAAGAAGAAGAAGAAGAAGAAGAAG
>NW_026585895.1:21968018-21976319 GCF_907164565.1 Psammomys obesus
GAAGAAGAAGAAGAAGAAGAAGAAGAAGAAGAAGAAGAAGAAGAAGAGGTGAACAGTAAGTGTCGGAGGTTGTGCAGAAGGAACAGCAAACAGCTTTAGAACTCTTGGAATGCGGCCCACCGGTCAGCACAACTATGATGGATGTGCCTCAGGAGGTAGAGCCCCAAGGACTACGTGTCCTGAGGACTTTATGCTGTTACGGAACAGCGCTCTGCTTGCTGCTCTTGAGATCACCACATCTCTCATAATATATGGGTTGTATGAAAACTTTTAAGGGGCTTCCAGCCCCTCACTGGGCAGTATCGCTGGCACTCACCATAATAACTTTGATCTTTTTCAGGAATTGCTGCTGGAGCATATTAATGAGTCAACCTCCACCCTTGAAAAGAACCTAGAGATGTAGATTGTTACCAATGACCACCACCTTCAGAAAGAATTTGAAAAAAATAGATTGTTTAGTAAGGTCTGGTCAAGGTGTTTTTTGCTAGTGGCTCTGATGTAGAAAATCTTAGGGAACAACCTGAAGTTCAGAAAAGGACCCTCTTAACAGTTGTGCTAAGGACTTGTTGAGGTTGGCAAGCACTAACGCTACCCCAATTAACGCTAGCTGACTTGACTCACTGAAGCTGAGTTTCAAGGTGATTAATTTCTTATATCCACTTTTGCCCTTAGTTTCCTGATACGATTTAATAAAATCATATAAGTAGATTAATGAGTAGATGTAAAGCTTGAGGATTTAAAGTAGAAATTACTGATTGTTTTTATATAAAAGTTTAGAGTTGTGATTCTTTTAATATTTTATGAGATTACCTTTTAAGATAATTGATTCTTTCTTTGTAACCATAAATTGCAGCCTGCTGGTAAAGAAAAGCTGGCTGAGAAATTACCTTGCTTGCTCACACTTTGTTAATATATAACAAGTTGCTTAGTTACAAACATCTATGGGTTCTTAGGAATAATTTTTTTCATATTTGTTTCTCACCCAGAATACCTAAAATATTTGATCATGTGAAGGTATAGGGGAACATGTTTTTCTTATGTATATTCATTGCAATTGTTCACTCAAAGAAAAACAGAATGTAACCACATTGTGATTTTTGTACTGCTTGAAAGATTTTGGGATATATAGGCAGTGGGGGAAAGAATAAAGTTGGTTTGAGCTTTGCTCCATCCACCCAATGTGTGAGTGTGAGTGTGTGTGTGTGTGTGTGTGTGTGTGTGTGTGTGTGTGTGTGTGTTGGGGAGGGGGGATTACTGAAGCTTGTTGGAACTTGTTTGCTGGAGTTTTTCTTACTTCATCATCAAGTGTAAGTGTGAGTATGTGTGTGTGTGTGTGTGTGTGTGTGTGTGTGTGTGTGTGTGTGTTCTTTTATTCTCCTTTTCTTTTTTTAGACACTAGCTACCTTCACTAACAGCCCCCACCAGGTGCCACCCAGCTCTGCCAGTAACTATCAGTTCAGGCCTTTGCTTGCCATCATCAGTAGAAGCACCTGTTGCAAATAATCCATTCCAGCCTGGAGAATCAAGCTTTTCTCCCCTCAGAGAAAGTCTGCTGAGTGATCACCTCTTTGTGCTCTGTGGTGTTGAAGGTGGTCTTCAGCAAGTAAGATGTCTCAAGGGTGTCTTGTTTGCTTCTCTGCTGTTGTGATGAAGTGTCATAACCAAAAGCAACTAAGGACAGAACAAATATACTTGCCTTACAGGTTACAGCCCGTCATTGAAGGAAAGTCACGGAAGGAACTGTAGACAGGAACTTAAGAGGAGACCATGAAAGAATCTGGATTACTGGCTTACTCCCAGGTGCAGGTTCAACTACCTTTTTTTAGCCCATGACCATCTGCCCAGGGATGGCACTGTTCACAGTGGGCAAGGCTCTCCTACATCCATCAGCAATCAAAACAAAATGCCCCCTGCATGTTCACAGGGCAATCTGATAGAGGGAATTTTTCAACTAAGGTGCCCTCTTCAAGTTGACAACCAAGATTATCCACATACAGGGTAATCGCATTTGTCACGAAAGCCTCTTGGCCAGAGTTCAATTAACAAAACCCATTTAAACATGAAAAGAAAGAACCATTTCCACAAAAGCTGTCCTCACACTTCCACACACATGCCATGGCATGCTCACACCCGTACACATACTATCTATACATCATACAAAAACAAAAATGATAAATAAAATTTTAATTGTTTTTGGATGCTTTGGGGGGACACAGAACTTACATTGAGGCATTAGTACATGCCTTGTTTAGTATAAGCCTTGTTTCATATTCTGATTGGTGTGTTATATAAAGTCAACTTCTAAGACACTGGTTAACTTAAAAGATATTCCAAAGCTAGTGTATATCTGAGCTCCTCACTCTTACTAGGCTAAGGCAAGAATATTTGAAGTTCAAGATCAGCCTGGGCTACACAGAAACATCATGTATCAACAAAGGGGAAGAGGAAGATGGGATAACAGTATAGGTCAGTGGTCCAGCACATGTGTAGCAAATATGGGTGCCTGAATTCAATCTCCACTACTGACAGAGAAAGGGAGAGAGGTCACAACACTTGTACAAAACTACTGTACCACCTCTCCTTTCTACCCCATGGTCAAGTTCTGTCCAAAAATCCATTATATTTGTTTGATATGTAAGTCAAACATCATGGCGTACATTTACTTCTGTAACTGCATTGCTGGGTTTTGTCACACCCTCTAATCAGATATCTTCTCTTAATCCCTCTGTTGTATGTAAAACTAGCAAAAGACTCTACTCTAAATTGCTTTTCAAGCACAGTGACTCAGGACACTTAAAAACACATTCACCTCAGGCAAGATGACATGCTTTCATTTTACAGAAAAATAAAACATAATTACAATCCCAAAACCTTCCCTAAAGTTCAAAAATAAATCCATAAATGTTAAAATTGAGAGAAAATTTAACCTTAAAGGAATAAAGTTTGATTTTAATGTAAACATTTAAAAAGTGCACTATAATTTACTCTCTTCGTGTCATAGTACCAAATAAAAACAGAGGGGTTGACTGGGGACGCTGGAATCACAGGTCTGGCTTTTCTTTAGTATCATAGATATGAGCGTATGTTACTTATTTAACTTAAAGTGCGTGTTCATAGTCAGAAAAATCGACTCCTGCTTGGAAGAAAGAAAACACTTTGAACAATACTCTTAACAATGGCTTCATTGTTCTGTTACATATTCTTCTGGTAAACTGAAATCAACAACAAAAATGCCACACTTATTTCAATAAAAGTGAAGACAATTTTTAAAATTTATGTAGTAAAAACAATATGTGTGAGCCACCTGTTTGCTTTTTAACTAAACCAATTGGTATGGAATGACAGATGCTGCAAAACCGACAACACTTCAAATACTATATATTACTTTGCCAAGAAGACAAAATTTTGGTATCATTTGCTTTATTACCATGGGACACGTTAATAAAGAATCCTGTAAGAAAGAACTGTAATGAGTATTTCCAGCCACTAAGTGTCACTGTTCATTTAAATTTTTTTAAACTGTACTGACAGGGCATGGTGACTCAGTAGAATCTTTTGAATGGGGTCAATTCAGGAGGAAAAAGAAGGATTCAGTTACATAACACACACTCACAGTAAGGCACAGACTCTAGCATTGGTGTAAGCTGCATAGAGGAATTCCTAGAGATAGAGGTGTTGCTCTCACCGCAATGCCAACTGATCATATCAGACATTTGTGAGCTTAAATAAGGTTTGAGCTACACTCAGCCTCATAATCTGTTTTTACCAATATAAATGCCAAAATTGAATTGCCACTATAAAGTCTGCCAAGTTTCTTTGTATTGTATGTCAGTATGCTGTTTTCCTTGATAGTGCCATCAATAAACATGTCTGGGGATCAACTGCTTGCGATCAGATATGTTATATTCATTGTTTCAAGATGGGTTGAAACTGTACAAAATGCCAGCGCCAGAGAGGTTCTGTTCAAAATTGAGCATTTGAAGGGGAAAATGCGGCAGACTTCCTATACATTGTACCTAAAGAAGTAAGATATTATGACAATTTCTTCAATGTTAACAAGCTACAGGCTTCATTTCCTACACACAAATAAGTTTTAGACAAAATCATGGCACAATACACTCTGTGGTCAATTCCTTTCTCCCTACTATAGGAACATGGAATTTCCTTAAACCTGAAAGTAGAGAGTATCACATGCTCTTTGAGGCACACAAATAAGCTAAAGCCGCATATTTTATAGACAATCAGAAGAGCTGGGAAAGGAGTTTACATAAGGTTCACAGACTAAAAGAACTTCTGGAAAAAGGCAGAAATTAATAAAGCAGCTATGAACATAGTTGACATCTCTTTTACAAGCTGGAGACCTGTAACAGGGTAGACTCCTAGGAAGATATGGGGGTGACTCCAGCTGAGACTCCTAGCAGGGGGGACATGAAGACTGAATTGACCACCTTCTAGCCAGGCAGGACTCCTAGTAGAGGAAGGGGAACAACAACCATCCTCAAAAACTTTGACCCAAAAATCACCCTGCTATGAGAAGTGCAGGGATAAAGAGGGAACAGGAATTGAGGGACTGTCCAGCCAATAACTGGCCCAACCTGAGAGCCACCCCACGGTAGAGAGCCAGCCCCTGACACTATTCATGATACTTTGCTATGTTTGCAGACAGGAGCCTAGCATAACTGTCATCTGAAAGGCTCCAGCCTGCAGTGGATTGAAACAGATGCCGGGACTCAGCAGCCAAACATTGCACAGAGCATAGGGAGTCTTGTGGAAGTGTATGCAGAAGGATAGAAGGACCTGGAGAGGACAAGAAACCCACAAAAAGACAACAAAGACAACTATTCCAGACTCATGAGGTCTGGACCTAGGTCCCCTACGTATTTGTAACCTATGGGCAGCTTGATCTTCATATAAGGCCCCCAGCAAGTGGAGCAGGGGCGGTCCCTGATATGGACTCTGTTGCCTACTCTTGGATCACTTCCCCCTAGCTGGCTGCTTTGCTTAGCCTCAGTGGATGAGGATGTACTCAGCCCTGATGTGACTTGATGGGCTAGGGAAGGTTGATATGGAGGGAGGGGGGCTCCCCTTTCCTGAAAAGAAGGAAAGGGGGAAAGGAGAAAAGTGGGAAGAGGGTGGGACCAGGAGGAGAGGAGGGAGGGGCTGTGTTCAAGATGTAAAGTGAAAAAAATAAAACTTAATAATAACAACAACAACAATGGTATCCATCGTTCTGTTGCAGTCAAGAAGCACACCTCAACATCAAGGAAACATATTACATTACCTTAAGGTAAAGGATTAGAAAGATATTCCATGTAAATGGACCTAAGAGGCAAGCTGTTATAGCCATTTTAGAACCTGACAAAATAGACTTCAAACCAAAACTAATCAGAAGAGATAGGAAAAGACACTACACACTTATCAAAGTAAAAATCTACGAAGATAAAATTTCAATTCAAAGCATCTATGCCCTAAACACAAGGGCAGCCAAGTTTGTAAAAGAAACATTACTACATCTTAAATCACATATTAACCCTGATAATGAGAGACCACAATACCTCATTCTTACCAATAAACAGGTCATCCAGACAAAAACAAAACAGAAATAATGGAACTAATGCATGTATGACTCAAATGAACCTAACGATATCTACAGAACATTGCATCTAAACACAAAAGAATATACATTCTTGTCAGCACTTCATGGAATCTTCTCCAAAATTGACCACATACTCAGTCACAAAGCAAGTCTCAACAGATACAAGAAAGCTGAAATAACTTCCTGCATCCTATCAGACAACCATGGATTAAAGCTGAATGTTAACAACAGAAACAGCAGAAAGCTTACAAACTCATTGAAACTGAAAAACTCTCCATTGAATAAAAAATGAATCAAGAAAGAAATTAAAAACTTTCTAAGATTGAATGAAAATGAATACACAACATACTGAAAATTATGGTACACAATGAAGAGACATTTCCACAAGGCAAGTTCATAAAAAAAAAAAACAAATAATTTAAAAACCTGGAGAAATTTCATAGTAACAACTTATCATCACACCCAAAAGCTCCAAAACAAAAAGAAGAAATCACACTAAAAGGAGTAGGTCACAAGAAATAATCAAATTTAGGGCAGAAACCAATAAAATAGAAACAAAAACAATAAAACCAATTCAAAGAATCAACAGACAAAGAATTGGTTGTTTGGGAAATGAATAAGATTGACAAACTATTAGACAAATTAACTAAAAGGGGAGAAATAAGATCCAAATTGACCAATTAGAAAACAAAGGGGGGGGGATATGACAACAATGAGGAAATCCAGAGACTCATAAGGATATACTTCAAAAACCTATACTTTACCAAATTAGAAAATCTGAAAAAACTGAATAAATTTCTCGATATGTAGCACCTGCCAAAGTTAAATCAAGAGCAGATAAGCAATTTAAACATATCTATAACTCCTAGTGAAGTTTTAGAAGTAGTCATTAAAAATCTTCCAACCAAAAAAAAAAAAAAAAAAAGCATAGAGCAAAATGGTTTTAGCACAGAATTCTAAAAGACTTTCAAAGAAATGTTAATGCCAATACTCTTCAAATTATTCCACAAAATAGAAACAGAAGAAATATTGTCAAATTCAGTTTATGAGGTCACGGTTATCCTGATACCCAAACCACATAAAAACTCAAAAAAAGGGAATTACAGAACAATTTCCCTTATGAACATAGATCAACAAATTATTAATAAAATATTTGCAAACAAAATCCAAGACTATATCAAAAAATCACCCATCATGATCAAATAGGCATCATCCCAGAGATGCACAGATAGTTCAAAATATGAAAATCAATAAATGTAAGACACTATATAAACACACTGAAAGACAAAAACCACATAATCATCTCATTAGATACAGAAAAGGCCTTTGACAAAATCCAACAACACCCCTTCATGATAAAAGCCCTGGAGAGACTAGGAATATGAGGGACATACCTAAATATAATGAAGCAGTTCAGAGCAAGCCCATAGTGAACATTAACTTAAATAATGAGAAAGTCAAAGCATTTCCACTAAAATCAGGAATAAGATAAAGTTATCATCTCTCTTCATACCTATTCAATATGGTACTTAAAGTCTTAACTAAAGTACAATTAAGGAGATCAATATGATTAAAGGAGATCAAGGGGATACAAATTGGAAATGAAAAAGTCAAAGTATCTTTATTTGCAGATGATATTTTAATATACACAAGTGACACTAAAAATTCACTGGGGAACTCCTGCATTAGTGGTGAGATATAAAATTTACTCACAAAAATCAGTAGCTCTCCTATACCCAAATGACAAAAGGTGTGAGAAACAAATCATGGAAACAACACCTTTCACAATAACCTAAAATAATATAAAATATTGTGGGTTATTTCTAATCAAGCAAGTGGAAGACTTGAATGATAGAAAGCTTAAGTCTTTGAAGAACATACCAGAGATGGAAAAAATCCCTATTGCCCATTAATACAATAAAATTGGCCATTTTACCAAAAGCAATCTATAGATTAAATGCAAAAATATTCCCACACAATTCTTCACAGACTGTAAAAGAAAAATTCTCAGCTTCATTTGAAAATACACATACACAAGGAAAAAAAACAAAACAAAACAAAAAAACCTTACACAATCCTGAGCAATAAAAGAACTGCTGGAGATCTCATCCTTCTCAATTCTAATTTGCATGACAAAGCTAAGTAATAAAAACAGCATTGTACTGGCATAACCACAGGCTTGTTGATTGATGGCATCGAACCGAATCCCTGGACATAAATCCACACACTTATGAACACCTGATTTTTTTTATAAAGAAGCCAGAAATACACACTGAAAAAAAGACCGTATTATTCAACAAATGGTGCTGGCTGGTCAAACTAGATGCATTCATGTATAAGGAAAAAAAAATAGATCAATACCTATCACCCTGCTCAAAACTCCACTCCAAATGGATCAAAGACCTCAACATAAAACCACATGCACTGAATCTGATAGAAGAGAAAGTGGGGAATAACTTTGAAATAATTGGCAAAGGAGAAGACTTTTTGAACACTGTTAGAGCAGGCACTAAAATCAACAGTTAATAAATGGGACCACATAAAACTGAAAAACTTCTATAAAACATAGGATACTGTCAATAAGACAAAACAGAAACCTACAGAATGGAAAAACTAACTCCACAGCCAATAGGGGATTAATATCTAAAATACCTAATATATATTATATTATATTATATTATATTATATTATATTATATTATATTA
>NW_026585895.1:21976329-22048000 GCF_907164565.1 Psammomys obesus
ATATTATATTATATTATATTATATTATATTATATTATATTATATTATTATATCATATCATATGTTACATATTATATATATATATATATCAATCAAGAAACTTGGTATCAATTTAGAAATGGGGTACTGATCTAAACAGAGAATTCTCAATAAAAGAAATTCAAATAGCTTAGAAACACTTAGAAAAAATGTTCAATATCCTTAGCTGTTGGTGTAATATTCTTGTGTAATGTATACAATTTACCCTTGTTCATTCAAATACTGATTTCTCTACCCCACTATCTGATTTCAATCTGGACATTGCATTGTGATGCTTATTCTAAGCATCACCTGTCTCAAGTTTGTATAAACATGCCACCATTTGTTCTCTGTATTGTCAATAAAATAACCAGCCACAATGCTAAGCAATGGAGAGAATAGGGTGAGACATCCTGGTCTGGAAGGGAGGAAAAGGAAGCAAGTGGGAGGAGTAGGAGGGCAGAGATCAGCAGGACAGGACTTGAAACCAGGAGGAAAGATGAACCGGACCTACAATATGACTAAAAGCAAATATAATGTTGGAAATTCTGAATGGGAGGAAGCTATGTGGGCTTGGAAGTTTAGGATGGAGTAACTATTGCCCAGCATTGTGCTCTAGGTTAATTAAATAAATCTTAGTCTCTGTATGGTGATTTGGGTATACAGCTGGTTTAGGAATAACCACTGATTAACTAAAAGATAAATCAATAGTAAATATTAATATTCAACAACACATAGTCATCAAGAAAATGCAAATCCAAATTACTTTGAGATTCCATCTTAAACCTATCAGAACAGCTAAGATCAATAACACAAGTAACAGCTCATGCTGGCGAGAATGTGGAGCAACTGGGAGTGAACACTTGTTCAACCACTATGAAAATTAGTATGGCAGTTCCTCAGAAGGATAGGAATCTATCTACCTCAAGATCCAGCTATACTACTCTTGGGCATATATCCAAAGGATGCTCCATCCTACTACACAGAAGGTTACTCAACCATGTTCATTGCTGCTCTATTCATAATAGCCAGAAATTGAAAGCAGCCTAGATGTCCCTCAACAGAAGAAAGGATAAAGAAAATATGGTACATTTACACAGTAGAGTATTACTCAACTCAAAAAATAAATAAATAAATAAATGGCATCATAAAATTTGAAGGCAAATGGATGGAACTAGAAAAATTCTCATCCTTAATGAGGTAACCCAGACCCAGAAAGATAAATATGTTATTTATTCACTTATATCTGAATATTAGCCATTAAATAAATGATCTTCCAAGCTATAATCCATAGACCCAGAGAGTTTAGGTATAGAGGAAGGGACTACAGAGACATATGGGTCTCCCTGGGAGGAAGAAATAAAATAGATCTTATGGGTGAACTGGGGCAGTGAGAAGGAGAATGGGAGACTTGAGTGGGTAGGAGGAGGGGAAGTAGGTTTGAGGAAGGGAATGTGTTGGCGAGATAGCTAGAATTGAAGGGTATTGACATATGCTAGATAGCCTTGTGTAGTGGAAACTTCCTAAAACATATGAAGGTGATCCTAATAAAGTCTCCAAATAATTGAGAGACAGAGTTCCAACTTACTATCTCTTGTCACCAAATGATGCTTCTAGTACTGGGACTGGATTTCATTCAACTGAGTTGCTGGCCAAAGGGATCCCATGGAAATCCCCAAACAACCCACACTGTAGCCAAGACTATAGGTTGCTCTCCAAAAACTGACAGCAGGGCCCCACTGCTGAAGACAACACCTACATAACTCATTGAACATGGCAAAGTTGAGCTGGAGACTACATAGAGCCTTCACTCCTATGTGCTAGCATCTTTAGGTACAGAAAGGTACTCTGTATGCAACCAAAATAGAAATGGAACACCTACCTAGTCACAAACTTTTGATCTGCAATAGTGTCCTACCAGAAAGATATGCTGGTCCACTGGTGGTACAAGGCTTGTGGGAGTGACTAACAAATGTGTGATTCGACTTAAGGCCCAAAGGAGATGAAATCCATACCCAAGAGTGCTTGGGTAACCAAGAACCAGAGACTAGAATGCTAAGAGACCTAAAGCAAAACCAAATACTACTGGTCTTAAAAGAAAAAAGGAGTGATAAAATGACTCACGATGATACTCTGTTATATTCATATATTGTGCCTGATTCATCCAACAACAGAGAAGATTCCTCCTGCAGCAGATGGGAACAAAGACAGAGACCCACAGCCACACAGCCAGACATTATTGATATATACATATGACTATATATATTTGTTGGTTTCCCTTGTTCAACTTTGATGTGATGGTTTTTGTTTCATCTTTTATTTTGTCACGTTTTGTTGTTATCTCTTAGAAGTTTGTTCTTTTCTATTTATTTGTTTGTTTTTGTTTGTTTGTTTGTTTATTACAATTTATTCACTTTGTATTCAGGCTGTAGCTCCCTCCCTCATCTACTCCCAGTCCCACCCACCCTCCTCCTTCTTCACCTATGTCCCTTCCCTACTCCACTAATAGCAGAGTAATTCCTCCTCTTCTATCTGACCCTAGCCTATCAGGTCTCATCAGTGCAGGCTGTATCATCTTCCTCTGTGGCCTGGCAAGGCTGAACCCCCTCAGGATGAGGTGATCAAAGAGCTGTCCACGAAGTTAATATCAGAGACAGCCCCTGATCCCCTTATTAGGTAACCCACTTGGAAACTGAGCAGCCTACAGACTTCCTCTAAGCAGGGGTTTAGGTCCTCTCCATGCATGGTCCTTGGTTGGAGCATCGGTTTCTGCAGGCTCCCCTGAGCCAGGTTTTATTGGCTCTGCTGGTCTCCTTATGGAGCTCCTGTCCCCTCCAGGTCTTCCTATTTCTACTTTATCCCATAAGATTCCCTTCACTCTGCCCAAAGTTCGGCTATGAGTCTCAGCATCTGCTTTGATACCCTGATGTGTAGAGTCTTTCAGAGGCCCTCTGTGGAAGGTTCCCATCCTGTTACCTGTCTTCTCTTACTTCTTATGTCTATGCTGTGTGCCCTTCTGAATGATGTTTCAGCCTCTAGGGTCCTCCCCTAGGGTCCTCCTTGTTGTTTAGCTTCTTTAATATTTAGTATGTTTATCCTATATGTCTAATATCCACTTATAAGTGAGTACTTACCATATGTGTCTTTCTGCTTCTGGGTTATATCACTCAGGATGGTTTTTTCTAGTTCCCACCATTTGCTTGCAAATTTCATGATTTCCCTGTTTTTAATTGCTGAGTAGTATTTCATTGTGTAAATGTACCACAATTTCTGTATCCATTCCTCAGTTGAGGGACATCTGGGTTGTTTCGAGATTCTGGCTATTATGAATAAGCTGCTATGAACATAGCTAAGCAAATGCCCTTGTTGTATGATTTAGCATCTTTCAGATATATGCCCAGGAGTGGTATAACTGAATCTTGAGGTAGCATTATTCCTAATTTTCCAAGAAAGTGCCAGATTGATTGACAAAGTGGTTGTACAAGTTTACATTCCCACCAGCAATGGAGGAGGGTTCCCCGTTCTTCACAACCACTTCAGCGTGTGTCATCCTTGAGTTTTTTATTTTAGCCATTCTGATAGGTGTGAGGTGGACTCTCAGGGTCATTTTGATTTGCATTTCCCTGATGACTAAGGACACTGAGCATTTCTTTAAGTGTTTCTCTGTCATCCGATATTCCTCTATTGAGAATTCTCTGTTCAGCGCTGTACCCCATTTTTTAATTGGATTACTTGGTTTGTTAGTTTTTAACTTCTTGAGTTCTTCATATATTCTGGATATTAGCCCTGTGTCAGGTTGGTAAAGATATTTTCCCAGTCTATAGGCTGTTGTTTTGTTCTGATGACAGTATCCTTTGCTTTACAGAAGCTTTTCAGTTTCATGAGGTCCCATTTATTGATTGTTGATCTTAGAGTCTGTGCTGTTGGTGTTCTGTTCAGGAAGTTGTCTCCTGTGCCAATGAGGTTAAGGCTTTCTCTTTTTTCTTATAAAAGATTTAGTCCTATATCCCCTAAGGAAATAGAAGCTGTAATCAAAAGTCTTCCATCCAAAAACAACCCAGGGCCCAGGGCCAGACAGTTTCAGAGCAGAATTCTACCAGACCTTCAAAGAAGAGTTAACACTAATACTCTTCAAACCATAACACAAAATAGAAACAGAAGGAACATTACCAGCCTCATTCTATGAGGCCATAATCACCTTGATACTTAAACCACACAAAGACCCAACCAAGAAAGAGAACTTCAGACCAATCTCACTTATGGACATTGATGCAAAAATACTCAATAAAATACCCGCAAACCAAATCCAAGTACACATTAAATATATCTCCCACCATGACCAAGAAGGCTTCATTCCAGGCATGCAGGGATGGTTCAATATATGAAAATCCATCAATGTAATCAACCATATAAACAAACTAAAAGAAAAAAAACCACATGATCATCTACTTAGATGCCAAAAAGCATTTGACAAAATTCACTACCTGTTCACATTTAAAGTTTTGGAGAGCTCAGGGTTACAAGGCACATATCTAAACATAGTAAAGGCAATATACAGAAAGCCTATAGCCAACTAAATGGAGAGAAACTTATATCAATCTCACTGAAATCAGGGACAAGACAAGGCTGCCCACTCTCTCCTTATCTCTTCAACATAGTTTTTTAAGTCCTAGCTAGCACAATAAGACAACTAAAGGAGATCAAAGGAAGACAAATCGGAAAGGAAGAAATCAAAGTGTCACTAGTCACAGATGATATGATGATATACACGAGTGACCCAAAAATTCAACCAGAGAATTCCCTCAGCTGATAAACACCTTCAGTAAAGTGGCTGGATACAAAATTAACTCAAAAATATCTGAAGCACTCCTCTATAGAAAAGACAAAAGGGCTGAGAAAGAAATTAGGGAAACTACATCCTTCACAATAACCACAAGTAACAAAGTACCTTGATGTGACTCTAACAGAGCAAGTGAAAGGCCTGAATGAAAAAACTTCAAGTCTCTGAAGAAAGAAATTGAAGAAGATATCAGAAGATGGAAAGATCTCCCATGCTCATGGATCAGTAGGGTTAACATAGTGAAAATGGCCATCCTACCAAAAGCAATCTACAGATTCAATGCAATTCCCATCAAAATACCAACACGTTTTTTTACAGACCTTGAAAGAACAATTCTCAATTTCATATGGAAAAAATAAAAAACCCAGAGTACCTAAAACAATCATGTACAATAAAAGATCTTCTGGAGATATCTCCATCCCTGATCTTAAGCTGTACTATAGAGCAACAGTAATAAAAACTACATGGTACTGGCATAGAAACAGACTGGTGGATCAATGGAATTGAATAGAAGACCCAGAAATAAACCCACACACCTGCAGAAACTTGATTTTTGACCAAGAAGCCAAAACCATGCAATGGAGAAAAGATGAATCTACAACAAATGGTGCTGATCTAACTGGATGTCCACAGGTAGAAAAATGCAAATAGACCCATATTTATCACCCTGAACAAAAGTAAAGTTCAAGTATATCAAAGACCTCAACATAAAACAGACACACTAAATCTATTATAAGCCTGTTCTTTTCTAATGAGAGACATAAAGGGAGTAGATCTGAATGGAAGGAGAGGTGAGAAAAAGCTGGAAGGAGTAGAGGGAGGGAAAATTATAATCAGGACATATTGTATGAGAAAAGAATAAATTTTCAATAAAATGAGTAAAAGGAAATATGCATATATAAATACCTAAAAAGAGAAAATCTTGAAAAGAAGTAGGCTCCATGCATGGATTATATTCCTCTTAGAAGCAGCAGGCTATTAAACAAATATAGAAAAAAGAAAGAAAGAAAGAAAGAAAGAAAGAAAGAAAGAAAGAAAGAAAGAAAGAAAGAAAGAAAGAAGAGAAAAAGGTTATTAAAAGGAATTAAATCTTTAAATCCACAGCAACATCTCTACAGAAACCAAAAGAAAAAAGAAAAAAAAAAAACCTCAATGTCCCAAATTTGTGACAGAGTAACACATGTTTTAATAGTAGATTGTGTAGTAACTATAATTATAGAAAACATATATATCACATGGAAATGAAAAATATTAAAGATAATGTTACCTAACTTTAATTTGGAGAATAAAAAGCATCCTAGTTCCCTATTTGTTTGGTTAAGTCACTATTATTAAGGAAGCTGAGTAAATGGTCTACCCTAGTCAAGTGTAGAAAACGCTTTCAGGAAAGAATGGAGGAAACTCATCCTATCTCAGCACACTCAGTGAAAAAGTATTATCACTGGGTAAAAGCTAGACTTGGCAGGTAGTTCCAAAGGTCCCAGTGGCCTGTACTTCTTTTCAGTCCATCCCTCAGCTGCTGTCACATATTGCTAATAGCACAGGTTCAGACACAGGCATGAAATCAAGACAAATTTTGATGCTTGCGGAACAAAGGCTTTCATGGAATCCAGGGACTGGTTAGCTCTAGAATGCAGAGTGGGAAGTAAATGAAATACAGATAAAGAGTTTCATTTTCTCATCACTGCCTTGAACTGAACTACAGCAACTCCTTTGTCATCTTTCCTGAGTGGAGGGATAAAAGGTGTGTGCTATCACACACAACTAAGTATTTTGTTGTTTATTTGCTTGCTTGTTTGTGTTTGAAACAGGGTTTCTCTGTGTTGGTTACATCCCTCCTTTGGAAGTGTTCATGGTGCCTTCTAGTACTCAGAGATATTCAGGTCAGTTCCAGCTCAGGGACCTCTGGGCCCTTTGTCTGAAGTGCATGGTGTCTTCAGAAATAGGGACTTGCCTTCCACATATGGGAAGCAACCAGGACAATAGCCTGTAATGTTTGGGCAATCTCTTGGACAACCCTGACCAACATCTCACAAGAGGGCTCACACTTTGTGTTGAGTTTTTGTTACAAGGTCTTTGGCTCTTGGAGAGAGTATTATCACATTAGATGGGAAATTTTCATTTAGATTATATATTTATATTCTGACTTACATGTGTTATAGATATTTAGGTAAACAGTTAATAGTATGATTCCTTATGACTTTTTCAAACATCCTTACTTATTTTACCTTCCTTCCTCCATCTTCTGTACATTTCTCACACCCCACCCCTTAATTAGAGTACTCCATTTTTCTCATTTCCCCCTTTAAATCACTTGTACCCTGATATACTGCTCTCCGAAGTAGAAGTTTCTAGTTTCTTTGAAGACTCAGTTGAGTCGTGTGATGTTTTGCTAGAAGAGGTCTTGTGATATAGGTCTGGATAGGTGAAATCTCAGAAGGCCCCCTTCCTAGATAAAGAACTACAGGCAACTAGTGGCTGCTAAGAGAAAGATAATCCATCTTCCACAGAGAGTGAACATCCTGATAGGTTATCTAATCCCGAGTGATCAGTCCTTAACTCAATGTTACTTTACAATAAAAAGTGTAAAGAAATGTCTGAATGGAACCAAATTTCAGAGAAGCAAACTATCCCCAGAAAATGTTTCCTGAGATTGAAAATCTTACCCTAAGGGACAATAACCAAACAAAGAATTGGAGCCTGAATCCTCTTTTCTGGCAGTTAAAATGCTGCTCCCAGTTATGGTTACATGAAGTAGCAAACACTAAAATTTAGGGGCCCAGCTCTGGTCCCTGGAACACACAACCTCTTTTCATAATTTAAAATTCATTTCCAAAGAGCTGTGATCAATCCCAGAATACACTTCCTCAGAAACTCAGCACTTCTACTATCACATTTATGCACACTCCTACTTGTCTCCTTCTGACTGTAGTCTCATTTAGTTACCCAATCTTTCCTAGCCAGAGACCGCTTGTCCATCTCAAAACATTTCCTCACGTTCAACTCATGGGGAATAACACCGCACCCCATTCTGTCATCTTCTTCTTGAAACAGTGCCAAAGATCTTCAGGTATATAGAAAAATGTCCAAGTGCAATACAATCTTCCTTTGGTCACGTGCAACCCCAAAAGTCAGAAAGATGTTTTTTTTTTAAGTCCTTTTAAATTTTTGATACATATCTATCTTACTTAAAAAAAATATTGTTCTAGTCAAGGCATGAACTGTTTTATTTGGATCCTTGTATCAAAACTTTGGATTTGTATATCTAACTTGTAGAATTCAAGAAACTAAAATTGGATGACAAGGTTAGGAAAGAAAGACCTTAAGGGAATGGGAATAATAGAATATGGTGATGCCAGAGAAGCAAAGGGAATGATGGGGGGGGAGGTTAAATGGGGAGAGAAATGGGAGAAGAGTGCAGAGGAGACAGAGAGGGAGCATATTTAAGAAAGCCATATACAAACCTATTGCATTATAAGCTTGAGATGTGTATGCATGTGAGTGTGTGAGTGACATTAACTGGAATTACCTACCCTACTCAGAGGATAATACTCCTTCTAGACATCATAAGTTGCCAAGTAAAAGGCCGAATGACTGGAATGAGATATTGCCTCTGGAGTGCCACTGAGGAATGTCCCAGACACCCCCTAAAACAATACAGGTGATTGCCATTGCCATTGGTTGCCCACCATGACTTGATGGTAAGACCTTATTGCCGAAGATACTACATACTTTATTCACAGAATATAGAAAAATCAAGCAGGTATTCACTGGGAAGCTTCCTCCCTGTTGACTTTCACAGTACTGAATGGTGCTAAATATATTCTTGAGGGATAAAGGAGCCAACAGTCTTTTCCAACTATGAACCCTACAAGCTAAAATTCAGGCCAACACGGCAAGATATGCCCATCAGTGCATCAGTAAAATGAATGCTCTTAGAGTAACTAACCACTCTCTCATTAGACTTAAGGGCCACCCCACAAGAGGAAACACCTGTCTGATACTATAAATCTGACCAAGAACTCATGGCTGGGGAGCCCATAAACCTGAGAGGTGAAGCTACTACTGTTATCTTTCTAAGCATGCAAACTGTTTCTAAAGGCATACATCTTTACTCACAGTTAAGGGCAACTCTCAATCCTCATGAGAGAAGCTCCTTTGTGCAATGGACAGTGGGGAATGTAGACATGCACAACTGGCCGCTGTTCAGAGAATACCTATCAATGGGGTTAGCAGCCATAAATGAGACATCTGTAACTCATACAGTCACCCTAAGCCTCAGGGAACATCAAGGAAGAGGAGAAAGAAAATTTTAAAACCAGATGTTTTTAAAAGAGGACTGGAGCCAGTGCGTGGTATATTCATGAACTCACAGCACCTGTGGTTGCCTACATAAGATGAAGGCTGTCAACATTCCAGCATGGAGGGGAAGATTCACAAGCTGATGAGCTCCTACCTGATGAGCTATGGGTAGTTGATGGTTGCTAAGGGTGTAATAGTCAATTTTCTTTGGGACCGTGGTCTCTGGTAGGTCAACCTCTGTCCTGTGGATGGTCCCACACCTATGCCTAATATGCAGCACAAATTCAAGTCAGTGGAGCATAAAAATAAATAGGACACAAGGCTGGGTGGAGGCAAAGTAGTGGGCCTCAGAGGAGTAGAGGAAACATGGGGAGGAATTATGATTAAAATACACTGAGTAAATGTAGAAAATTCCCAAAGAAGTAATTTAAAATATTACATTTTAAAAGATATGAATTACTGTAAACCTCCCAATTCTAAATGAAAGAAGCAACAAGCTATAACCCCTATCTGTGGATTCATTCCTACTGTAGCAGTATTATACAACTTGGAAAAGTTGTCCCAGGACAAGCAATATACAAAATAATTTTCATGACATGTCCCATAATAAATATAGAAGCCATAGAATTGAAACAAATTAAAATTTTACCATTTTCATGCCCACTCAGCCCCAGTTCTAAGTAAACAAAACACTAGGAAACTGCATTTTTGAAATACTTAGAATACCTGAACTAAAAACTTCCTCAGGGAGACAGTGTTGCTATAAAGCTTAGTAAGTGCGCATTTTAATATGAAACCATAATAATTGGGTGCGCTTTTTGTTTCCCAGATTGACATATAGGTTTCCAAGAGGAAAACTCTTAGAGACATAGTCTCAAATAATGTGGAAAAAAAAAAAAAACCCAAAACCACATTTTTTGTAAGCACTGTGATCCTATTTGAATGACATCCGGAACCCATTCCTGCTTTCTTAAGACCATCACCACAACCTAATAGCACACACTGTTATACACAAACTTAGGTGGCAAAGTCCCACGGAACGTATGTGCTGTCTGCCTGGGAGGTCTGAAGGCTAAAGCTAGAGCATACAACAGCAAAACTGTGAGAAAACCAGTGTTCTCTGAAATGTTTTATCAAATGATAATATCCATTAAAAACGTTCTCTGTGCTACCCAAATCATAACCTTTCTATCTCTCCCTCAGTGTACAGTCTTTATTTTAAACAACTGAGATATCTAAACAGTAGCCAAATTAGTCACGAAAAACAAAGCTAATCATAATAGTTTAAGGCTTCCTGCAAAATTCTGGAAATCAGAGAAATGAACCTGCCCTGTGAACATAAAACTACACATGTCTAACCAACCAGAACACAGATGCAAAATTACTTTAAAAGACAAACAGAAGCCAGAACCGAAAGAATGGCTGGCGTTTGAATTAATTACATTACTATGTTTTTAGTAAATGTGTCCATCAAATGGAAATTAGCCAATCAGAAACAAATAGAAAAACCTAAGAATACGACACGTTAGCAGTATTCATCCAAGCACTTCTACAAGGGAAAATGTAACCCACTAAAAACACCATTTTTCCCTTGCCCTAACTTATACTCCACAAATATAACCCAGACTTTATTTACCATCCAGGCATTTCTATAAAAATATAAAGATGGATAGGTCCATGGATTTGAGTATACAAGTTCTAATGTTTCTTACTATAAATCAATAATTTGACATTTGGATTAAATATAGCTTTTCAAGTAACCAGCTACAAATACCAAATTAATCAAGTGAGATCAGGTTTTTCAGTTTCTAGTACAGTCAGGGTCTGCTAGGACAATTAACAAATGTACTTTATGATCTTGGTTATTGTGAATTCATCCCTAACAAGTGGATTAGATTTAATGAAACAATAAAGCTGTAGAGCTGAGGGATTTATCTCAAGGCTATGAATACCATTCCACGAAAATTCTGAATGATAGTTTGCTATCACTCCCACACGACAGAGATCAATTATACTGCTACCCATGAAGGACTTAAACAATTATAGAGCACTTCATGATTGTTTAGTCACTTTCATGTTTAAAGCATGGAAAAATAGTCCTGAGAAATTCAAACAAAGACACATTAAAATACACAAAAAATATTAATGATAATAAATATTTAAATATAAAAAGCTCACTTCTAGTTCTCTACGAAATGCATTTATTTAGAGTTCTGTGGTAATAATTTGACTTTTCAGATAGGCACAAATGTCATTACTTCTCTATCTTTACCCCTAGTAAACAGCCTAACTATTTCCCCAAACCTCAACACAGCTCAGAATCATTCCTAACAATCTTCTAAGCAGGTAGGTGGGCAATTGATATTGACGTGAGATGAAGCCTATTTGTCATCTCCAGTTTAGAGTTACTTGGAACTGACATTTCATATTCTTTTCATATATCAAGTGTCATTTTGGCTAAAACTGCATGTTTTCTCAGATGTGAAGCCTGCTCTGTGTGTGTGGGGGGGGGGGGTATGGGGTATGTGTGTGTGTGTGTGTGTCTGTCTGTGTGTATAAATGTGAATAAACCCTAAACCTAGAAAGGAAACCAAGAAAGAGTAAAACAGGTAATAAGAAAGGACAGGATGTGGGCAGAAAGTAAACAGGACATGAAAGCAGAAAAGAAGACTATAAGAAAGTTACAAGGAGAAATTGTGATAATGGAGGGTGGAGGGATGAGGAAGAAAGGAAATCTGCTAAAATGCTTTGTTAAAAAAAATGACATAATGGTACCTAATAACTTCTGTGCTTATTTTTAAAATTGCTGGTTTAAAAACTTAACACTTGTGGCTGTGATTACAACTCAGTCGTAGAGTAATCGTTTAATAAGCACAAGGCTCTACATTCATTCTCCAGTACTGCAGATCAAAAGGTACCTCGGTTTTGGTCTTTGTATTGTTTAGTGTATAGTAATGGGTTTCATTGTAAATTTTTCATACATAATCACTGGCTTTCGTTCATAGTTACCTCTACAGCTATTCTCCTAAATCCTTCTCATCCTTTTTCTGCTCATAAATCTGTACATAAAAATATTTTTCAGAGAAATTAAAGATGTTGTGTCTTGTTGATTGGGCTTGAATTTAACATTTTGAAAAACAATCAGCTTTAATTTTGAATTATTTCAATTTCCAAGTACTGGGAACTTTTCTTCTCACCCTTTGCAACCTTTGTAAGATCTGTCCAGTAGCTTTGCATCCCACCCATCCTCTCTATCCTAAAAAAGGTCACACCACTGGTCCAGCATGGCCACTCCTTGAAGGCACACAGCCAGCTGGCTCAGAGCATGGAACAAAATATAAGAGAGTGATAAAAGTTAATCAGAACAACAAGAAACAGCAGCTCTGCTCTACTGATTGTACCTTAATTGCTCATTAAACTGTATTATCTTACTGTATGATTAAAACAAAATGTCATTTAATAGCCGCTGTGAAACACTGGGAAAGTTTCTGAGCTAAACTTGTTCCTCTGCCTGCCCTACCTCTACTAAAACACTAACAACAGTGACTGAACTTAAGCTGCCTGGTGAAGACGACTACTACTAAACACAGGCAACTTTCCTCATTTTCAAAACCAGACATCGTAAGGGAAAAAGCCTTCATGACTATGTCGGAGCAAAGCATGCTTTTATTGGTATGAGGGCTAAGAACATGGGTAAGAAAGACTCAGTAGAAACAGAGACACATCTAGTCCTAGTGAGGCAGAGGAGGAGACTTGGGCAGGCAAAGAATTTAAAAAAAGAAAAGTCTAACCAAAGTCAGGCATATATACACAAATTATTTTAAAATTTAGTAATTCAATCAAATAAAAATCAAAAAGGAATAAAATAGTATTTTTCAAAAGAGGTCATGGTTTGGGTTTTACATATCCTTCAAAATAAACTATCAGCAACAGTGAAATAGTTCACTGGTTCAGTTCAGGCTCAAGGTGCTTGGGGCACAAGCCTGGCAAATGATTTCAATCTCCAAAAAAACATATAAAGGTAGAAGGAAAGAAATGACTCCATAAAGTTTTCCTCCCATCTTCATGTGCATGCCACAGTCCATGTACACACACACACACACATGCAAACACATACTATAAACAATATAGAAAAAAAAGTTTATATGTTAAAAGGTTTGGTGCCCAAATAATGCTACTGAAAGGTGGTAAGCATTTTAGGAGATGATATCTAAGGAAGGAGGTTAGGTCACGGAAAGTATATCCTTGAAAAGCATAGTCCCTGCCCCTTTCTCTTTTTGCTTCCTGGATGCTATGAGATAAGCAGCTTTGCTGTGCTACACTCTTTGATGTGATGTTTTGCCTCATTGCAGGACCAAAAACAAACATGTATTAAAATAAACATTTCTTCTTTTTAATTTGACATTCTCAGATGCTTTGTCACAGCTATAAAAACTACTAACACAGATGATATGATGATATACCTGAAAAGCTGAAGAAATTCAGTTTTACTATATAATTGGGTTATCTATGCAAAAACCCAATCATGATTAAGATAAAAAAATTAATGGACCAATCAAAATCTTTCATATTTTAATTATAAGCAATTATAAGCTTCCCCACCACCACCAAAAAAAAAGAAAAGAAACATGCAAAGTATGTATACAGATATAAAAAGACTGGCTGAATACAGAAAGATAGATTTGAACAATCACTGTATATGCCATTCCATTCTCCCAATTCCATTTGGGAGATTATCATTAATTGCAGGATCAACAGCAATGACAAAAAAACAAAAACAAAAACAAAAAACCTATATATGTTTTGGGGTTTTTTTGTTTGTTTGGTTGGTTGGTTGGTTTTGGTTTGGTTTGGTTTTTTTTCCAGACAGGGTTTCTCTGTGCAGCCTTGGGTGTCCTGGACTCACTTTGTAGACTAGGCTGGTCTTGAACTCACAGAGTTCCGCCTGCCTTTGCCTCCCCAAATGCTGGTATTACAGGAATGTGCCACTATGCCTGGCTGACCTACATATGGTTATACTAAAGTTTCAAGTAAAAGTAACCCAAAAAGTTTACCTGAAAAACTTCAGCAGAAGAACAGGAGAGACTTGGTAAGAGTGGTGCCTTACCTCATCAGATTTTAAACATCCAAGCTCTTTCAGTGTCTTAGACTCGAGCCAGGAAGCAGGCAGGGTGCCTGCAAATCCTTACCTCACCATCTGCTCCTACCCCCTGCAGCAGACCACCAGCTGCAGCCACCTTCCTCCCCCACCCCCATCTCAAGCGGCTCAAACAGATCTTCCCCCTCTAACTTCCCTACCCCACCATTGCCGGATCCCAGACCCCGACTCCAGCAGGCACACGCGGGAACTTTGGCCTAAACAGGTAGGCTAACTGTGGGTCTCCATCTTTCTCAGCTCCTCCAAATCCAATCCCCAGTCTCATCTTCAGTTCTGTAAACTTTGCTGTCAGCTTTGCTCACTCTCCGTCCCCCTCCCAGGGGACTAAGCAAATCCTGCAGGGAAATCCTGCTTTCCCCCCTCTTATGGACTCCCTCAGCACCCTCCCAGCCCATCACCAAAGTATCAGCTACCAATGCCCAGAAACACATCATACCTGGAAGCCCTAGGAGTCATTCCTATTGGGGTAACATAACTTCCTACCAGGCAACACACAGCCACCACACTCTCCTAAAAGCCAGACAACACGACACAAACCAAAGAACAAAACACTCACCCAACAAAGAAAGGACCAGATATCAGCACCCAGAAGTACAATCTTCTAAATCCTGGATGCCTAGATGCCAGTATAAAAACACAATCAATGAATCAATGAAATCCAGGACAATATGTCTCCACTAGAGCTCCACAACCCTACCACAGTAGGCCCTGAATATTCCGACATAGCTGAAGCACACACAAATAATGTTATAAATAGCCTTTATGAATATGATAGACGTCCTTAAGGAATAAATGAATAAATCCCTTTTTAAAATATATGAAAACACAGTGAAAAGATTTAAGGAAAATAGTTCAAACCTGAAAGTGGAAATAGAATCAATAAAGAAAGCCCAAACTGAGGGAAATTTGAAAATAAAAAATTTAGGACCTCAAACAGCAATCTCAGAGGCAAGCCTCAAAACAGAATATAAGAAACAGAAAAGGGAAACTCAGGCATTGAAAACACAATAGAAGAAATAGATGCCTCAAAGAAAAACGTTAAACCTAAAAAGAGAAAAAAAAAAAAAATTCTGGCACAAAATACCCAGGAAATCTGAAATACTACAAAAAGACCAAATCTAAGAATCATAGGAATATATGTTGTGTTGTGTAGTCAATTCAACTGGCCTGCCCTGAGGAACCTTTAGGGTCCTGTGTCAGTACCCATGTCCTAGGAAATTATCTGGGCCAGGTACTTCAGGTATAACTAGTGCTCTGCCACTCCCACTCTCTCTCTTGCTCCCTACTGTTTTGGTCTCTCTCCCCTTTTCCTTGTTGGGGAGTCCCCTCCTTCTACCATGTCTGTCTCTCTCTCTGTGTATCTCTGTCTGTCTCTCTCTGTATCTCTCTCTCCCTTACCTTTTTCTCTCCATCTCCATCAAAGAAATTCTGTTATATCATATCTTTGTATACGTGTAATCTCATTTCTAACTACTAACAATATAAAGAAAAGAAACCCAGGTCAAAGGCAGAGAAAATATTTTCAACAAAATTGTAAAAGAAAAATTTCCTAACCAAAAAAAAAAAGGTTGAAGAAATCTATTTTGAACACCAAATAGATTGGAACAGAAAAGAAAATCCCTTTGGCATACAATAAAAGCTAAATATATATAATATTAAAAATAAAATAAAGAATATTAAAAGCTGCAAAGGGAAAAGGCCAAATAACATATAAAGACACACCTATTAGAATTACACATGACTTCTCAATGGAGACTCTAAAAACCAGAAGGGCCTGGACAGATGTGCTCCAGATTCTAAGATACCTCAGAGGCCAGCCCAGACTACTATACCCTGCAAAACTTTCAGTCACAATAGCTGGAAAAAAATAAGAGAGTCCATGATAAGATCAAATTTAAGGAGCATCTATCTATAAATCCAGCCCTACGGAAGGTGCTAGAAGGAAAACTCCGACCTACACCCACAAAAATACAGGCAATAAATAAACCCAGACCAGCAAATCACAAGAAAGGAAGCACACACATGTGGGTGACATGCCACAGACACACACACATCACCATCACCACCACCACCACCACCATCACCACCATTACCAACAACAACAAAGGAGAAAAATGACCAAAAGTCTGACAGAAAAACAAAAACAAAAAAAAAAAAATAAATTAACAGTTCACCAAAAAAGAAGTGCCTTACACAAACTTAAGCAAACTGTAAGGTTATCTACAGATTTCACAATAGAAACGCAGATTTTTCAACAAATACTGTTCATTATCTCTCAAGATCAATGATCTCAATTCCCCAATTAAAAAAAAAAAAACAAAAAAACCAGACTAACAGAATGAATGTCAAAAACAGGATCCATCCTTCTGCTGACTCCAAGAATCACATTTCAATATCAAGAGCAAGCATTACCTCAGGGTAAAAAGATGGAAAAATATTCCAAGCAAATGGACCTAAGAAGCAAGCTGGTGTAGCCATTTTCTTATCTGACAAAATAGACTTCAGCCTAAAACTAACCAAAAGAGACTGGGAAAAACACATACTCATCAAAAGAAAAATCCACCAAGATGACATCTGAATCCTTAACACTTATGCCCAAAAAAAAAAGGGCACCAAGTTTCTAAAAGAAACTAATGCAACTTAAATCACATTTTAACCCTCACTCACTGGTAGTAGGAAAATTCAAGAACCCACTGTCTTCAATAGACAGACCATAAAGACAAAAATAAAGATAAAAATGCTGCTGCTGGAGAGATGGCTCAGAGGTTAAGAGAACAGACTGTTCTACCAAAGGTCCTGAGTTCGATTCCCAGCAACCACATGGTGGCACACAACCATTTATAGTGATATCTGGTGCTCTCTTCTGGCGTGCAGGCACACATGGAGGTAGAACACTGTATAAATAATAAATAAATATTTAAAAAAAAAAGATAAAAATGCTGGAGCTAACAGACATTATAAATCAAATGGACCTAACAGATATTTACAGAACATTTTACCCAAGCAAAAAAGAATATGCCAAAAATATAGAAATATTAACTCAAGCAACTACCAAAAGTTCATGCATCATAAAAGTACATGAAGTGATTGAAAAAAAAAAACAACTATTTAGTGAACAGTGTTAAGAAAACTGACTAACCATTTCAAAGAAAAAAAAAACTGTATGAATATACCATACCATGTACAGAATAAATTTTTATTTATTAGATCATATCTAAATAGAAAATTTTAAACCATGTTAGTACAATGAAAAGCTAAAGCTGAGTACGTTTCATCCTAGATGTAAAAAAGCCTTCCTAATTATTAAATCCAGAAGTTACAGAACATTAATAAGTTTGACCTTGTAGATGTAAAGGAAATTTGCCTGGCAAAATGCTTGTGTGTACGTGTGTGTGTGTGTGTGTGTGTGTGTGTGTGTGTGTGTGTGTTGTGTGTGTGTGTGTGTGTAAAGATATACTAGAACTAAAGAATGAAATGACCAAAAGTCTAACAGAAAAACAAGAATATAAATTAACAGCTCACAGAAAAAGAAGTGCTAATATAATCCTGAAACAAACTATAAGGTGATCTACATATTTCACAATAGAAATTCAAATTAAACTAGAGAAAGATTTTTTTTTCACCCATTAGGCTGGCAAAAATCCAAAAGCTTGACCATGCACTTCATGGGTAAGGCTGTAGGTAAATAGCATTCCCAAATATTTAGAGTTGAGTGTGCTCCCTATTGAACAGTTGGTAATCTACTTTTTAAAAAATGTGTGGTAAGAGGATTTAGCTAGGTTAAGAACTTTGCCTGGTTGTCTCCAGCACAATGAAAGGAGAGAAGAGAGGAGGAGAAGGGAGAAGATGAAAGGGGAGGGAAAGGGAAGGGAGGAGAGTGAGCCGAAAAGGAAAGGAAAAAAAAAAAAAGAAAGGAAAGGAGGTGGTGTGAAAAGAGAAGAGGGAGTAGAGGGAAAAGAAAAGAGAACACAAGGAAAGGAAACAGAAAGGAGAGAGGAAGAGAAAAGCCAGGCAAGTAAATATATTTAATTTTTGACCCAGCAGTCCCACTTGTAGCAATCTTCTATAAAAATACTTGTCAAGAAGTAAAGGATACTCTTGGTGTAGACTCATATCTTTCACGCAAGTCTCTCCAGACTCCTTCTCTGTCTTACTGCAGCATCCTTACAGGAGCTCTACCTTTCACACCATATCCTGGGGACTCTGCTTCCTGGCAGCTTTCCTGCTACCCTTCTCAGCCCTTCACCCTAGACCATCTCCATTCCTTTTTGTCTCCTGCCTACCCAACCTGCAACAGGGACTCCCAACCGACACGACACGCTTGCCTAGAATCTAGAGTGGGTAACGGCAGCTGCACATTGGAAGACTCATCCCCCCAAAAAAGACAAGACCAGATATCTACCTCTAAAAATACTTCAAACATTATAACTGCAAATGCCTAGACCCCAGCATAAAAGCACAAGCATGAATAACTAAGGCAATATGCCTCCTCTAGAAGCCAGAAATTCTATTGTAAAAAGCTCTAAGAAAACCAATTTAGCTGAAGCACAAGGCAAGAACCTCAAAATAACAATTATAAATATGTTCAAGATCCTTAAAGAGGATATGAATAAATACCTTAATGAACACAAACAGTTGAATGAAATAATAAAACAGTTCAAGACATGTAGAATTTAATAAAGAAACAAAATCACTAAAGAAAACACAAGATGAAATAAAAATAGAAATTAAAACCTCAGAATGTCAAACAAAAACCTCAGAGTACCTCACGAGCAGATTAAAACACACAAAACAGAATTCCAGGTGTTGAAAATAAAACAAAAAAAAGATATCTCAGTCAAAAATATATTAAATCTAAAATAATAATAATAATAATAATCCAGACAGAAAACATTCAGGAACTCTGGGACATTAGGAAAGGTCAAAACTTATAAATAATAGGTATAGAAGAAGCCAGAGAAACCCATCAAGAAAACATAATTTTTTTTTTAATTCATAGAAGAAATTTTCCCAAAAATAAAGAGATGTCTAACAAGGATTTGGAAGAACGAATAGAAACCCAGGAAAAAAATTTTCACAACACATAATAATCAAATCACTAACTGGACACAAAAAGAAAGGATATTAAAATCTGCAAGAAAAAAAAAAAAACACCAAGCAACATCTAAAAGCAGGCCATTAGAATAACACCTGAGTTCTCCATGGATTCCCTGGAAACCAGGAGGGTCTGCACAGATGCTCTACAAACTTTGAAAGACTTTAGATGATGCCAGCCCAGACTACTATTCCCTGCAAAACTATCAAACACAATAAACAGAAAGAGAAAAACATTTCCACAATAAAACAAAACTTAAACAGTTTCTATCTACAGATCCAGCTCTTCAAAAGACACTATATGGAAAAATTCCAGTCTCAAAAGGTTAACCACACTCAAACACAATAAATAAATAATCCTGTAAGAGTAAATCAAAAGAAGGTGGAAAACCCACACCATAAAAGAAAAAAAAAAAAAACAGGAAGAAATAAACACTGCTCAATGATAACTCTTAATACCAGGGGTCTAAATTCCTCCAGTAAAAAGACACCAAAAGAGGCTCAAGAGGCTCAAGTACACAATAAGGACATTAGCTCAACCATGTTTGTAGCAGCTTTATTTGTAATAACCAGAAGCTGGAAACAACCCAGATGTCCCACAAGTGAGGAATGGATACAGAAATTGTGGTACATCTACACAGCGGAATATTACTCAGCAATGAAAAACAAGGAAATCATGAAATTTGCAGGTAAATGGTGGGAACTGGAAAGGATCAAATTGAGTGAGCTGTTCCAGAAGCAGAAAGACACACATGGTATATACTAACTCATGTGGACATATAATAGAGGAAAAACCTACTAAAATCTGTACACCTAAAGAAACTAATCAAGAAGAAGGACTCTGGCTAAAATGCTCAATCCCCACTCCGAAAGGCAAAGAGGATAGACAACAGAAGAAGAAGAAAACAGGAAACAAGTTAGGAGCTTCCCACAGAGGGCCTCCAAAAGGCTCTGCCCTGCAGACTATCAAAGCAGATGCTGAGACTTATGGCCAAACTTTGGGCAGAATGCAGGGAATCTTATGAAAGAAGTGGAAAATAATAGTTAGATCTGGAGAGGACAGGAGGTCCACGAGGAGAGCAACAGAACCAAAACATTTGAGCACAGGGGTCTTTCCTGAGACTCATACTACAACCAAGTACCATGCATGGAGATAACCTAGAACCCCTGCACAGATGTAGCCCATGGCAGTTCAGTGTCCAAGTGGGTTCCATAGTAATGGGAACAGGGACTGCTTCTGACATGAACTGATTGTCCTGCTCTTTGATCACCTCCCCCTGAGGGAGGAGCAGCCTTACCAGGCCACAGAGGAAGACAATGCAGCCACATCTGATAAGACCTAACATACAAGGATCAGAAGGAAGAAAAAGAAACCCTCCCCTACCAGCGGACTTGGGGAGAGGAGTGTGTGGAGTAGGGGGAGAAAGGGAGGGATTGGGAGGGGAGGAGGGAGGGAACTAGAGGGAATTCAAAGTAAATAAAGTATAATTAAAAATTTTTAAAAAAGACACAGGCTAATAGAAACATGATCTGTCTTTCTGCTGCAGCCAAGAAACACACCTCAACATCAAGAAGAGACATAACCTCCAGGTAAAATGAATGGGAAAAGGTATTCCAAGCAAATGGACCCCAAAATCAAGTAGGTATAGCCATTTTAATATCTGACAAAATTAGACTGCAAACCAAAACAAGTCAAAAGAGATAGAAAAGGATGCCACATTTTCATCAAAGAAAATCCACCAAGAGGATATTGCAACTCTAAACATTTATGCACCAAACACAAGGGCATCCAAGTTTGTAAAAGAAACACTACTATAGCTAAAAACAAAACCCTCCACCGTGATAGTGATGACGATCAGTACCCTGCTCCCCAATAGACAGATCATCCAGACAGAAACTAAACAAAGAAGTGCTAAATTTAAAAACAATTCAGATTCTAATGGACGTACCAGATATCTATAGAACATTTTACTCAAACATAAAAGAATGTAATTTCTTCTCAATAGTTCATGGAACTTTCTCCAAAATTGACCACATACTTGGGAACAAAGCAAGTTTCAATAGACAGAAGAAAACTGAGATATCACCCTGCACCCTACCTGACCATTGATTAAGGATGGATATCAACAACAACAGAAACATTAGAGTATACAAAGTAATGGAAACTGAACAGCTCTTCTGAATGAAAAACAGGTCAAGACAGAAACCAAGAAGGAAATTTAAAAATTTTTAGAATTGAATGAAAATGGAAACACAACATACTCAAACATATGGGACATAATGAAAGCAGTTCTAAGATGCAAGTTCATAACACTAAGTGCCTACATTAAAAAAAAAAATCCCTGCCATGGGCTACATCTGTGCAGGGGTTAGTGTCCAAGTGGCTTACATAGTGATGGGAAGAGGGACTGCCTCTGACATAAACTGATTGGCCTGCTCCCCTGAGGGGGGAGCAGCCTTACCAGGCCACAGAAGAAGACAATGCAGCCATTCCTGATGTGATCTGATAGACTAAGATCAGAAGGAAGGAGAGGAAGACCTCCCCTATCAGTGGACGTGGGGAGGAGCATGCATGCAGAAAGGGGAGGTAGGGTGGGATCGGGAGGGGAGGAGGAAGGAGCTTATGGGGGGATACAAAATGAATAAAATGTAATTAATAATAATAATAATAATAATAATAAAAAGAAATATAAAAAAATTCCTGAAGAGATTTCATATTAACAACTTAGTGGCAACCTGACAGACAGAAAAATTTTAATTAAAATTTTATTCTTTTATATTACAGTTTGTTTACTTTGTATCCCAGCTGTGGCCCCCTCCCTCATTCCCTCCCAATCCCAACCTCCCTCCCTCATCTCCTCCCTTCCCCTCTCTAAGTCCACTGATAGGGGAGGTCCTCCTTCTCTTCATCTGACCCTAGCTTATCAGGTTTCTTAAGGACTGGCTGCAATGTCCTCCTCTGTGGCCTAGCAAGGCTGCTCCTCCCTCGGGGGTGGGAGAAAGGTCAAAGAGCCAGCCACTGAGTTCACAGACAGACAGAAAATTAATAATTATTTAGTGGATGATGTTAAGAAAATTGACTAACCATTTTAAAGAAGAAAATTTTACATGAATATATTATATCATGTGCAGAATACATGCTTGTTTATTGGATCATGTCCAAATAAAAATAATTCAATGATTTAAGTACAAGGGAAACCGAGTACCCTTCACCTATATCAGTTATATATAACAGAAGATCAATATACAGACTATATAAAGAACTCAAAAAACAAAAGGTTAAGAAAATTGGGCACAAGACACACACCTTTAATCCCAGCATTTGGGAGGCACAAGCAAGTAGATCTCTGTGAATTCAAGGGCAGTCTGTTCTGCATAGTGAATTCTAAGACAACCAGGGCTACACAAAGAAACCCTGTCTCCAAAATACACAAAAAAAAGTCAAGAAAAAAATGACCCAACTAAAAAAGACATGCTATGCTATACTTCTAAAGATAGTTCTCTGTAAAAAATATAAAAATTGCTAAAATATATTTCAAAAAAAATCTTGATGATCTTTTTTTATGATCTTTAGCAATTAGTAAAATGAACATGTAAACAACTTTGAAATTTCATCTCATGCCAGTCGAATGGCAATGATCAGCAAAACAACTGACAACAAATGTTGGTGAGAATGTGGGGAAAGGCAAATCTCTCCTTCACGGCTGGTGGGGACGCAAACGAATACAGCCACTCTAGAGACCATTATGGAGAACCTTCAAAAGCTAAAAGTAAGTCTACTACATGACCCTGATATACCTCTGCAGCATATGCCCACAGCACTCAGCATCCTGCTCAGCACTGTTTACTGCAACTGTATTTTCAATAGTTAGGAAACAGATGAATGGATAATCAAAGTGCATATATGCAATGGACTACTTACTATTCAGCTTATAGAAGAATAAAACTATGAATTTCACAGGAATAACATGTGAATTAAGTCAGACAAATATTGTTCCATTTAGATATTATATCAAGAACATAAAAGTCCATAGACACAGATAATCAATGTTTTTAAGGGTATGTGGGCAAAAAGAAATAAGGAGTCACTGTTTAATGCGTAAAGGGTTTTTTTTGTGGGGGGGGGATGATAAAATTGTTTTTGGAATGAGAAAGTAGAGATGATTGCATAATGTTGTTAATGTGTAAATTTCACTTAGTTGAATGCTTTTGAATTTTATATTATTTAGTCCCAGCACTTGGGAAGCAGAGGCACAATGCTTGAATGCTTTTGAATGTTATATTATTTAACCCCAATACTTGGGAACCAGAGACTTGAATTTTATATTATTTGTATTAGATCAAAATATATGTTAAATGACCATGTTATCTGGTAACACAGTAATACCACCTTTTTATGTCAATTATGTTTTCAGAAAAAAGAAAACTGTCTATGAATCTCAGCCTCTGCTCAAAGTGGCTAATATCCACTTCTGAGTGAGTATATACCATGTGTGTCTTTCTGCTTCTGGGTTACCTCCCTCAGGATGATTGTTTCTAGGTCCCACCATTTGCCTACAAATTTCATGATTTCCTCATTTTTAATTGCTGAGTAGTATTCCATTGTGTAAATGTACCACAATTTCCATATCCATTCCTCCACTGATGGACATCTAGGTTGTTTCCAACTTCTGGCTATTATGAATAGAGCTGCTATGAACATGGTTGAGCAAATGTCCTTGTATACTTGAGCATCTTTTGGATATATACCCAGGAGTGGTATAGCTATATCTTGAAGTAGCACTATTCCCAATTTTCTGAGAAAGTGCCAGGTTGCTTTCCAGAGTAGCTGTACAAGTTTACATTCCCACCAGCAATGGAGGAGGGTTCCCTTTTCTCCACAACCTCTCCAGCATGTGTTGTCACTTGAGGTTTTTATCTTAGCCATTCTGATGCGTGGAAGGTGAAATCTCAGGGTCGTTTTGATTTGCATCTCCCTGATGGACGTTCAGCATTTCTTTAAGTATTTCTCTACCATTCTATATTCCTCTACAGAGAATTTTCTGTTTAGCTCCATACCCCATTTTTTAATTGGAGTTCTTGATTTGGTGCTTTTTAACTTCTTTAGTTCTTTATATATTCTGGATATCAGCCCTCTGTCAGATAAGGGCTGATGAAGATCCTTTCCCAATCTGTAAGCTGTCGTTTTGTTCTGACAACAGTGTCCTTTGCTTTATAGAAGCTTTTCAGTTTCATGAGGTCCCATTAATTGATTGTTGCCAAACTTTGGGCAGAGTGCAGGTAACCTTATGAAAGAAGGGGAAGATAGAAAGATCTGGAGGGGACAGGAGCTCCAAAAGGAGACCAATATAGGAAAGAAAAAAAAAAAAACAAAATAAAACTGAGTCCTGGGGAACTGCAGAGATTGATACCCCAACCAAGGACAATGCATGAAGAGGACCTAAAACCCCCCCGCTCAGATGTAGCCCATACACTCTCTCTCCAACTGGGGTCCCTAGTAAGGGATCAGGGACTTTCTCTGACATGAACTCAGTGGCAGGTTCTCTGATCACCTCTCCCTGGGGAGGTGCAGCCTTGCCAGGCCACAAGGGAAAACAATGCAACCAGTCCTGATAAGACCTGATAGGCTAGGATCAAATAGAAGGAGAGGAGGACCTCCTCTATCAGTGGACTAAGGGAGGGGCATAGGAGGAGAAGAGGCAGGGAGGGTGGGATTGGGAGGGGATGAGGGAAGGGGCCACAGCTGGGAAACAAATTGAATAAATTGAAATAAATGATAATAATAAAATAAATATAAAAAACTGAAAAAAAGAAAATTGGCAATCCACCCACAAGACCTCTCAAAATATTAAACTTACTGTCAAAACTGCAAAAAAAGATAAGTTCGTGTACAGTTTCTTTGATGTTGTTAAGGAGCCCTCCATTGTTATAACATATAGCTGAGCTGACCATAAAAGAAAAAGAAAAAGTTTATTTTACTTCACAGTTTCAAGGTTTTAGTCCATGACCAACTTGACTCAGTTGCATTGAATTTATGGTAACACACTATATTATGGCAAGGTTTCATGGCAAAGGAGGCCCATTTATTTCATGTCTGGGATTCAAAAGAAAATAGAGCAAGATATCACACAATATATACTTGTACAAAAACCTCTTCACATCATAAAATACCACATTCCACACATGTATAAAATGAAAAATTGAAAAAAAAATAGCTAGATCTCTTTCACACACTCCGCCTTGACAGAACACCCCAAATTCACCAAAAACACCCTTCTAGACCCCCCCACTTCTTGTGCAACACAAGAAAAAAGTTGCAACACCCTCTCACAAAAGCGCCAACCAGGAGACCAAGTCCTTAATACATGAACCTTTATGGAACACGTACACAAAGCATACAACACGGCAACAGTAGTTAATATTTTTAAAAGAGAATCATAATAGTGAAAGATAGATAAACAGGACTCATTTTTCCCAAAGCAGAAACTGAATATATAAGTAGCATCAAAACTATTTAAACAGAAATACGATAGACAAGATGACTAAAGGAAATGTATTAATGATTTAATAAATCATTAATTTGTTTGCTTTACACTTTAATTTTTGAGGATATTACTGTCCAGGGGCACACTCCTGAATCTAATGGTAGAACGTAAATATCTGGTCAATAAAAACTTAGCATAACAGTTTTTAAATTCTTAAAATTTAAAATTAAAATTAAAATTGTGGCATAGCCACAAGTTCAAGTTAAGGATTCAAATGTACTTTATTCCAAGCCTGTCTGCAAAGCATTTCATTGACAGGTGTGGCTGGTGGAGAGTTTCCATATTTAACAAAAGTTAGTTCCTTATCTTAAAAGTCGAGTCTTTCTGTATTTTTTATGTTAGTACATCCCCTAAAATTATGTTTTCATAACAACTGCTATTCACAGGTATCTATTTTTGTTTTATACTAAAGGAAAACTGCATTTTAGAATGACAATAGCACACTCTTTAAATATTCACTTATAAAGGGGCTCATTGGAGGCAACTGAATTAGATTTTGGAAAAATGTTTACATACTTGTTTATTTTTTAAAAATCATACTGAAATTATTGAAAACCAGTTATTCACTGTTCGGTTCGGAAGCCTCGCATCTGGTGGTGATACAGGTGTTACGCCAATGGTAATGGTTCCGGATTAGCACTGCTAATAATAATTGTGTAGACAGATGTTGCAAAGAAGAACCTCACACTATTCTAAGTGATGCTTATTTTTACGGAATCACAAAATTGGTAGATTTTATAAGCAAACAAGTGACATCTACATTTAAACCCAAATAAGTTTCTGGCTGAACTCCAAAAAGTTGAAATATACCCTTTGTGGTTACATTTCCTTCTGTAGTCAGCGATTACTTTAAGGGTAAGAAGAATGATGCTAAATGTCCTACTTTGCTTTCTGCTCTTGTGACAAATCACTGACCAAAATAAGTTCAGAGGCAAAAAGGAGTTTATTTCATCATAGAAGTTATAATTGAGGGAGGTCAGGGAAGGCACTGGAACTGGTAGGCTGGAGGCAAGGAACTGAGTCGGAAACCACAAAGAAACTCAGCTTTGCGGCTCATGAGCCTGGCTTGCTCAGCTTGCTGTCTTGTGTGACCTAGGACCACTTGTCCAGAGACAGCACTTGCCACAGTTTGGATGGGCACTCCAACATCAATCATTAATCAAAATGCCCCACAGACAGGTCCGCAGGCCAATATGATGGAGGCAGTTTCCTCACATGAGATTCCCCCTCCCTAGGGGACTCCAGCTAGTGTCAAGTTGACAAAAAGCTAACCAGTATGCCAAACCATTCAATTTCTCAGAGTATCCAATGGAGGGAAAGGTATAAGCCATGGGCTGTCTGTCTAAATTAGACAGTACAAATAAAGGGTTCGTATGCACCAATTCATCTTTTCCTTAAGATAAGATCTATTACATGTCTACTGCTTGTCAAATACCAAGACACACACACACACACACACACACACACACACACCACAAACCTTCCATCCTCAAAGGGGTCTTACCATGCCTCTTTTAATGTTATTTATTAAATCCCAAACAATTTCCAATTGTTTTGTTAAATCACCTTTAATGGTTGTAACCTGACATTTCTGAAATTATATTTTGGCCCTGTCTTTCTCTCACACACTGTAACAAAACTGTTACCAAAACTTGCTTGCACTATGCTCAAAACACATCCTGAATCAAACCATTTTTTAACTAAAAAGCTTTGTTTCGTACAATATATTCTGATGTTGTTTTTTTTTTTCTTTCTTCAACTCCTCCCAGATGCTCCATACCTCTCCCACCCTTCCAACTACACCACCACCCCTAAAAAGCAAGAAACACACACACACACAAAGTCCCAACAAATACAAAAATTTAAACTAAAACATACAAGCAAACAAACAAAAAAAAAAAATCAGTAAGACTCAAAGTTGCCCAGAGCAAAATGTTACAAAAAAAAAAAAAAAAACGGGGGGTGGAGGGGGACTACGAAAATATCATTGAGCTTGTTTTGTGCTGGCGAACTACTCCTGCACATGGCTCCTAACCTGAAGTGGGGATAATTTACCCAGTGACAGTCCGTTGGAAAATGCTAATTTTCCCTTGGCCAGCAGGTATCAGTTGTAGATAGCTTCTAGGTTAGGGGTAGGTGCCTGTGTCGTCCTATCCCTCTCAGTGCTGCAGCTCCACCTGGCTTGGAACGATGGATGCCCTCTACTGCTGCCAGAGACTGCGTGAGTTCATTCGTGTGTCCGGAAGACACTGTTTCCTTGGAGTCACCCATCTCCTCTGTTTCTTGAAATCTTTCTGTCTCCTCTTTTGCATAACCCCCAAATCTTTAAAGGGGGGGAGTTTGATGATGACATCCCACTGAGGACTGAGTGCTTGTCTTAGTTAGGGTTACCATTGTTGTGATGAAACACCCTGACCAAGACAACTTTGGGAGGAAAAGGTTTATTTCAGCTTATGCTTCTCCGTGATGGTTCATCACTGAGGAAAGTCAGACAGGAACTTCAACAGACCAGAACCCTGGAGACAGGAGCTGATGCAGAGGCCATGGAGGAGTGCTGCTTACTGGTTGTCTCCCATGGCTTTTTCAGCCTGTTTTCTTGTACAACACAGGATCACCAACCCAGAGATGGCATACTTACTATGATCTGCCCCCCCCATCACTAATTAAGAAACTGACTTATAGCTAGATCTTATGGAGGCACTTTCTCAGTTGGGGTTCACTCCCTTCAGATAACTGTAGCTTGTGTTAAGTTTACATGAGACTAGCCAGCACAATGCTCTAGAGCCTCTCACTCTCCGTCTATTGTCTAGTCATGTATCTGTGTTATTTCTTATCACTGCAAGAAGGTTCTCTGATAATGTATGATTGAGGTACTGATCTGAATGCCTCTAGGAGCATTTTCTATCTATGTTCCATTGGCAGAACATTAATTTTTCTCCTAGGCCCATGGCCTATCCACTCTCAGGTTCCTGGCTACCTTAGCAATACCAGGGATGAGCTCTATCACCTAGAGTAGGCCTTAAATCCAATCAGAAAGTGACTTGTTCCTCCCAGAACATTTGTGCCACTATTTATTTCACCAGTATATCTTGCAGAAAGGTCACTATAGTAGGTGACAGGGTTTGTGCTGGGATGTTAATTAACTTTCATCTCTGGTAGCATGCAGAGTATCTTCCAGTATGATGACTGCCAATCAGTCATGGTAAGGCCTCTACTTAGAAACCAGCTCAACTTTTCCACCTTCAGTGACACATATAAGTATCAGCTTGTGGGGAGTAACCAATATTTTTTTGACAATACCCTGTGATGTCTGGGGATTTCTATGGTGACCCTTTGGCCAATGATTCAATTCTAGCACTGGAGGGTTCATTTATCTGGCAATGGAATTTAAATTCTTTACACACACACACACACACACACACACACACACCCCTTCTACAACAGTAGGTTTTCATATGCCACCTCAAATGACCCATAGTGTTAGTTCCTCCTCATAGTTCCTCTTTTATCCTGCTCTCCCATCACCAGTCTTCCAACCCTGCTTCCCAACAGCAATGTATGTTATTACCCCTTCCTTGAAAGATCCTCTCCTTCTGCCTAGTCCTTTATTAGGCAACTAATTTCTGTGGTTATTTAGACTGTAGCATGTATATCAAATACGTGCTTAAAACTAATATCTATATAGAAGAGAAAACATACAATATTTGTCTTTTGGGATCAGGATAATGTCACTCAGTATGAATTTTTCTAGCTCTAGAATTTACCTGAAATTTTCATAACTTCATTTTTCTTAACAGCAAATAATATTCTATTGTGTAAATGCACCACATTTTCATTAACTATTCATCAGTTGATGGACATAAAGTCTCTTTCCAATTTCTGGCTATTATTAATAGGGCAGCATTGAACATGGATGAACAAATATCTCTGTAGTAGAATGTTAAGTCTTTTGGGTATATATCAAAGAGTGTTATAGCCAGGTCTTGAGGTGGATCTATTCTCAGCTTTCTGAGGAACTGCCACAGTGATTTCCATAGTAGCTGTATAAGTTAGCAATCTCACCAGCAATGAATAAGTGTTCCTCTTTCACTGTATTCCCACCAGTATATTCTCTCATTCATTTTATTGAGTTTTGTGTGCTGTGAGAAATATGGATCTATTTGCATTCTTCTACATGCAGCCATCCAATTTGACCAGAAACATTTGCCAAAGATGCTATCTTTCCTACATTGTATATTTTTTGCTACTTTGTAAAAAACCAGGTATCTATAGGTATATAAAATTATATCTAGGTCCATTGATTGATATGTCTTTTTTTTTAATGCCAAGCTGTTTTTTGTTTTGTTTTGTTTTGTTTTTTTTACTATAGCTCTGTAGTACAACTTGAAATCTTGGATGGTGAGACCTCAGAAGATGTTTTATTACTCCAGATTTTTTGCTACCCTGGGCATTTTGTGTTTCCATATGAAGCTAAAGATTGTCTATTCAATTTCTGTGAAGAATTATATTAGAATTTTCATGATTATATGATCTATAGATTTGATCTGTAGATTGTTTTCTCTACAGTGTGCAATTTTCTCATAACTCCTACCAATCCATGATTGTGGGATCTGCTAACATGAGATCTCATCACTTTTGTTTTGTCTTATGTAGGCAAAGTGATATAAACTTAGGTCTTAGAGCTACGTTCATTGTGTCCCAGATATTTGGGTATACTGTTTTCATTTTTATTCAATTCTAATTTTTTAAATTTCTTTCTCAATTTCTGTCTTGAGTTATTTTTCATTCAGTACAGAGTTGTTCAGTTTCTATGAGTTTGTATGCTTTCTATTGTTTCTGTTGTTATTCATATACAGATTTAATTCATGGTCAGATAGGATACAGAATGCTATTTTAGGTTGTTGGGGGTTTTTTTGTTTGTTTTGTTTTTTGGGGTTTTTTTTATTACATCTGTTGAAACTTACTTTGCACCTAAATATGTAGTCAATTTTGGAGAGAGTTTTGGGGTCCTGGTATTGTGCTTCAGCTATATTACATTGCTCAGGGTCTACTACAATAGGATGAAGGTATACCACTGGGGTCTAGACATCTGGAGTTAAGATGTTTAAGGTGTTTCTTAGTGGCTTCCAGTTGTGAGACTGGGACATCAACCCAGCCACAAAGCCTTCGAACTACAATCTTTCCTGCCTACAAGATGTGCTGTGGTAACAGTGGTGCATAATTTGTGGGAGTAGTCAACCAATGACTGATACCAGACAGAAGGAGGAGCCCTGGATGTCCAGGAACCAGAGGCTAGATAGCCCAGAGACCTGGGATAGCACCAAACATGACAGGCAAAAGAAGAGAAAAGAAAAGAAAAGAAAAGAAAAGAAAAGAAAAGAAAAGAAAAGAAAAGAAAAGAAAAGAAAAGAAAAGAAATCAGTAAAATGATCCCTAATGATATTCTGCTATACTCATAGACTGGAGCCTAACATAATATTCATCAGAGACTAAAACCTAGCATAATTGTTATCAGAGATGATTCATCCAGTAACTAATAAGAGCAGAGAACAACAACCAAACATTAGGTGGAGTTCTGGGAACCCCAAGGTAGATGGAGAAGAAGAATTGTAGAATCAACTAACCAAGACTCACAGGGGCTCACAGAGACTGGAATGGCAATTAGGGAGCCTGCATGGGTATGAGCTAGGTCTTCTACATGTATGTTATGGTTGTGTAGCTTGGTGTTCTTGTGGGACTCCTAACAGTGGGAGGTGTCACTGACTCTTTTGCCCGCTCTTGGGACCCTTTTCCTCCTTGTCCAGCCTTGATATGAGGGCATGTGCCTAGTCTTATTGTAACTTGTTATGCTGTGTTTAGTCCATATTCCTGGGAGGCTTGTTCTTTTCTAAAGGGAAACAGAGAAGGAGTGGGTCTAGTAGAGAGGAGATGTGGGAGGATGTGGGATTAGGAGTAGAAGGAGGAGAAACTCCAGTCAGCATGTACTATATGAGATAACAACAACAATGATAGTAATAAAAGATATCTGGTCTTGTCCTTGTCGGATAGATGTTCCATTCTTTAGTTGCTGTCTGAATCTTAGGCTGTGGAGTCCCTGAAAGAGAGTATTGTTACAGGTTAAGCGGGCAAGTGATACAAAGGACTGGAGATGGGCAAGCGAGAAAGGCTGAGAGGGGCTGTGGGAAAGAGCTAGAGGGATCCAGTCTACGAGAATTGGATCCCCAGTGAATGGAGTTGGTGTGGGAGGGGGTACTACAAGCAGGCTTCTTTAAGAGTAAGAGTAAATCTGGAGAAAGCATAACAGGAAGTATCACCTACGTGAATTCCAAGCCTCTGTACCCAATTATGATCTCTGGAAGAAAGTGCATCTGGGGATGATCAGCTGACCCAAACAATAGAGATGAATTGGAAGGGGAAGCTGACAGGGAGGAGATGGGACAGCTAATCTAGGCCTCCACCAAGAGCCCAAACCATTTCTTTTAACATCACAGCTATTAGCCATTCAAAATCTCCATCCTCTCCTGAACAACTGCAATTCCCTACTAATTTCCTACTGCTTTCATTCTTCATTTCTCAGTTCAACATCCAGTAGCCCCAGTAATACAGTAAAAATTATACCATATGTCAATTTCTTAATCAAAACCCTCCAATGACTTCCTATCTATCATATTTAAAATATAACGCAAATTTTTTTTCCTGGCAAATAAGGCACCTAAATAATATACAACTTAGTGACTATAGTCTGTCAGGGCTATCTAAAGAAATAGAACTGATAGAATAAATAAGTGTGTGAGTGTGAGTGTGTGTGTGATACTCAAAAGTTTGGGTTATGATGTAGTCAATTTGACAACCAAGATTAGCCTTCATAGCTACAAATCCCATTAGCTATTTTCAAGTTCTCCAAAAACCTTAACTTTCTTCTTGCTGTTCCTTAACATGGATAGTCCTGCCTTTTCCATGTGCTATTTTTTCCAGGCTAGAGATATGCTACTCCAGATGCTCTCATAGGTTTCTTTCATTTCTTGCCGATCTCCTTCTAGTTAAGTCCCCTAGGAGACCTTCTCTGACTACCAAAATGAAAGAGCAACTCTTTTCTAGATCCCACCATTTGCCTGCAAATTTCATGACTTCCTTGTTTTTAATTGCTGAGTAGTATTCCATTGTGTAGATGTACCACAATTTCTGTACCCATTCCTCCTGTTGAGGGACATCTGGGTTGTTTTCAGGTTCTGGCTATTATGAATAAAGCTGCTACAAACATAGTTGAACAAATGTCCTTGTTGTGTACTTGAGCGTATTTTGGATATATGCCTAGGACTGGTATAGCTGGATCTTAAGGAAACACTATTCCTAACTGTCTGAGAAAGCGCCAGATTGATTTCTAAAGTGGTTGTACAAGTGGAGAGGATGGGAGCCCCACAAGGACCAAACATATCTGGGCACAGGGGTCTTTTCTGAAACTGATTCTCCAACCAAGGACCATGCAAGGATATAACCTAGAACACCTGCTCAGACGTAGCCCATGGCAGCTCAGCATCCAAGTGGGTTTCCCTAGTAAGGGGAACAGGAGCTGTCTCTGACATGAACTCAGTGGCAGGCTCTTTGACCACCTCCCCTCCCTGGGGGAGGAGCAGCCTTGTCGGGCCACAGAGGAGGACATTGCAGCCAGTCCTGATAAGAGCTGATAAACTAGGGTCAGATGGAAGGGGAGGAGGACCTCCCCTATCAGTAGACTTAGAGAGCAGCAGGGAGGAGACAAGGGAGGGGGGGTGCGATTGGGAGGGAATGAGGAAAGGGCTACAACTGGGATACAAATAACCTGTAATTAATATAAAAAAATTATAATTAAAAAAATTTTAAAAAGCAACCCTTTTCTTTCTTGACTCGTTACATGAAATACTATGGAATCTATTTACTTATTACCATCACCCTAACTAGAATGTCAGTTAATGACTAAACCAAACTAAAGCCAACTTTAGTTCCTTGCTACATGTGGTGCCCCTCAAAACAGTGCCTGGCACACAGTAGATACTGAGCAATTAGTACTAAACTAATTATTTATTTTGTCCTTCTTCCTTTCTTCTCTACTGACTCTGCTTCTTACTGTGTGGAATTCTGAGAAAGTAAATCCTTTCAATAAATTAATCACCGTTCAATATCTTTTCAGGTCAGGTCACCCAAGAGGTACCCAGCTGAAAGTCTTTGGATGCAGCACCAATTCCTGGACCCCTGTCTCTGATTGGCCAAAGTACTAGAGTCACATAGCATAAAAAAATAAAACCTTACATTAGAGGAATCACTTTGGCTAGTGTCCTCAGGCAAAGCTTAGAAAACAAAGTAGCTGTTTTCTTTTATTCCTCTCATGTGTAAACATGCTAAAGTATATCTTTCTCTTTGATTTTATGGTCTTCTTCCCACTAATATCATAATTGTTCAGACCAACTACTGAAAACAGACAGAATCAGTTTCCAAGTTAATTCGTTTCTTCTTTCCAGTAAAATATTTCTGTCATATCACTCTTAATCTAATCAATTTCTAACTGTATACCCCCACATCTTAGTTTTGCAAGGGCTAATTTTCTAACCTCTATGTCCATCGTGATAGTGGTCGGGATGTGAGCGCTCAGCTCTGCTCCTGCTGCTGGCACTTGCTTTCATGCCTCTGTCCATCATGGACTTTTTCACCTCTGAAACTATAGTCAAATAAACTACCTGACCCTTCAGTCGGCCATGGTGTTTTATCACAATGACAGAAAAGTAATTAGCACACTAATATTTTATTAAATATTTCTTGAAATAATTATATTACCAGTGCTTAGCTTATAAGCAGTAACCAATAAAACCACCTGGACTTCTTTACTATGAATCATTTCTTTACAAGTGCACTGTAAGCATTAAATTTATAATATTTATGATTATAGCATTTGCTGTGAATGTGCTATGGGATCAGTGCAAGTTTAGTCAAGAAAAATACATTTCCTTCTTGAATCTATTTAACTGTTCAAAAACTACATTTTTTTTACTTTCTTTTTTCCATAGATGTCTCTAATCATTCTTTTAAGTTTTTAACCTTATTTTTATTTCACGTGTATGGGTGCTTTGCATGCTTATTTGTCTGTGCATTGTATGTGCCTGCGGGAACCAGACTAGAGCTCGGGTCCCGAGAGACCGAAGTTACAGACTTCAGTTAGCCCCCATGTGAATGCTAGAAATCAAACTTGAGTCCTTTGGAAGAGCAGCCAGTGTTCTTCACTGCTGAGACATTTCTCCAACTTCCACATAATATTTATTAAAAGAGAGTAGTACTAAAATAGAGTAGATGCTTTAGCATATGCTATTTATACAGAGTTAATCAGAAAGGTAAAAACACTTAATTGAAGCCTGCATAAATCTCTCTGACATTCATTCCCTTTGTTAAAAAGGCAAAGTATTTTTATTCATAAATGGAACAATATTTCTAATTTTAATCTAAAAAGCAAAACTATTTCTTTATAAATATTACTTGAAAATGTTCACTTCACTAGCTTAAAATCATTTCCCTAGGCAGTTCTGATATGCCCTATAATATAGGCACAATACATTATAGTACCATCTGCACTAAATGCTGTCCTCCCACTCTGCCATGTTATTCTTACACCTAATCCTCTCTGTAACCCTTACACCTCCCACACTATCCTAACTTCATAATTGTCAGAAAGGAAATGAACGTTCCATCTCACATACCGTCATTTTCATCAAATTTTCTCATTTCAGTGATGTGGCCTTTAATTTCAGCCAGCTGACTACCAAAGACCTGTCTTCTCATGCCATCAGTAGGATGGCACTGATAAACTCGACATCTCTACTCTCCCAAACAGATTATTGCTATGTTTTGCCTTGATTCTGAGGCATATGAGCACATATATAATATTCTAATGAGGATATTAGACTTGCTAATATGTCCACAATATTTTTTCTTCTACAATGATATTGCAAAGACAAAATATCAAAACCTTAGCTGGGAAATACACTAACTGCAACAAAAGTATTGGATTCAAAAGTTGCAACCAATTAAAAGAACCAGAAGCAAAATTTTTCAATATCACAGGCTATACCACAACAGTGGGCAAAAGGTTCAACACTTCTTCATTGTTAGTGTAGGCAACTAAGTATACAGACAACAGTATTACAGATATAATAATATCATACTCCTAAAAAGAAGTTCACTTCAGCAATGCCCTATTGACACTGGATCAGTGACATCAATTCCACATGCTAATCACAATTTATTAAATTCATATAATTGTTTGTAATATGAATAATATAAGCATAACTAAGTAGCATTGCATTTCTATCAATATATTAAGGCCATGGAAAAAACCTAGACCCATATATAAGACCTGTTGCATAGATTTAGAAAGAATTTATGAGGGCTAATTTGATTCCTAAATTTCTTTTCTATCCCAAATGATAATATTTTTATACAAGTTTATACCAGAAAATGGAGAAAATCAAGAAAGATGAACCATTTTTGTATTTCAGAGGTAGCAGAAATCTACTATATCTAAGAAAGTAGAAATAAGAAACACTGCAAAGTCCTTTGTGTCCAAAGTGGCTGATGAAAAGAAGCAATTTGCTATCTCCCACTTCTTTCATAAGCTTCCCTGTACTCTACCCAAAGTGTGGCTATGAGTCTCAGCATCTGCCGCAATATCCTGCAGGATAGAGCCTTTCAGAGGCCCTCTGTGGTAGGCTCCTGGACCTGTTCCCTGTTTTCTCCCTCCTCCAATGTCCATCCTCTTTGCCTTTCTGAATGGGGATTGAGCAGCTTAGCCAGAGTCCTCCTTCCTGATTAGCTTCCTTAGGTGTACGTATTTTAGTATGTTTATCTTATATTATATGTCTAATATCCACTTATGAGTGAGTATATACCATGGGTGTCTTTCTGCTTCTGGGATACCTCACTCATGATGATCTTTTTCAGTTCCCACCATTTACCAGCAAATATCATGATTTCCTTGTTTTTTATCGCTGAGTAATATTCCTTTGTGTAGATATAACACAATTTCTGCATCTATTCCTCAACTGAGGGGCATCTGGGTTGTTTCCAGCTATAACAAGTAAAGCTGCTACAAACATGGTTGAGCAGATGTCCTTGTTGTATACTTGAGCATCTTTTGGATATATGCCTAGGACTGGTATAGCTGGATCTTGAGGAATTGTCTGTCCTAATTGTCTGAGAAAGCATTAGATTGATTTCCAAAGTAGTTGTACAAGTTTGCATTCCCACCAGCAGTGAAAGAGGGTTCCCCTTTCTCCACATCCTCTCCAGCATGTGTTGTCACTTGAGTTATTCAAGTTCCACAAGGACAGCAACAAATCCAAAAAGTCTGGGCACAGGGGTCTTTTCTGAAACTGATACTCCAGCCAAGCATCACTCATGGAGATGGTCTGCAACCCCTGAACAGAAGTAACCTATGTCAGTTCAGTATCCAAGTGGCCTCCATATTAATGGAGACAGGAACTGTCTCTGACATGAACTGATTGGCCTGCTCTTTGATCACCTGCCCCTGAGGGGGGAGCAGCCTTACCAGGCCACAGAAGAAGACAATGCAGCCACTCCTGGTGAGACCTGATAGACTAGGATCAAAGGGAAGAGGAGGAAGACCTCCCTTTTCAGTGGACTGGGAGAGGGGAAGAGGGAGGGTGGAACTGGGATGGGAGGATGGAGGGAGCTACAGGGGGATACAAAGTGAATAAACTGTAATTAATAAAAATAATTAAATAAAAATTAAAACAAAAGAAATATTAAAGAAGAAATATTATTTTGAAAAAAGAAAAGAAAAGAAGCAATTTGATCCACTATTCTGTTTCTATGCCAGTACCATGCAGTTTTTATTACTGCTACTCTATAGTACAGCTTAAGATCAGGGATGGAGATACCTCCAGAAGATCTTTTAGTATACAGGATTGTTTTAGCTATTCTGGGTTCCTTGTTGTTCCATATGAAGTTGAGAATTTTTCTTTCAAGATCTATAAAAAATTGTGTTGGTAATTTGATGGAAATTGCATTGAATCTGCAGATCGCTTTTTGTAAGATGGCCATTTTTACTATGTTAATCCCGCCGAGACATGAGCATGGGAGATCTTTCCATCTTCTGATATCTTCTTCAATTTCTTTCTTCAGAGACTCAAAGTTTTTTCATACAAGACTTTGAATTGCTTGGTTAGAGTCACACCAAGGTACTTTATGTCCTTTGTGGCTATTGTGAAGGGTGTTGTTTCCCTAATTTCTTTCTGAGCCCAAGTGACTTTTGTATACAGGAGGGTTACTGATTTTTTTTTTTTAGTTAATTTTGTATCCAGCCACTTTGCTGAAGGTGTTTATCAGCTGTAGGAGTTCTCTGGTAAAACTTTTAGGGTCATTCATGTGTACTATGATCGTCTGTAAATAGTGATACTTTGACTTCTGCCTTTGCAATTTGAATCCCCTTGATCTCCTTTAATTATCTTATTGTGCTAGCAAGGACTTCCAGTACTATATTGAAGAGATATAGAGGGAGTGGGCAATTTTGCCTTGTCCCTGATTTCAGTGGGATTACTTTAATTTTCTCCCCATTTAGTCTGATGTTGGCTATAGGCTTGCTATATATTGTCTTTATTATGTTTAGGTATGTGCCTTGTATCCCTGATGTCTCCCGGACTTTAAACATGAACTAGTGTTGGATTTTGTCAAATGCTTTTTCAGCATCTACGGAGATTATCATATAATATTTTTTTCTTTTAGTTTGTTTATATGATGGATTGCATTGACAGATTTCCGTATATTGAACCACCCCTGCATACCTGGGATGAAGCCTATTTAGTCATAGTGGATGATATCTTTGATATGTTCTTGAATTCGGTTTGTGAGTATTTTATTGAGTATTGTTGCATCAATGTTCATACAGGATATTGGCCTGAAATTTTCTCTCTTTCTTGGGTCTTTGTGAGGTTTAGGTTATCAAGGTGACTGTGACTTCATAGAATGAGTTTGGTAATGTTCCTTCTGTTTCTGTTTTGTGGAATAGTTTGAAGAGTACTTGTGTTAATGTTAGCTCTTCTTTGAAGATCTGGTAGAATTCTGCTCTGAAACCATCGGGCCCTGGGCTTTTTTTGGATGGGAGACTTTTGATGACAGCTTCTATTTCCTTAGGGGATATAGGACTCAATTTGTTAGAAAAAAAAGTGGGGAAAGCTTTAACCTCATTGGCACAGGAGACAACTTCCTGAATAGAACATCAACAACACAGGCTCTAAGATCAACAATCAATAAATGGGACCTCATGAAACTGAAAAGCTTTTTGTAAAGCAAAGAACACTGTTGTCAGAACAAAATGACAGCCTACAGACTGGAAAAAGGATCTTCACCAACACTATATCTGACATAGAACTAATATCCAGAATATATAAAGAACTTAAGAAGATAAACAACAACAAATCAAGTAATCCAATTTAAAAACAGGGTGAAGAGTTAAACAGAGAATTCACAATAGAGGAATATTGTGACAAACACTTAAGGAAATGCTCAATGTCCTTAGTCACCAGGGAAATGCAAATCAAAACAACCATGAGATTTTACCTCCCACCCATCAGAATGGCTAAGATCAAAATTTCAAGTGAAAACACATGCTGGAGAAGATATGGAGAAAGAGGAACCCTCCTCCATTGCTGGTGGGAATGTAACCTTGTACAACCATTTTGGAAATCAATCTGGCACTTTCACAGAAAATTGGGAATAGTGGTACCTCAAGATCCAGCTATATACCACTCCTAGGCATATATCCAAAAGATGCTCAACTATACAACAAGAACATTTGCTCAACCATGTTCATAGCAGCTTTATTCATAATAGCCAGAAGCTAGAAACAACCCAGATGACCCTCAGTGGGGGAATGGATACAGAAATTGTGGTACATTTACACAATGGAATACTACTCTGCCATTAAAACAAGGAAATCATGAAATCTGCAGGCAAATGGTGGGAACTAGAAAAGATCATCTTGTGTGATCTAACCCAGAAGCAGAAAGACACACATGGTATATACTCAATCAATAAGTGGATATTAGCCAATAAACATAGGAAAAATATATCAAATTGTATACTCCTAAAGAAGCTAAACAACAAGGAAGACCCTAGGAAAGATGCTCAGTCTTCATTCAGAAGAATAAGTGCGATAGGCATTGGAAGCAGGAGAAGAAAGAGAATATGACAGGAGCCTACCACAGGCATTCTCTGAAAGACTCTACTGATCGAGGTATCATAGCAAAGGTTGAGACTCATAGACAAACTTTGGGCCGAATGCAGGTAATCTTATGAAAGAAGGGGGAGGGGACAGGAGCTCCAAAAGGAGACAAACAGAACAAAAAACAAAACAAACAAAAAAAAAAAAAACTGAGACCTGGGGACCTGCAGAGACTGATACCCCAACCAAGGGCAATGTGTGAAGAGGACCTAAAACCCCTGCTCATATGTAGCACATAGACTCAGTCTCCAAGTGGTTTCCCTGGTAAGAGGAGCAGGAGCTTTCTCTGGCATGAACTCAGTGACAGGCTCTCTGATCACCTCCTCCTGGGAGGTGCAGCCTTGCCAAGCCACAGAGAAAGACAATGCAACCAGTCCTGATGAGACCTGATAGGCTAGGGTCAAATAGAAGGGAAAAGGACCTCCCTATCAGTGGACTAGGGAAGAGGCATAAGGACAGAAGAGGGAGGGAAGTTGGAATTGGGAGGAGGTGGGGGGGACAGCCAGGATACAAATTGAATAAATTGTAATAAATATTGAGGGTGTTAAAAATGTGGTGCAGAGAATTCTCAATAGAGGAATATCGAATGGCAGAGAAACACATTAAAGAATGTTCAATTTCTGTAGTTATCAGAGAAATGCAAATCAAAACGACCCTGAGAGTTCACCTTACACCCATCAGAATGGCTAAGATCAAAAACTCAAGTGACAACACATGCTGGAGAGGATGTGGAGAAAGAGGAACCCTCCTCCATTGCTGGTGGGAATGTAAACTTGTACAACCACTTTGGAAAGCAATCTAGTGCTTTCTCAGACAGGAATAGTGCTTCCTGAAGATCCAGCTATACCAGTCCTAGGCATATATCCAAAAGATGCTCAACTACACAAAAAGGACATTTGCTCAACCATGTTCGTAGCAGCTCTATTCGTAATAGCCAGAATATAGAAACAACCCAGATGCCCCTCAGCTGAGGAATGGATACAGAAATTGCAGTACATTTACACAATGGAATACTACTCCGCAATTTAAAAAAAATCGTGAAATTTTTGCAGGTAAATGATGGGAACTAGAAAAGATCATCCTGAGTGAGGTATCCCAGAAGCATAAAGAAACACATGGTATATACTCACGTATAAGTAGATATTAGATACATAATATAGGATAAACATACTAAAATCTGTACACCTAAAGAAGCTAAGCAAGAAGTTTGTTTATAGGCTCCTACTTTTTTTTTTAGTTTTATAAAATAATTTATTTTAAACTTTTACTGCCTTAACAATTTCAATTCTCTATTTTACAGATGTTGGGAACACTAAATCTTCCATCTCTTTCAATGGAGGTTAATGATAAGCAATAGCTAAGGAGCAATTCAGTGAGTTAATAGTTTTTTTTCTATTAATTACACTTTATTCACTTTGTATCCCCCTATAAGCCCCTCCATCCTCCCTTCCCGATCCAATCCTCCCATCCCCTTCATGCATGCCCCTCCCCAAGTCCATTGATAGGTGAGGTCCTCCTCTCCTTCCTTCTGATCTTAGTCTATCAGATCTCATCAGGAGTGGCTGCACTATCATCTTCTGTGGCCTGGTAAGGCTGCTCCCCACTCAGGGGGAGGTGATCAAAGAACAAGTATAGGCTCCTACTTACCATAGGAATAACTTACAGTCTTATGTAGGCTAAATTTGGAAGTGTGATATACTGTAAATACTTTTACTTTGAACACTTTTTGTTGTTGTTGTTGTTTTTCAAGACAGGGTTTCTCTGTATAACCTTGGCTATCCTGGACTCGAACTCACAGAGATCCGCCTGCCTCTGCTTCCCTGAGTGCTGGGATTACAGGTGTGTGCCACCACATCTGGCTTAAATATATTTCTTTAAGCCTATTTCTTCCTTTAGGCTTCAAGCTCCCATCCCACCCCCAGTGGACTGTATTACTTCAGAATAGGAGTCCAAGAATGAAGGGTTGAAGGAAGAACAATATATGTGGTTAGAACTTCAGCTAGGATTTAGACATGTTTTAGTATCTTCTGAAAGCTGGATTGAAGTGTAACAGAGCTATTTTGGTACTCAATTTTTCCATAAAATTCGGGATTTTGAATTGGTGAACAAAGAGAGAATAATATACTTTCATAAATATTGACTCCCATGTCCTGACCTCACATCTTGACCTCATATCTAATTATGAAAAACAAAAACAAAAACAAAAACAACTTCAATGTCATAGCTGAAGAAGGTTCCAAGGATACTTGTTACACTCACTGAGTCTACAGGCACAAGTGCTATGGCTTAAGCTAATGTGTGAACATGGCACAGAATGGGAGGATGATACTTCTCTGACAACCTGAAAACTGATATTGAATGATGGTGTCTTTAGTAGCCCTAGCAGTCATCCCATGGTACGTACCAGCAGTGTGGCAAAAGCTGGAAATTTAAGGTAGTAAAGATGTTGGGTAGAGCAGGATGAGAAGAATGCCATACACTGTAAGTTAAGGCTACTTCACAGTCCCCTTCATATTTGAAACGCTAACAGTGCGTTACAAACTTGGTATTGCCATGCTAAGTAACTAGTTGAACACAATGTAATTATAAAGAGCAGAGTAAATATGAATACTGGCTTCCTTCCATAGCGCTGTGACCAGATACCATGGCAAAGACAGCTTAGGAGAGAATTTGTTTTAATGCACAATTTCCAGTTATAGGCTGTAATAGCAGGAAAACCATAGCAGCCTAGGCTTGAGGTAGCTAGTCACATCACATCCACAATTAAAAACATCAAAGAGCCGTGTACTTTATCCACCCTTGTACAGCCCAGGATTTTCTGTTTAGGGAATAGCAGCACCCAACTGTTTTGAATCTTCCCACATAAATCAATATAATTAAGACAATTATTCACAAACGTTCCACCAGGCCACTTTATAAGTTGACAGGAAAACCCAACTATCACAGCAGATCCTGAAATTCCATGCTATGATTTTTGGAATTCAAACATTCGCATGATAGGCAAATTGCTGAATAGTTTCAAAAATATTATATAAAATTAAGATATTAAAATTTAAAAAAAACATAAATTAAATATTCATTATTATGAAAATATGTTGAGTGACATTATATACCTGCTTCTGTAGATCCAACCGAGCATGATATCTAAAAGTTCTGTAGATATTAAAGAATATATTCCTTTTTGAATCCCTTTATGAACAATGTTGAAATTTTTAGCAAATTGCTAATTTTTAAAATTTATTTTTTAATTTATTACAATTTATTCACTTTGTATCCCAGCTGTAGCCCCCTCCTTCATCTTTTCCCAATCCCACCCGCCCTCCCTCCTCTCCTCCCATGTCCCTCTCCAAGTCCACTGATAAGGGACGTGCTTCTCCCCTTGCATTTGACCCTAGCCTATTAGGTCTCATCAGGACTGGCTGCATTGTCTTCCTCTGTGGCCTGGTAAGGCTGCTCCTCCATCAGGGGGAGGTGATCAAAGAGCCAGCCACTGAGTTCATGTCAGAGACAGTCCCTGTTCCCATTACTAGGGAACCCACTTAGAGACTGAGCTGCCATGGGCTACATCTATGCAGGGGTTCTATGTTATCTCCATGTATGGTCCTTGGTTGGAATATCAGTCTCAGAAAAGACCCGTGTTCCCAGATTTCTTGGTTATTTCCATGAATGGTTCTTCATTGGCGTATCAATCTCAGAAAAGACCCCTGTGCCCAGATTTTTTCTGTTGCTCTCCTTGTAGAGCTCCTGTCCCTTCCAGATCTTTCTATTTCCCCCTCCTTTCATAAGATTCCCTGCACTCTGCCAAAAGTTTGGCTATGAGTCTCTCAGCATCTACTTTGATACCCTGCTGGGTAGAATCTTTCAGAGCATTTACATAGACTTCAGAAGATACTACTTTTGATCCCCAGAATCATTAAAAATAAAAAAGGAAAAGATGGGGTGGTGAAGAAAGAAAAGAAAAGAACAAAAGACAAGAAGGGAAGATAGAAGGGAGCAAGGGGGAGAAAATCAAGTTTGAGTATAATGTATGATTAGCATGTCTGAGACCCTGGGTTATATACACCAATTCCCAACACCAGAAATAAGTTTGAAGGGAAGAAAAGAAAACCATATTTGACAGAGTTTCCCACATATGTAGAGACTTAAAAGCTCAAAATTTTTGGCCCTAGAGGCTGGCTTGGCAATTAAGTGCACTGGCTGTCCTTCCAGAGATCAGTTCTGGGATCAATTCTGTCCACATCCACAGACAGCTCACAACTGTCTGTAACCCAATTTCTAGGGAATTCAACACCCTCACACAGGTATACATGCAGGCAGAACACAAATTTACATAAAATAAAATTTTAATATATTTCTAAAATTTGACCTGTGTAATGGTTAATCTTGATTCCCAATTTGATTGGATTAAAAATTACCTAGGAGATTAATAAAATGCATCTTTGCCTTGAAATAAGATTAAATAATAGGGTGGTAAATATCCACCTTCAGTGTAAGTGGTATGATGTGGTACGCTGGAGGACCAGCTGGAATACAAAGGAAAAGAAAAGAAATCCACATAGTCTAGGAATAACCTCCTACTGCTTCCCAGCTACCATGACAGGAGCTGCTCTACACCTCACTCTCCTTGACATGATGGACTAAAATCATGCATCTTTCTTTGATATATTTTGTTATGGGAAAAAAATGTCTGACACAATCTGACATGGAGCAACTAACTCTGGATCTCCCAATGAGTTGGCCAGAATGTCTCAAGCCTACCTCACAGTTCAATTTCTTCCTCATCTCAATACAGTTCTCTCTTTTGCCTTTAAAAGGAATTGATCTTTATTGAACATCTTGCACCTCGAATTACATTTCAGTGCCAATTTTCAGAGAACACAACCTAATAAAGTTGGTACTGGGAATGTTCTCAAGAAATGAACAACAAGATGAAGCTTTGGAGCATTGCCTGATCATGAAAATCTCATTGCACTTAAGTAGATGAGGTAACAAACAGACTTTACCCAACTGGAAACATTGTTAAAATGCTCCTTGGGAGTAAATTGGGAGGATACACTTGTAGAAGAAAATGTACTAGCATAGAGAAAACAGTGGTTATATGATAATGGAGCTTGAATAGTATTTCTAAACCCCACTGATGTTGTAAAGTAGATAATGAACAAATAAATGTAATGGGAAATTGAAGGTCAGGTGTGAAAATCAGCTAACCACTTTGGATGTATATAAAAATACATTTTTTAATTTTTTATTATTACTTTATTTACAGTGATGTTCTGCCTCCGTGTATGTCTGTGTGATGGTGTCAGATCCCTGGAACAGTTGTGAACCGCCATGTGGGTGCTAGGAAGTGAGCATGATGGGGCACGCCTGTAATCCCAGCACCCAGAGAGACAGAAGCAGGCAGATCTCTTTGACGTTGAGGCCAGCCTGTTCCACAAAGCGAGTCCAGACAGCCAAGGCTACACAGAGAAACCCTGTCTCAAAAAAAAAAAAAAAAAAAAAAAAAGAGCTAGGAAGAAGACTCAGACAGTAAGTGTTGTCGACCTTGATAAAGGAGACCAGAGACATTGTGAGATAAACTCTGAAAACAAATTGTAAGTCTGAAACACCAAGATTCATGCACTTGAAACACCAGTATATTTTCAGTAAGATGATAGTGAGTGGGGTGTCCAAGTAAAAAGACAAACCGGAAGATCTACCTTCTAGGAAACTGTAAAACCTCAGGTTCCGGAGGCAGCATTTCCACAGATTATGAATAACGCATGAGTCTATATATTGGGTGACAACATTGAGAAAAGACCACCACAGTAAACACAAGCCAAGTACCCACTGTTTGAGTCATGCTATTCAGTGCATCCCGAAGTGTCTTAAATGTCGGAAATAGGAAAAGCTGTCATAAAAGCTCCTGACAGACTTAAGTAGAAACACGTGAAAGCATTTCAAAAGCTGATGGAAGCCTTTACCAAGTGCGGCATAAAAAGAGAGGAAGGAAGGAAGGAAGGAAGGAAGGAAGGAAGGAAGGAAGGAAGGAAGGAAGGAAGGAAGGCATTAACATAAAACATCTTTGTATTACTAGATCCTGATAGAAATGAAATGCCTAATTTTGGAACTCCAAGTATTTACGTGACTAAATCTGTTCATTCCTAAACTGAGTTCTGTCAAAAAGTCTTACGGACAGGCTATCTCAGTAATAAGTCACCCAGAAAACAGAATAGTAAATCCAGTGCAAAAGTTTCACGATTAAACAAAATGATTTGTTGGAGAGATGCATTTTGAAAGTCAATTTTTATCAATTATATCCTAGCCTAAATAATGAGAACATGCATGTTAAATGAAGTAACAGCACCCTTCCATGCAAGTAGATACAGTATTAACATCAATTTGAAGATTTTAATGCCCACAGAAAATTCAGATGGTTCATCCATTAAAACCTAGGCTTACAAGCAAAATGTCACCATCCTTTAAAAAAACAAACTTTATTAATTCTTTCATAATTTCATACAATATATTTGGACCATATGTACTCATCCTTTCCTAACTTCTTCCACATCCACTGTCTCATCCCTCCTGACTCAACTCTTAAGTTTTGCTCTTGCCTTTTTCCTCATCAAGTCTGAGTTGTGTTGCTCAGCTAGGTGTGGGAGTGGGGCTTGCTCTGGAGTGTGATCACCAACCAAGGATCACATCATCAAAGAAAACTAACTCTCCTTTTCCCAGCAACAATCAAATGCTAATAGTTCCTCAGCTAGTGATGGGATGTTGTCTCCACCTTCCCCTTTCTATGCTGAAAATTTGCCTGGCTTGATTTTGCACAGTTCTAATGCACGCTGTCACAATCCCTGTGGTTTCATGTGGGCAACTACCACCTTGTGTCCAGAAAACACTGCTTGATGTTATCCACTACCTCTGTCTCTTGTAACATTGCTGTCCCTTCTTCTGCAGAGATCGCTGTACTTTGGGAGAGAGGCATGATATAATCAGCACATTTGGGTCTATGCACTCCAGTCTCATTCTCTGTACATTAACCCATTGAGGGTCTCTGTGTTAATTGTCATTTACCGCAAGCTTCTCAGATGATGACTGATAGATGTTCTGATCTATGTGTATATCAATTAGTCATTAGTAGTCATTTTAATACTACGCTCACTAAGAATAATAGTTTTGTGTTCTCGTCTAGTGCCTACGACGCACTGAGCCACAGGTTTTTGATCCCTTTAACAACGTCAGGTATAGGTCCCTTCTCATAGATCAGGACTTATAGCCAATCATAAAGCACTTGATTGGCATATTTTGTCAGGACAGCCATTGTAGTTTAAAGGATTCACTGCTGGGTAAGACTGAAGATTACTTTTCTCCTCTGGCAGCTTGCATAGCACCTTCTGGCACCATGAAAGCTTGGAAATAGGGATGAAGCTTCCAGCTGAGTAACAGTTTGATTTATACCGTGCCTCAAGTGTGTGGTATGTTCAGCAACACGGACTTACCATCGAGTTCTAAGGAGGTTATTCAAGACTAGTTTTGATAGCCTGTATTGTTTGGGAGGTCTGTGTGACTCCATTGGCCAACAGCTCATAAAGTTGTAACACGTTACAAGTACTAGGATTTTTATTTGTTAGCATGAAGTGTCTAAGTGGGTGTCTCATAGTTGGGTAACTCCATTAATTTTTTTTTTATTTATGTATACATACATACATACTTTTAGGAAACTTCTGCAGTAGGTTCTCATGTAGTTTTTAAAAAATCTTTAGTGTTAGTTATCCTCCCCTATAATTCCTCCTCTGCCCTGTTCTCACACTTCCTATGCTAATTTGATGCTTCCTGGTCTATTATTCCCCTCAACCCTTTAGAGCACCATGTTCTATCTCTCCTCTCAAAAAAGTTCCCCCCATGACCCGTTACTAAACTCCTGACATCTATGCATTATCCATACGGAACATACTGTCTGAAGATAGAAAGCTAGCATGCAGAACTGAGAGAAAATCTAACATATGTTTTGTTTTGATGTCTGGATTACCTCACTCATAATGACTGATTCTAGCTCTATCCATTTATCTGAAGAGTTCATAGTTTCACTTCATAACAGATGAATGATATTCCATGATGTAAATTTACCACATTTTGTGTTAACTATTCATAAATTGATGGACATATGCATTGTTTCCACTTTTGGAAATTGCGAACAGAGCTGCAACGAACATTAACGACCAAGCATCTCTGTAGTATGATAAAGAATTCTGTGGATATATCCCCTAAAGTATTATAGCCAGATCACACAGTAAATATACTTCCAGCCTTCTGAGGAACACCCACACTGATTTTCATAGTGGTTGTACCAGTCCACAATCCCAACGGTAGTGAATAAGTGTTCACTTTTCCCCACATCTGTTCTCATGTTTCTTTGATCTTCCTCATTCTGACTGGGGAAAGATGAAATCTCAAAGTGGTTTTAATTTGCATTTCCCCAAGGCTAAAGGTGTTGAATACTTTTTTAATGTGTCTCAGCCAGTTTTATTTGTCTTTTGAGAATTCTTGTTTAAATACATGCCCCTACTTTTAAAGTTCGGTTTTCTGTTTTCTTGATGTTCAATTTTTTTTTTTTTTTTTTTTTTTTTAGTTGTCTTCTAAGTTACAAATCCTGTAGAATGTCTAACTGGCAATATTTTTCCTATTCAATAGGATGCCTCTTTACTCAAATGATGGTGTGGGTTTTTTTGTTTTGTTTTGTTTTGTTTTTACGTACAGAAGTTTTTAGTTTCTTGAGTTCACACATATTAATTTTTGGTTTTCATGTCTATATTAGGATTCTGTTTAGAAAGTCTTTCCTTGGCTTATAAGGCCAAATACATTTCCTGCTTTTTTCTCCATCAGATTCAAGATAGCAGATCTTATGTTGAGATCCTTGCTCCATTTAAAATTGTGTTTTATGCAGATTGAGACAAGGATCAAGTTTCATTCTTTTATACGCAGCTATTCAGTTAGACTAGTACCATTTTTTAAAGATTCTATCATTTCTACAATGTGTATTTTTTTTTTTGCTTCTTTGTCAAGAAATAGGTGGCAATAGATAGTTGTACTTATATCTAAGTCCTCAATTCTAGTCTGCTGATTAATATGTCTGTTTTATGCAATATCATGCTGTTCTTATTAATACAACTCTTTATTATAACTTAAAGCAGGGGATGATACCTCTAGCAGTTCTTTTATTATTAATTATATATTCAATAATACTTGTTTGAACTATTATGAACTTTTTTTATTTCCAAATAAAATTTAAGATTAATACTTAAATTTCTATGAAGGATTGAGTTGAAAGATTTTTAACCCTTTTTTTGATTCTTTGTGAGTTTCATTATATGCACCCCAGCCCTAATCATCCCAATCACCTCGCATTTGCACTTCACCCCTGAAACCTTCCCCCAAAGTAAAACACGCACAAATAAACGAACAACAACAAAAAGCATAGAAAACATCTCATGGTGGAAGCTGTAGTAGGTCACGTTGTGTCCCACTGTATAGCCCTCTGTCCATACCTCTTCACTTGCAAATGTTCATTACAATGAGTCATTGGTCTGGTTCAAGATCTCTGGCTGTGATCTCCTGAGCGCCGCAGCCGCAGCCGGCGAGGGTCAGAGGCAGCTCACCTGCGTTCATGCCCCCAGACTGCTGCAGGTGGTGAAGGGCTGGGGGGGTGGGGGTATCACCCACACCCACACGGCCTCGTGGCATACAAATGGCAGGGCCAGCTCTCCCATGCTCTCACCCTCGGGCTGGCTCCCCCGCACCCCACCTACCGGGGCCAGCCCTACTGTGCTGGCCCGGTGAGATCAGGGCCTGCTCTCCTGAGTGCTACAGCTGGTGAGGGGCAGAGCTAGCTCTCCTGGGTTTATGACTGGAAGTGGCGAGGGACGGAGGACAGGAGGTGTACCACCTTTGTGCCCATGTAGCCCCACTGCAGACAAGCGTCAGGGTCAGCTCTCCCAAAATCAAGCTCTCAGAATTGGCTCACCACACCTCCAGAAGCAGCTTCACTGTGCTGCCTGGCAGAGGCGCTACTGAGAGAGATGGGACCATCTCTCCCAAGTGAGGGGCAGGGCAAGTTATGCAGAGCTCCTGGACATCCACATGGTCCCTGGCAGTTGCCCATTGCCAGGGGATGAGTGGGAATATTTTAGAGCATTATGTTGAATCTGTAAATTGACTTTGGTAGAGCTGTCATTTTCACAATATTAGTCAAACCAAGCCATGAGTATGGAAAGTATCCCATCTTATGATAATCTTCAATTTTTTTCTTCAGTGTCTTAAAGCTGTTTTTTAAATGTAAGATTTATTTATTTATTTATTTATTTATTTATTTATTTATTTATTTATTTGCATATGAATGTTTTGCCTGCTTGTATGTCTGTATACCATGTGTGTATCTACAGAGACTAGATTATCTGACATCAGATCCCTTTGATCAGTAGTAACAAATTGTGAACTACCATTTGGGTGCTAGACTTGAACTTGGGTCTGCAGCCAAAACAGCAAGTGCTCTTAACTCCTCAGCTATCTCTCCAAACCCCAACATCTTAATGTCTTTATTCTTTAAATTTATTCCAAGATACTGTGAATAGGATTGTTTCTCTAAATTTGTTCTGTATATTTTTTGTTTGTATATAGGAAGGCTACTGATTTTTGTGCATTAATTTTGTATCCTACTGTTTTATTTAATATATTTATCAGCTCTAGAAGTTTCCTGGTGAATCTTTAGGGTCTTTTATATACATAATCATTTCAATTATAAATAAGTATAATTTGACTTCTCTTTTCCTATTTGTTTGGTTTTTTTGTTTGTTGTTGTTTTGTTTTAAGATTTGTTTATTCTGTATACAGTTCCAGAAAAGGGCACCAGATCTCATTATAGATGATTAGGAGCTATCATGTGGTTGCTGGGAAATGAACTCAGGACCTCTAGAAGAGTAGCCAGTGCTCTTAGCCTCTGAGCCATCTCTCCAGCCCCTCTCTTCCTATTTGTATCCCCTTGATATCCTTCAATTATCTTATTGCTCTAAGACTTCAAGCACTACACTGAACAGGAATGAAGAAGCAACATCCTTTTCTTATTTCTGATTGTGCTGAAAATGCTTTGAGTTTTTCTTCCTTTACCATGATGTTGGCTGCAAACTTCCTGTATATTGCCTTTATGTGTTGAGATATGCCCCCTACATCCCTACCTAGATTGTCTGACATTTTTTATAATGAATAGATATTGGAGTTTATCAAAAGCGTTTTCTCTAAGGAGATTTTTTTTTTTTTTTTTTTTTTTGTCTCAGTAACGACTGGGTCCAATTTGTGCTACCCATATAGGCATAGGTTTTGAACCATCCGCTGGAGCATGGGGAAAACATGCTGTGAACTTACAATAGCTTCTCAGCTCAGGTTGGAGTTCTTGATCACAGACAGACATACATACACACCTGTTGGTATAATGTTCTTTTAAAATGTATATGCCTTACCCTTGTTAATTCAAATGCTGATTTCCTCACCCCCAACTCTCTGGTTTCAATCTGGAAATTGCATTGTGATACTCACTCTTGTGTAAACAGGTCACAAATAAAGCAACTATATACAATGTTGTGCAATGGGCGGAGCCAGAGGACAGGAAAGAGGGGAGGAGCTAGAGAACAGGAAGGGGCGAGAAGGAGGAGGAACTCGAGGAGAGGAGCACGAGGAGAACAGAGCGGGAGGAGAGAGCTTGGAGGACTTGGAGCATGAACCAGACCTAAGATTTCACAAAAAGCAAGTATAATGTGGGAAATCTAAATGTTAGGAAACTGAGGGCTTGGAGGTTTAGGAGGGAGTAAATATTGCCCAGCATTGTGTTCTAGGTTAACTAAAAACCCAGTCTCTGTGTGGTGATTTGGTTTTACAGCTGCTGAGGATTAACAGCAGCGTTATTAGAAGTTAAAACAATAGCAAATATTAATAACTAAATACATCACACACCACATACACAAGAGTGTTGACTGGCCCAACCTTGTACAGGCTACACAGCTGCTGTGAGCTCATGACAACAGCTATACTGTCATATCTAGGAGACACTGTTTTGTCCCAGTCCTTGCTTTCTTGTGGCTCTTGAAGCCTTTCCATCTCCTTTTTGCTATGGTCCCTAGGCTTTAGGGAGAAGTATGATGTAGATGTTCCACAAGGACACCCTTTCCAGCTTCATCGTTTTGAGTTTCTGTGTTAACCTCCTCCTAGTGAACAAAGAAACTTCTTGAATAAGGCCTTAGAGCCCAACAAATAAATTAAAAGTTAAGCTGCACTAAATGAATTAATAGATTAAGAGGCAGTTTTATTCTACATCCATCTAGTGAAACAATAGTGTAGGCTCACACTATAGTGTGAAACCACAGTGTAGGCTCAACAGTGTAGGCTCTGAGCTCTCTAACTATAGGTTCTTGGCCAGATTTACAGCAGGAAGCACATAATTTCCTCCTGTGGAGCTATCCTTTAATCCAATCAAAATGCATCTGTGGAACCAGAGAGATGGCTGAGTGGTTAAGAGCATTGGCTGCTCTTCCAGAGAACCCTGGTTCAAGTCCCAACACCACAAGTCAGCTCAGAACTAACTTTAACTCCAGTTCAGATGGGTCTGATGCCCTCTTCTGGCATCCTTGGACACTGCACAGGTCTCTGTGACAGCAGGCAAAACACTCACAAACACAAAATAATTTCTACAGCATTTAGGACCCCCATATCATCAGTGCCACTCTTGCGCCTTTCTTGTCATGACAATCATTTTTGTAGCACACTAAACCTACTTTTTAAACTCACAATCACAAATAGTATGTGTTTGATGTAGGAGATAGAGAGAGATCTACTCCTTAAAAATTAAAGCAGGAACCCCACAAGGAGAGCAACAGAACCGGAAAATTTGAACACAGGGGTCTCCCCAGGGACTCATATTCCAACCAAGGAACATGCATGGAGATAACCTAGAACCCCTGCACAGATGTAGTCCATGAGAGCGTAGTATCCAAGTGGGTTCCATAGTAATGGGAAGAGGGACTGCCTCTGACATAATCTGATAGGCCTGCTCTTTGATCACCTCCCCCTGAGGGGAGAGCAGCCCTACCAGGCCACAGAAGATAACAATGCAGCCATTCCTGATGGGATCTGATAGACTAAGAACAGAAGGAAGGAGAGGAGGACCTCCTCTATCAGTGGACTTGGGGAGGGGCAAGCGAGAAGAAGGGAGAGGGAGGGTGGGGGTGGAAAGGGAGGAGGGAGGGGCTTATGGGGGGATACAAAGTGAATAAACTGTAATTAATAAAAAATAAAAAATATATGTTCAATTGAAAAAAAATTAAAGCTAAATAATTTGCTTAGTCATTGTTAACTTATTAAAATAGAAATAAACACATATGCTAAAATAAATGGAATATCTCCATCAGAAATCTACATTTTCTAAAAGAAATAAAACATGGGGAGCAGAGTAAGAATGTGTTCATATTTTACTAGTCTGACTAATATCTGGTTTTGGAAGATTACATAAGGTTTACATTCAATTTACCAATTCCAGAGGCAGAAATAAAAGACATAGTCTGGCCAGTCTATAATAAAACTGATAATTAATAAAATCAGAAGGGAAAGGGTCTTTCATCTGGAAAATTTTAAACTGTCTTCAAAATAACTGTCAATGAACAAAGCCAAATTATTAAACTTTAGAAAGTAACAACAATAATATTTAATCGTATATAATTTACCAAAACAGAACTAAAAAATCCTAGTCTTAGCAGTCAATCTTCCACATAAACAAATGCAGAAAAGTGTTATTGAACAACCCATTCTTCTTTCCCAAGCTCACCCCAAAACAGCATCTAAGAGAAGTCTATGAAAGCTATAAAGGAAGATGGAACTAATAAGGAAAAACCAGTTTAAGAAATGTTTAAAACAGGAAAATTCTATGTATCACTATTGAAAGACCTCTAATACAGATCATGTTGTTTTTAAAAAGTAAGAATGAAAGGGGGCTGGAGAGCAGCTGAAGGGCAGAGCACCTTATGAAGCATTCACAAAGCCCTGGGCTTGGTCTCCAGCACTGCAGAAATTAAAATTTAAAAAAGAAAAGTCAGTATAGTTCAATATTTTTTGTTTTTAAAGAAGTAAACAAGGAACACATGTGCATTTTCACAAAAAAAATAACCTTAGAAGAAATAATCAATCTAAACGGTTCAGCATGGTGGAGAGAACATTGTATAAATGATGGAAAAGACTTTTACATTGAGTACCATTTTTGCCGTGTGACCATATTTTCCATTCAAAATAATTTTAATTAATTTTTATTTTTTATATTAATTACAGTTTATTCACTTTGTATCCCAGCTACGGCTCCCTCCCTCCTCCCCCCAATACTACCCTCCTTCCCTCCTTCCCTCCCAATTACACCCTCCCTCCCTCATCTCCTCCTATGCCCCTCTCCAAGTCCACTGATAGGGAGGTCTTCCTCCCCTTCCATCTGACCCTAGCTTATCTGGTCTCATTAGAATTGGCTGCATTGTTCTCCTCTGTGGCCTGGCAAGGCTGCTCCCCCATCAGACAGAGGCAGTCAAAGAGCCTGCCACTGAGTTCATGTCAGAGACAGTCCCTGTTCCCCTTACTAGGTAACTCACTTAGATACTGAGTTGCCATGGACTACATCTGAACAGGAGTTCTAGGTTATATCCATGAATGGTCCCTGGTAGGAGTATCAGTCTCAGAAAAGACCCCTATGCCCAGATATATTGGTTCTGTTGCTATCATTGTGGAGGTCCTGTCCTCTCCAGGTCTTACTATCTTCCCCTTCTTTCCTAAGATTCCCTGCCCTCTGTCCAAAGTTTGTTTATGAGTCTCAGTATCTGCTTTGATACAATGCTGGGTGGTCTTTCAGAGACCCTCTGTGGTAGGCTCCTGTCCTGTTTCCTGTTTTCTCCTTCTTCCAATGTCCGTCCTGTCTGCCAATAACTCATTATGTAACCCTTGACTGGCCTGAAACTTGCTATTTGGACCAGACTGGCCTGGAAACTCAGAGATTCACCTGCCTCTACCTCCAAGTGCTGGAATTTAGTGCCACCATACACCATATCAAAATAAAACTTTAACATAAATTCTTTCTACACTCATATTCAAAAAGAAAACAATGCATGAACGTTTCCTCTTTCAGTTATTTTGAAGCATATTTCTCACATACCTTTTTGAAAAGTATGTCAAATTGTAAAAAACGTTCAGCAGCAATTTTTTTTGTATTTTTTTATTTAACTTTTATTAATTACACTTTATTAACTTTGTATCCCCCCATAAGCCCCTTCCTCCTTCCCTCCAAGCCCCACCCTCCCTCCCCCTTATTCACACATGCCCCTCCCCAAGTCCACTGATAGGGGAGGTCCTCCTCTCCTTCTTTCTGATCTTAGTCTATCAGTTCTCATCAGAAGTGGCTACATTGTCATCTTCTGTGGCCTGGTAAGGCTGCTCCCCCCTCAGGGGGAGGTGATCAAAGAGCAGGCCAATCAGATTATATCAGAGACAGTCCCTGATCCCATTACTATGTAACCCACTTGGACACTGAACTGCCATGGGCTACATCTGTGCAGGGGTTCTAGGTTATCTCCATGAATAGTCCTTGGTTAGAGTATGAGTCTCTGGGAAGTTCCCTGTGTTCAAATTTTCTTGTTCTGTTGCTCTCCTTGTGGAGTTCCTGTCCTCTCCAGCTCTTACTATTTCCCACTTCTTACATAAGATTCCATTCACTCTGCCTAACAGTTGGCCATCAGGCTCAGCATCTGCTTTGATAGTCTGCAGGGCAGAGGCTTTCAGACGCCCTCTGTGGCAGGTTCCTAGGTTGTTTCCTGTTTTCTTCTTCTGATGTTCATCCTCTTTGCCTTTCGGGATGGAGATTGAGCGTTTTAATGGGTCCTCTCTCTTGCTTAGTTTCTTTAGATGTACAGATTTTAGTGGGTTTATCCTATGTTGTATGTCTATATGAGTGAGTATATACAGTTTGTGTCTTTTTGCTTCTGAGACAACTCACTCAGGATGATCCTTTCCAGGTCCCACCATTTACCTGCAAATTTCATGATTTCCTTATTTTTCATTGCTGAGTAATATACTCCATTGTATAGATGTACCACAGTTTCTGCATCCATTCTTCAGTTGAGGGGCATCTGGGATGTTTCCAGCTTCTGGCTATTACAAATAAAGCTTCTATAAATATGGTTGAGCAAATGTCCTTATTGTGTACTTGAGCCTCTTTTGGATATATGCCTAGGAGTGGTATCAAAGACCTCAACATAAAACCAGACACATTAAATCGGCTAGAAAAAAAAGTGGGGAATACCCTAGAACTCATTGGTACAGGAGAAAACTTCCTGAACAGAACACCAACAGCACAGGCTCTAAGAGCAACAATCAATAAATGGGACCTCATGAAACTGAAAAGCTTCTGTAAATCAAAGGACACCGTCATCAAAACAAAACGACAGCCTATAGATTGGGAAAGGATCTTCACCAACCCTTTATCTGACAGAGGACTAATATCCAGTATATATAAAGAACTAAAGAACCTGAAAAGCAACAAACCAAGTAATCCACTTAAAAAATGAGGAACAGAGTTAAACAGAGAACCCTCTGTAGGGGAATATCGAATGGCAGAGAAACACTTAAAGAAATGCTCAGCATCATTAGCCATTAGGGAAATGCAAATAAAAACAACCCTGAGATTTCACCTTACACCCATCAGAATGGCCAAGATCAAAAACTCAAGTGACAACACATGCTGGAGAGGTTGTGAAGAAAGGGGAATCCTTCTCCACTGCTGGTGGGAATATAAACTTGTACAACCACTCTGAAAATCAATCTGGTACTTTCTCAGACAACTAGGAATAGCACTTCCTCAAGATCCAGCCATACCACTCCTAGGCATATATCAGTAGCAATTTTCAAGCAGTATATTCTACGAGAACTTTGTCAAATTTTCTTAGGATAAGGCAGTATCAATTACAATCATAAACATGTATAAGCTAATATTAACAATTTTTAGAATATGAGATTAAAATGTTCCCCTCATTTGTTCATTAGACAAAATTCATAATCATTTTTAAAAGCGATTCTTGGCCATGCTTATGGGCACTCCCACAGCTTGCTTTGCACCAGAGGTGGCCTTCTAGTCAGCCCCGTTTCTATATTAGGCAGCCTAACTTTCACACAAGAATATCAGTCCTACTCCCAATTCAACTGTCTGTGAAAGCATATGGGCACTAATTTAACTGGCAGCTTAGACTAGCAGCACTGCAGGTAGTTGTCAGCAAATACAATCTTGAACTCGTGCTGTCCAAAACCAATCAAAATCTTGGCCAAGAGAAATAATATTTAGGAAAGATTGACTGATAGAGTGGACATTTGCTATTTTTGGCAGATCAGTATCCAAATACACATCCTCTACTAGAGAAATTTCAAGATAAGGGGAGGCATAACCCTGATTTTCCTAGAAACTCTAAAGAAGGAATACCTCTGCTACACCCTAGACACTGGAAGTATACCTGTGATCTAGGTTTGATCATTTGGAGGAGCTGGTGTGGGATTTCATATTGTGGGACATTTGAGAAAAGATAAAAAAGACAATCATGGATAATTTGTCATAGTAGTGGTAGCAGAAGTGAAAATTGGTAGAATGGGGGCAAGAGTATAGTAGCAGCAAGATTTGCAGATTATTCCTATAACAAAATACTTTCTCAGCATTTCCTCCTTTAATTCAAAACCATTTTCAACTCTGGTTCTTCAAGAGTTTATGAATTAGCTTGTGATCAATCTTATCAACACAGACACACACACACATTGTGAGAGAATTACCCTTCTGAGGGTGAAAAACATTCTCAGCTTAACTCCAAAGCATGAATAAAAAAGAATAAAGCTGGAGGACAAGAGTGGGGGAATATACCATTGCTATGGTTTAGATATTATTAGAATTTATCTTCTAATTGTTTGCTGTGTTTTTGGAAGCTTGGTCAAGCTTCCAAGGTAGTCATGAGAAGAGTTGGGGCCTAATGAAAGATGCTTAGGTTAACTAGAGACTTCTCTCAGTAGGGCTTGTTAAGATAACAGTCTCTCTCGCACTTTCACTCTGACCTTAGGGGATTTTGACTCTAAATATGCTCCGATCATTGTGATGTGATCCACCACAAAGCCTTACCAGAGCCAAACTGAGGTCACCTTCGGGCCTAGCTTTCACAATTATAAACCGATCTCTTCTCTTTATAAAATTTTGCATCTTAGAGTATTTTATTATATTAATGGACAGGAATACAACCCCATGAAAGATATAGCAGTTACAAAAACACAAATTTTCATGAAAATGACAAACATGTTGTGTCAGTTTGACAAAACGGAAACATCTGGAAAGGGAGTCTAAGTGAAGAATTGTTTATATTGGATTGGCCTGTGGGCATCTCTGGGGAATTACCCAGATTACCTTAAGGTGGAAAAATGCACTAAGGTGGATGGCACTCTTCCTTAATCCATAAGCAGGGATTCTAGACTATATACAAGTAAAAACAGTGACCTAAGTAGCAAGCACGTATGTACTCGTTAACCTCTGTTCCTGAATGTGATGTGGCAGGCTCCCTAAGTTCCTGCCATTGCCATTTCCCTGCTACGATGGACTATAATTTGACATTATGACCTAAAATAAGCCCTTTCTCTCTTAAACTGTTTTTGTCAGGAATTTTATCACAGCCACAGAAAAAGAAACTAAGGCATGTGTAGGTGCTAGCTTTTTAACTCTACTGTAATGGAAGTTTGGGTTTCTTTAAAAACTCAGTTGTTATATAAATATGTTTTTGTTTTAAGCCCAAGTGTGGGGTTTTAGTTTGGGCTTTAGTTTGTCCACAGCTGATAATTGCCTCCTTTGGGGTGTGGCCTTTGCCAGCCAGTAACAGCCTGCCTCATGCAGCACAGAGAGGCATAGTCTCTGAGGGATATAAATACAGAAAGAGAGATAGTGGCTATTTAGAGAGACCAGAGACAGAAGGTGTGTCGGTTTGGGGTGCCACATCTTGGAGGAAATAGAGATTGATATATCCCCCAAAGAACCCATCAATGAGAAGACATAAAGGGGTCTGCGTTCCCTCTCCCCACTAACCCTCTCTCTCTCTTACCTAGGGTTAAAGGGTTGGTAGAAGGAAGGTAGAGGACTAAACACTCCAAATAAAATAGTTTAAAAACAAGTGCCATACTCTACTTTATTTGGGGTTCCTTAAGCCTCTACCTCCCTTTTAACCCTTTTAAGGTTAGAAGGGAAAGGGGATGTAGACCTCTTTAGACTTAGTTCTGGCTGGTTATGGTCATCAGATTCTTTGGAAAAATACCAGTCTCCGTAGTCAGAATATCCAACAACAGCAAACAGAAAATGGCAACAATGGAATGAACAAGCAGCCTCTTTCTCCTCTGTCTGTCTCCTCAAAACCCTCATTCTCTCTCTCTCTCTCTCTCTCTCTCTCTCTCTCTCTCTCTCCTCACATATTTATATTCTCCCAGAGTTCTCAGAATTCCACTAACACCAGCTGGCAAAGAACACACCTCTCTCTGAGCTGCACAAGGCAATTATCAGCTGTGGACAAACTAAAGCAGTCCCATATTCCACACTTAGGATTAAAACAAAAATCTGCTTACATATAAATGAGTTTTTAAAGAAACCAAAACTTCCACTACATACATGTGGAATCCCAAATGTCGTGACCACAAGAAACAATTGGAGAGATGTTAGAAAAGTTGGTGGAATCTAAGGGACATAATATGTGAGAATTGTTTGTGGTGTTATTGTAGTAAGACAAAAGTCTAACAGATTTTCAGCCAATACAATTAATCAAAAGAGGAAAACAATGTTAGTACTACTGAGGTTATTTGCTAAAAACTATAATCTCTAAAGGTGGATATGAATTAAGTCTTTAAGTGTATTTGCAGGACTCAAACAATTCATAAAAAAAATTACAAGATTGGCTCATTCAGCAAGGCAAACGGGATAGACATCAGATGAGGGAGAAAAGAGGGAACAGGCCACAGAAGGCCTCTGAAAGATTCTACCCAGCAGGGCATCAAAGTAGGTGCTGAGAAACTCATAGCCAAACTTTGGGCAAAGTGCAGAGAATCTTATGACAGAAGGGGAGATAGAAAGACCTGGAGGTGACAGGAGCTCCACAAGGAGAGCAACAGAACCAAAAAATCTGGGCAAAGGGGTCTTTTCTGAGACTGATACTCCAACCAAGGACCATTCATGGAGACAACCTAGAACCCCTGCACAGATGTAGTCCATGGCAGCTCACTTTCCAAGTTGGTTGGAGTAAGGAGAACAGGGGCTGTCTCTGACATGAACTCAGTGGCTGCCTCTTTTGATCACCTACCTCCCCATGAAGGGGAGCAACCTTACCAGGCCACAGAGGAAGACAATGCAGCCAGCCCTGATGAGACCTGATAGGCTAGGGTCAAATGGAAGGGGAAGAGGATCTCTCCTATCCGTAGACTGGGGGAGGAGAATGGGAGAAAAAGAGGGAGGGAAGGTAGGATTGGGAGGGAAAAAGGGAAGGGCCTACAGGTGGAATACAAAGTGAATAAACTGTAATAAATAATAAATAACTAAAAATAAAAAAATAACTTCAAGAAATTACAAGATTGGGAAGCCACTAATGAAATAGAAATGTGACAAAGATATATAACAACTTTAATACAAAGATGAAAGGGATACATGAAATTTATTTTTGGCACTAAGACTTTTTTTGAATTCAGCATGATTTTCTGATTCCAAAACTCAGTAGCTGAACTGAAAAGAAGGATTATCACTTCTAAAAATCAAATTGAAAGTTTAAGTAGAAGAAATAGCTCGAAACACAGAGAAAAAATAGCAAGTGATGTGCCTCTGCTTCTACATACAATAGTAAACTACTCTAGGAATTACTCTCTTACTGTAAACAGTGAGCATAAAGGACAAACAAGCACCTAAAGCAACTAATTAGCCCACAGGCATTGCAGGGGTCTGATCCCTAGAGACAGGAAACAAGGCAATCTCTAGAGGCATGTCTGTAGCACCAGGAGGCAGAAACAAGCCAGAGCCTAGCTGTTGAGTTAAGGGAACTGAAATTAGAATTCAAATCTTTTGAGATGAGTAAAATCATATCAGGGGAAGAAGGAAAGAGAAGAGGAAACAGGGACCCCATGCACTACAGTGCCTGGATGGCCAGGAACAGGAGACTGGATAGCCCAGAGACGAGGGTAAAACCACACACAACTGGCAAAAAAAAAAAAAGAGAGAGAGAGAGAGAGAGAGAAAGAGAGAAATCAATGAAATGATTTTAATGATATTCTGCTATATTCATAGATTAGTGCCTTGTCCAGTCATCATCAGAGAGGCTTCCTCAGCAGCAGATGAGAGTGAGTGCAGAGAATCATAGCCAGAGGGATGACTGTGGGAGTTAGAGAGGATGGGGGACACCAGAACATGGCCCACAGAATCAACTAAGCAGGGTTCACACGGCCTCACAGAGATGGAAGAGGCAAGCACAGGGCCTGCATGGCTCTACATACCTCTGATTATGTTATTGCTGTAGCTTGGTGGGTTTGTGGGACTCCTAACAGTGGGAGCAGGTATGTCTCTGACTCTTTTGTCTGCTCTTGGGACTCTTCCTCCTATTGGAAGAAAAACTCAATATGAGAGCTTCTGCTTTGTCTTACTTTGTCTTGCTTTGTCATGTTTGGTTGTTGTCTCTTGGAGACCTGCTTTTTTCTGAAGGGAAAGAGACAAGGAGTGGATCTCAGGGGAGAGAGAAATTAGGGTAGCTGGGGAAAACGGAGGAAAGAGAAATTGTGGTCAGTCAGGATGTATTGTCTGAGTGAAAAAATCTATTTCAATTAAAAAAATGAAAGAAAGAAATAAAAAAATATAAGTCCATTTATTTATCTATAAATGCTAGAAGGAAATTGAGATGTTGCATAAAACTTGGCAATGCAACAATAATTCTATTATTTTCTAAAAAGATATAATTAATGAAATAGGTAATAACGCAGGTCTTTACCCATAGTTAAACAATATAAAAATTAAATCTCTGGCAGGGTGCTTGACTGAAATATATATAAATTTAAAAATGTAATTACACAGAAAATAAAGAAGAGAAATTAATATAAGAGTTTCAGAAAGTTCTAATTGGGTTCCCTTAGCTTATGGCAAATGCTTATTCCTGTGCCGAGAAAGTGAAAGTCCACAATGCCAGGCAAAAATAAGAGCTTGCTCACTTCTTTCCACATTAATACAAACTAGTGCCTGAGCCAGGGCAACACATGACACTTCTTGTTCGAAACATTCAGGCAAGATTCTGGATGGGTATGATTAGTAATACACCTGAACTAGCCCTAGAATAAAAGCTAATCAAGGCCAATCCCATAAAGACTTCAAACCAAGGTCTCCAGGTACTTAAAGACTATTGAGAGAGGGAGAATTAGTCTTCCCTAGAGATGAGACCCTTAAATGGTTATCCAATCCCAAGTGGTCATTTCTAAAAACATATACATACAGGCATCAGATTCAGTGGGTTGCAGTTATGTTGACTTGTGTGTATGCATATATTTATATATGTAGGTATGTATGTGTATTTATGTATGTATGGACATATGTGACAATAATAAAGAATAGTGTAGAGGTGACCTACTCACATTGTATTAAGGTGTGTCTCTGTATATTTGATTGTTAATTGTTGAACTGGCAGTGAGCTAAGGGATAACAGATTCTGGTATTGTCATTGAGACAAGAGCTTCCTGTTATTTTATGTAAAAATTACTCCCCAGTTATCTCTGATTGGTTAATACGGAAGCTGAAGAGCCTATGACTGGGCAGAAGAGACAGTAGGCAGGACTTCTGTCCAAGTCTGGGGGTCCCAGGGAGAGAGAGAGAGGGAAGAAGGGCAGGAGAGAGAGGGGGGTGGCTGGGCCATGAGGATGTAGCCATGAGAGAAGAAGGTCTCAGAGGCATGAGAAGGAGGTCATCATGGGGGACATGGATGGAGCAGAGGCAGCCAGGGAAAGACTAGAGGATAGGTAATGGGGCACATAGCTAGGAAGTAGGCCAGTTAACATAGTCAAGTTAGAACAGATTGATATCTGTCCAATTATGGTTCTTGAAGTTTAGTGTAAATGTAACAGATCTCTGTGTCATAACTGGGAGCTAGAGCAGGCATAAAAATGAAATCATTTTAATTCCAACAGAATATGAAGCTATGAGTTTGAAAGAGAGGAATGAGGGGGAATGACATGGGAGGGTCACAAGTGACCCTGATTAAACTCAGTGGGTCACGCAGCAAAAAGATATAAAACTGAGATATCTATTTAGTGGAAGGAAGTAGGGAATGTGTTTAAAAGAAGGATGAGATGGCCCCTGGCAACGGGCAAAGACACACCTTGATTAGTGGTGTGTCAGGGGCACACCAGATGTCAGTCCTTCCTTCAACCTAGCTTGATGCCTGGCTTTATGCACAATGCTATTCATGTGCCTAGGACTCATAAGAATAAAATAAAAGAAAATCCAGGCAGCACGCAGGCAGGCCATAGGCATCTGTTTGCCACAGTGCCACATAGCACAGATAGAGGATGCCATCCAGGGGCCTGCCGGCTGCTTGGCCAGGTAGCAATGGGAACCACCACAATGTACAAGTATGAGGTAGTCATGTGGGAGAGAAAGAGAAGTGAAGCAGCTTGAGCATTATGAAAAGAGATGAAACTGGCAACTCCAGGCTGGAGAGGAGTAGCCCTCTCTGAATGGCCAGCAAGGCCATCTGGGGCCGTGGCGAGGTCCCAGCCTGAACTGCCACTGAAGCCGTATTTGAGACCATGGCCATGAAATAGGAGGGGTCGGTGTTTAGCCCATGGCTCATATTATCCCTAGAGAACATGGGGCTGTCCCTGGTCAGGGCAGCTGCCAGGGACCACTCGGGTTTCCAGAGGCTGTGCATAACTGGACCCGCCCCTCATTGGAGGCAGCGCCAAGAAGAGCTGGCACCTTCTCTCACCAGTGGCAGCAGCACTTCGAAGAGCAGGCCTTGGGCCTTGGCCAGGCAGGCCGTACAATGAAGCTGGTTCTGGTAGTGGAGGTGTGGGTGAGCAGGCCCTGAGGGCTTCGGTTTGGGGGAGCTAACCCCACCACTTGTCTGCTGTGGGGTTGCACAGGCGAAAAGGTGGTACATTCCTTGCCCCTGTCCCTGCCGTTGCCAGCTGCAGCACTCAGGAAAGCAGGTCCTGCACCTCACCTGGACAGCACAGCAGCGCTGTGGTGGGGGGCCTCAGGTGAGCCAGGACCTGAGGGTGAGACCTAGGGAGAGCTGGCCCTACCACTGGTCTACTATGAGGTGTCCTGGGTGCTGGGGTGATGCCTTGCCCCCTTGCCCCTGACCACCTGCAGCAGTCAGGAGAGCTGGCCCTGAGGTCATGAGAGCCCAAGAGCTAGCTGGTCCTGCCCCCCAGCTGGTCCTGCCCCCGACTGGCTGCAGCACTCAGAGCAGGCCCTGCACCTCATCTGGGCAGCATAGTAGTGCTGGGCCTCGTCAAGGGGCCACAGGTGAGCCAGGCCCCAGGTGAGCTCAGGAGAGCTGGCCCTGCTCCTCACTCCCCACCACCTGTGGAAGTCGGGAGAACTGGCCCTGAGGTCACCGAGTGAGTGAGCTAGCCCTGTCCCTCACCTGCACCTCCTCGAGAAGCAGCACGGTAAAGCTGATGGAAGGAATACAGGTGAGCCAGCCCCAAAGGCAAGAATGCAGGAGAGCTGGCCCCACCACTTGCCTAACGTGAGGTGCCTTGGTTGGGGGTGATTATATCACTCTCCCCTCTTGACACCTTCAGTAGTCCAGAAAGCTGACCCTGGAATCATGAGGACAAGCTAACTCTGACCCCTAATTGGCTGTAGCACTTGGGAGAGAGAACCTCGCCTGGGTAATACAGTGGACCTGGTTCCGATGGAAAAGGCACAAGTGAGCCAGCCCTAAAAGTGTGAGGGGGGAAGGGCTAGCCCAACCCCTCACAGGCTGCGCAGTTGGGAGAATGGGCCCTGAACCTTGACTGGGCAGCACAGTGGAGCTGGCTCTGATGAAGAGGGCACGGGTGAGCTGGCTCTGAGAGCATGAAAGCAGAAGAGCTTACCCTGCCTCCTGCTGATGGCAGCATTTGGTGGCCTATCTGGAGCTAGCCCTGGTGGTGCAGATTAGAGAGAACTGGTGGGCTGACCAGCTCAACTGCCACCCAGGCCCAGATACAGGACTCTGAATTGGCCCCAAAATCTGCATCAAATACGAAGAGTTGGGACATGTGAAAAGGGCCAGTCCTGCTGTTCCAAAGCTGCAGGATCTCCATGACACAGGGCAACAACAGGATAACTGGGAAGAGTCCTGTTGAGAATCCAGTATTGATGGTGTCACAGAAACCAGAGACCTCAAGCCAGACCGATGACTCATTGCAATGAACATTTGTAAGGGAAGATGTGTGGACAGAGGGATATACTTGGGACACAACGTGACATACTACAGCTTGCTTAATTAGATTTTTTTTTTATGCTTTGTGGGGATTTTTGTTGTTTGTTTGCTTGTGTGTTTTATTTTGGAGGAAGTTTGCAAGTTCAAAGGTGGATATGAGGGGATGGGGAGATAAGTGGGAATGGGGTTCATGATGTGAAACAAAGAATCAACAAAAAGTTTTAAAAAGAATAAGAGGATAAGAGAGAGTAGAAGCTTTCTGATTGAATTTAAGGCCCATATTCTTCTAAAGGAACACAGCAATAAAATTACTCCTAATGACACACTGCTATACTCATAGATCAGTGCCTCACTCAACCTTCATCAGAAAGCTTTCTTTTTGCAGTAGATAGAAATTAACACAGAGACCCATGAATGGACAATGTACAGGAAGTGAGAAATTATGGAGCACTCCGTCCTAAATGGGAAGGTCTCATCAAACCTCAAGGATCAGGGATTTGTGCAAAGGAAGAGGAGCTATCATAAAGGCCAGGGGTGATGAAGGTCTCCAAGAAAAGTGTCTTCCATGCACAACAGGACTGATGGGCATATGCAATCACAGACACTGTGGTAGAATACACAAGACCTGCACAGGTTCAAGCAAATAGAGTCCCAGTCCCACAACTGAGAGGGGAAAGTGGGCACAGGCTCCCACCCCTAACAGAGAAGCTATTTGGAATTCATACCCATTGAAAAAGAAAAGATTCTTCTCAATGTAATGTCACTGGGTATATCAACCATTCTCTGCAGCAGGCCTCATGCCCGGAAGTATTTGGCCAACACACACACACACACACACACACACACACACACACACACACACACACAAATCCATAGTTTGTTTGAAGGTTTTATTGGGGAAGGGAAGGAGGCTTTTGTTATTAGCACTTTTGTTTTATTGGTCTTTTGCTTGTTCTGATTTTCGTGTATGTGTGTGTGTGTGTGTGTGTGTGTGTGTGCATGTGCATGTGTACATTTAAAGAGAGAAAATGCAAAGTTGAATAGAAGTGGTGAGGTTCTAGGAGAAGTTGGAGAAAGAGAAAAAAAGCAAAAAAAAAACATATTGCATGGAAATTTTTAAATAAACTTTAAAAAATTAAAATACAAAACAGGGTGAAGGTATGAATGTAACTGAATTTTATAACCATAAAAGTTGTCAGAATAATTTTTATGTAAATGTTTTTTAAATCTGTCTACTGTAAAAAGTAGGCAAAAGAAGGCAGCTTGTAATTACAAAAAGCAAATAAAATCACAGTAAGATATTAACTCACAATCATTGGCATACCTACTGTCAAAAAAAAAAAAAAACAAAACAAAATTGTTGAGCAGAACATGAATTAGAATCATTAGTTTTCTGAAGACCTTCCATATTGAATCCCATCGACCATATATAAGGGTTTCTCTTCCACCTCTCCCCATCATTCTTATCAGCATTTCTGTTGTTGGTTTTTAAATAATTCTTTCCAAATTTTATACAATGAATGTTAAAAAAATTATCTACCCCCAACTCCTCCCAGATCCACCTCTTTCCAATTTCATTTCCCTACCACCCAACTTTGAAGTTTTGTTCTTTGGTTTTCTTTTTTAATCCATGGAGTTCAATTTATTACCCAACTGTTCCTAGAAAGGGGCCTGTCCTAGACTTTGGCCAGCTTACCAGAAGTCACACTAAAAATGGGACTGACTTTTCCTCCTCTAACACATATCAAATGCCAAGAACTCCTCATCTAGTGATAGGATTTCATACCCAACCCCCACCCCTTCATGCTGGGATTTTGTTTGGTTTTGTCTTACGTATTCTGTCACAATCACTGTGAGTTCACAGATACAACTTCCATACTGTGTCTGGAGAACACTGTCCTTGAAGTTATGGTGGTAAGCTTTTTAACAACACATATTCTGAATGAGGTAAAATGGGATCTGAGTGTAGTTTTATTTTGATCTTCCATAATAGCTAAAACAGTTGAGCATTTTACATGTATCTGTTGGCCATCTGTAGTTTGTCCTTTGAGAACTGGGTATTCATTTCATCTGCCCATTCATAACTAGGTGATTTGGGTAGGGAAATGCTTAATTTTTAAATTTCTTTATATATTCTAAATATTAATTCCCTGTCATATGTATAATTGGCCAAGATTCTTCTCTCATTCTGCAGGCTTTCTCTTCACTACAATGTTTTCTTTTCTGTGAAAACGCTTTTTAATTTCATGCAATCCCATTTGTCAATTCTTGGAATTATTTCCTGAACTACTGGAGTCCTTTTCCGAAATTTCTTGCCAATGCCTATACTTAAAGTGTGTTCCTTATGTTTTCTGCTAACAGTGTCTAAATTTCAGCTTACATTAAGATCTTTGACCCAGTTTTGAATTGATGTTTATACAGGATGAGAGAAATAGAGCTACAATAAGATATGCTATTACTATTCCTGGTAATACACCTAAGGGATCTAAGTCAGCATACTATACAGGCCTGCTCATCCAAATTTATTGAGACACTAGTTACAACAGCCAAGTCACAGAATCAAGGTACATTTCCATCAACAGGTGAATGAATGAATGAAGATAATGTAATATTTATACACAATGGAGTTTTTGCTCGATTATAAAGAATAAGATAGTGTCATTTTAAGGAAAATCGGTAGAATTGGAGATCATCATATTAAGCAAAACATGTCATGCCCAGAAAGACAAATGTTTTGTGTCATATATAGCACCTTTCACATGCATGCATGCACACACAAACACACACGCATGCATTCACACATATGCAACATTGGGAACACAAAGGGAGCTATTTGCGAAGAGAAAGAAAATTATGGGAGTGGGAAGGAGAGAGTTACAGAAAGTAAATGTAGTCAAAGTACATGATTTATTTGGCCAAAAATGTCATCATGAATTTTGTCATTTTGTACAATGAATAGTCACTAATAAAACATGTCTAAAAAGGCAAGAAATTTGAATCTTAATGTACTACTGTAAAAATATAAAATGGTGCAGTTGCTATGGAAAACAACTTAGTGTCCAGACAAAATATTAAAAATTATATGATCTAGAAATTCCATTTCTGAGTACACATCCAAAAGAAGAGAAAGAGAAACCTCAGAGATTTACGCTCATCTCTGCTCAGAGATGGAATAATCAAGAGATGGAAGTCTTTCTGTGCTGGGACTAGGCCTGGAATGAACAGGTATGGCCTCTACAAAATGCTCTGTGAGCAACCATGTCATTGGTGCCAAGACCACAAGTCTATCCAGATGAATGTGGCTGAGGCCGACAAAGTCATAGGCAGTTTAAAACCTATGCCATCTGCAGATGCCATTCACAGGATAGGCAAGTCAGATGGTTTCATTCTCCAGTTGGCTAAGGCTGATCTGGAATCATCTGAAAGAACTTTTTGGTTTGGTTTGGTTTTCCAGAGTTTCTCTGTGTAGCCTTGGCTGTCCAGGACTCATTTTTTTAGATGAGGCTGGCCTTGAATTCACAGAGATCCACCTGCCTCTGTCTCCCTGAATGCTGGGATTACAGATGTGAGTCCGGCTGTCTGAAAGAACTTTTGACCAGAGGAAATTTGGAGATATTTGTCATAAACAGTGAAAAACCAGAGAGAGAGGGGGGTGGGAGAGATGGAAGCAATTCCACATGTCCATCAATTGGTAAACGGATAAAGAAAATATAATACACCACAATTATTACAGTGATGCAAGAGTAGCTGACCATCTAAACATCAACTTGATATAATCCATCACATTAGGAAAAAAAAAAAATGGCCACCTAAAATGGTGCAAAAGAAAGTATCTGACAAAATTTATTACCTACTCAGATTTTTCTGTTCTGTTTTTATTTTTATCATTTATTACAATTTATTCAGTTTTTATCCAAGTTGTAGGCCTCATCTTCTCCCAATGCTACTCTCCCTCCCTCTTCTCCCTCTATGCCCCTCCCCTAGTCCACTGATAGAGAAGGTCCTCCTCTCCATCTATTTTTGATCCTAGCTTATCAGGTCTCATCAGGTCTGGTTGCTTTGTCTTCCTCTGTGGCCTGGCAAGGCTGCACCCCACCCTGGTGGCTGACACCACTAGGGGGAGGTGATCAGAGAGCCTGATATTAAGTTCATGGCAGAGAGAGCCCCTGCTCCCCTTGCTAGGGAACCCACTTGGAGACTGAGTCTATGGGCTGCATCTGAGGAGGGGTTTTAGGTCCTCTCCATGCATTGTCCTTGGTTGGGCTATCATTCTCTTCAGGGGCCCCAGGGCTCCGTTTTTAAGGTTCTGTTGGTTTCTTTATGGAGCTCCTGTCCCCTCCAGGTCTTTCTATCTCCCCCTTTGTTCATAAGATTCCCTTTACTCTGCCCAAAGTTTGTCTATGAGTCTCAGAACTCTGCTTCGATACTTCGACCAGAAGAGTCTTTCAGAGGCCCTCTTGTCTTCTCCTGCTTCCAATGTCTGTCTCATTTGTTCTTCTGAATGAGGATTGAGCATCTTCCCTAGGGTCTTCCTTGTTGTTTAGCTTCTTTAGGAATATAGATATTAGTATGTTTATACTAATATATTTTAGTATATTATATGGCTAACATCCACTTATAAGTGAGTACATATCACATGTGTCTTTCTGCTTCTGGGTTAACTCACTCAAGATGATCTCTTCTAGTTCCCACCATTTGCCTGCAAATTTCATTATTTCCTTTTTTATTTTTATTAAATTTTTGTTTTTTATATTAATTAGTTTATTCACTTTGTATCCCAGCTGTAACCCCCTCCCTCATTCCCTCCCAATCCCACCTTCCCTCATCTCCTCCCATGCCTCTCTCAAAGTCCACTGATAGGGGAGGTCCTCCTCCCCTTCCATCTGACCCTAGCTTTTCAGGTCTCATTGATACTGTATGCATTGTCCTCCTCTGTGGTCTGGCAAAGCTGCTCCCTCCTTAGAGGGAAGTGATCAAAGACCCAGCCACTGACAGAGACAGACTCTATTCCCTTACTAGGGAACCCACTTGGATTCTTTGTTTTTAGTAGCTAAGTAGTATTCCATTGTGTAAATGAACCACAATTTCTGTATCCATTCCTCCATTGAGTGACATCTAGATTGTTTCCAGCTTCTGGCTATTATGAACAGAGCTGCTATGAACATGGTTGAGGAAATGCTGTTGTATAGTTGAGCATATTTTGGACATATGCCTAAGAGTGGTATAGCTGGATCTTGAGGTGGCACTATTCCTAATTTTCTGAGAAAGTGCCAGATTGATTTCCAAAGTGGTTATACAAGTTTACATTTTTTAATCTAGTAAACCAGGTCAATTTTTCCTCATCCAATTATTAAAGAACATCTACCAAAAGCCTATAATGAATAGCATATTTCATAAGACAATGGGTGCTTTCCATGAAGATCAGAAGGAAAATATATATTCTACTGTGACTACTTATTTTTATAACCTAGTACTAAAACCACTGCAGATGTAATAATATAAAAAGTTAAAGGGGTACAGAAAATAAAAGATGGAGTAAAGATGTAGTTTCTGCATTGTAATCATAAAGATTATTTTTAAAATCTGATCATTAAAAAATAAGAGACCCTTTGATCACCTCCCCATGAGAGGGGAGCAGCCTTACCAGGCCACAGAAGATGACAATGCAGCCACTCCTGATGAGATCTGATAGACTAAGCTCAGAAGGAAGGAGAGGAGGACCTCCCCTATCAGTGGACTTGGGGAGGGGCATTCGTGAAGAAGGGGGAGGAAGAGTGGGATTGGGAGGGGAGGAGGGAGGGGCTTATGGGGGGATACAAAGTGAATAAAGTATAATTAATAAAAAAATAAGTAAAGAGCCCAGCCAAGGCTACACAGAGAAGCCCTATCTTGAAATAGATAGATAGATAGATAGATAGATAGATAGATAGATAGATAGATA
>NW_026585895.1:22048010-22053437 GCF_907164565.1 Psammomys obesus
ATAGATAGATAGATAGATAGATAGATAGATAGATAGATAGATAGATAGATAGACAGACAGACAGACAGATAGCCAGGCAGTATTGGTACATGCCTTTAATCCCAGCACTTGGGAAGCAGAATCTGGTGGATCTCTTGAGTTTGAGGCCATCCTGATCTACAGAGTGAGTTCCAGGATAGCCAGGAATAGAGAAACCCTGTCTCAAAAAAAAAAATAATTACATGCATACATACATACATAGCAGGGGCTGGGGACATGGCTCCTGGTTAAGAGCGCTAGCTGCATTTGCAGAGGACCCAGAGACGTTCCCTACACTCACCCGGTAGTTCACAACAGTCTGTAATTACAGTTCTAGGTGAGCCAATGCCCGTATCTTACCTCCACCGGCACACATACAGTGCACATACATGCATCCAGGCACTCATACTCATAAACAAAAATAAATATCTAATAAATAACTATAACCATGATGAAGATACGTGTTTCTGTGGTTAAGAGTACTTGCTGTGCTGGTATTCTGATGGGGATTGCATTGAATCTATAAATTGCCTTTGGTGAGATGACCATTTTTACTATGTTAATCCTACCAATCCATGAGCATGGGGGATCTTTTCATCTTCTGGTATCTTCTTCAATTTATTTCTTCAGAGACTTGACGTTCTTGTCATACAGGGCTTTGACTACCTTGGTTAGTTACTCCTAAATACTCTAAATTATTTGTGGCTCTCGTGGAGGGTGTGGTTTCCCTAATTTCTTTCTCAGCCTGTTTGTCATTTGTATACAGGTGGGCTACCGATTTTTTTTTTTTTTTAGTTAATCTTCTTTCCAGTCACTTTGCTGAAGTAGTTTATCAGCTGCAGGAGTTCTCTGGTAGATTTTTTGGAGTTGCTTATGTGTACTACCATATCATCTGCAAATAGCGGGCATACACCTGAAAGATATTCCACCATACAACAAGGACATGTGCTCAACCATGTTCATAGCAGCTTTATTCATAATAGCCAGACACAGGAAACAACCTACATGTCCCTCAACCGAAGAATGGATAAAGAAACTGTGGTACATTTATACAATGGAATACTACTCAGCCATTAAAAACAAGGAAATCATGAAATTTGTGGGCAAATGGATGGAACAAGAAAAGATCATCCTGAGTGAGGTAACAACGAACAAGAAAGATGCACACAGTATGTGCTCACTTGTAAGCAATAAAATTGCTTATAAGTCATATAAAATCGCTAAAAGTCATATAGTATATAATAGACATACTTCAGTGCATAGACCCCAAGAAGACATTGGGCATCTTAGACATCATGTGGGCCCCCTAGTTAGGGGAGTGGAGGATACCACAGATGATGTTGTCTGCTTTTTGATCACTTCCCTATAAGGACACAGGCAAGCAACATGAGCTCAGTCCTCATGTGAATAGATGAGCTGGGAGTGTCTGGGAAGGGGACTTTCCTGTTCTGAAGAATGGGGCAAGACTATGCAGGAGGGAGGGTAGGACTGGGAGGAGAGGAGGGAGGGACCTATGAACAAGATGTAAATTGAATTAATTAAATAAATAAAAGTACTTGATGTTCTTACAGTGTTACCAGGTTCTCGGGACCCACATGGAAACTTAAAACTATCTATAACTCCAGTTCCAGGGAATCCAGAACTCTCCTCTGTGCTCCAAAGGCACTAGTGTGCATGCAATGCAATGTGCTTAGATATCTGCAAGCAAAACACTCATTCACATAAAATAAAATTGCGTCTAAAACAAAAGAACAGCTACAAGAGTTAGCAAATGAATTTCACAAGACTGTGAAACACAAGATTACTGTCAGAATTTTACTCTCTATGTGAAATAAGTAACAGGATAGTGTAAGTTTGAAATCAAAGCCATTTACAAAATAGAATACATAATAACAAATTTGACATAATATGTTCAAGATCTACGCAAAATACTAGTAGTACAAATAAAAGGAGGCCATAAGTACAGTCATATGTCACAATCGTGGATAGGTACAGTATTATTACACTAAGCTTTGTGTGTTATAGACTCACCACAGCTTTAGAAATAAAACTACTTTGGAAATTCATCTAGTTGTCTTTATAAAATCAAGAATGTGTTTAACCTATGGCCTAACAATTCCACTTCTACTGTTTTAGCCAAAATAAAAGAAACATGCATCCACAAAATGTTTTGCAACAGAATGTTTGTAGGAAATTTATAAACATCACAAAATAGTAAAATAATAATGAAGGAATAAACGCCCTAAATATCCAGAAAAATAGTAAATTGAGATACATCCACACAGTAGATTACTACCATTCAACAATAGGATCCATGCTGGAAAGTTGCTCGGTTATATAGAGTTTGTCTTATATATGAGAAATTCTGTTGTCCTGGCTACTTTTATGTCAACTCAGCACAAGCTAGTCATTTCAGAAGAGGGACTCTCAACTAAAAAGAAAAAAAAAAGTGCTTCCATAGGATTTGCTTGTAGGCAAGTGTGTAATGCATTTTCTTAATTACTGATACAGGTGAGAGGGCTCAGTCCACTGTCAATAGTGCCATACCTGGGCAGGTGGACCTGGATGTTATTGGAGAGCAGACTGAGCAAGCCAGTAAGAAGCACTTCTTCAGTTGCCTCTGCATCAGGTCCTGACTCCAGGATCCTGCCTTGCATTCCTACCTTAACTTGCCTAGATAATGAACTCAAACTGTAAGACTAAACCCTTTCCTTCCCAAGTTGCTTTTGGTTATGGTGTTTTATCAGAGCAATAGAATCCCTAAGAGAGAAATTGGTAGCAGGTCCATTCATTATTGCTATGACAGACCTGACCATGTTTGGGGAATAATTGTGGGAGGTCTTTGGGCTAGAGAAGCAAGTTCAGAGCGTTGTGAGCTATTTTGGGAACTTACAAGATATTACTGGGTAGAATGCAGATGATGGAGGCCTGGCTTGTAAAGAAAGAAGAAAGTTTGAAGACTTAAAATTCTCTACCAGAGTTAATTTTGATATTTTCAATTAAGAATCTGTGGTTCTACAGGGAACTTCCCAGAGACTCATACTCCAACCAAGGACTATTCATGGAGGTAACCTAGAACCCCTACACAGATGTAGCCCATGGCAGTTCAGTGTCCAAGTGGGTTCCATAGTAATGGGAAGAGGGACTGCCTCTGACATAATCTGATTGTCCTGCTCTTTGATCACCTCCCCCTGAGGGGGGAGCAGCCTTACCAGGCCACAGAAGATGACAATGCAGCCACTTTTGATGAGAACTGATAGACTAAGATCAGAAAGAAGGAGAGGAGGACCTCTCCTATCAGTGGACTTGGGGAGGGGCATGCATGCAGAAAGGGGAGGGAGGGTGGGGTCAGGGGGGGAGGAGGGAGGGGCTTATGGGGGTACAAAATGAATAAAGTGTAATTAATAAAAGTTAAATAAAAAATTAAAAAAAAAAGAATCTGTGGTTCTGGTCACCTGAGGCTGAGTAATAAGAGACCAGCACCATTAAAGTAAAACCTTGCTTTACTAACAATTCATAACTGTTAGTGGGAGCTGAGAAATTGCTAATGATTAAGAGACCATAATCATTGAAACAAAATCTTCTGGAAAGTGTTTTCTTAGAGTCAGGTCACAGCTTGGGTTTTACTTCAGGCTGGCAGCCAAGCTTGGTAGTGTAGGAATCAACCAGGTGGTATTGATTTTGAAGCCATTTCTCCAGCCCCAAGACTTTGTGTATTTTTAAAAGGAGTAAAATTTTTATTAATATATTTGTTTATTAACTTTACATTCCAACTGTAGACCCTTCTCTCTCTTTTCCCCTTATTCCCCCTCCCCTACCTCTCAGAAAAGAAAAACAACAACAACAACAAAAAACCAAACAAACAACCCATCCCAACACATCAAGTCACATCAGGACTGAGCACATCTTCTTCCACAGTGGGTTGGCAAAGCAGCCCCCTAGGGGAACGTGATATAATAAAACATAATGAAATCTATACACCTAAAAAAGATAATCAAGAGAGCGGACATGGGGTAAGATTATCAATCCTCGTTTTGAAAGACAGATGGGATACGCATTGAACATTGACAGGAGTTTACTGAGCGCATTGGAAAGACTCTAACTAGCAGTGTTTTCAAAGCAAAGACTCATGACCAAACCTCTGGCAGAGTACAGGGAATCATAAGAAAGAAGGGGAGTTAGACTGATGAGGAAAGGATAGGAGCTCCACAAGGACCAAAGATATCTGGGCACAGGGTCTTTTCTGAGACTGACATGCAACCAAGGACCATGTATGAATGTAACCCAGAACCTCTGCTCAGATGTAGCCTGTGGTAGCTCAGTAACCAATTGGTTTCCCATAGTGAGGGGAACAATGACTATTTCTAACAGGAACTCAATGGCTGGCTCTTTGGCCGCCCCACCCCCCAAGGGAGGAGCAGTCCTGTTAGGCCACAGAGGAGAGCTTTGCAGCCAGTCCTGAAGATACCTGATAAAACAGGATCAGATGAATGGGGAGGAGGTCCCCCTTATCAGTGGACTTGGCAAGGGGCAGGGTGGAGATGAGGGAGGGAGGGAGGGACTGGGAGGGAATGAGGGATCAGACACGGCTGGGATACAGAGTTAATAAAATGTAACTGATAAGAAAAAAATAAAATACAAAAAAAAAAAAATAAAAAAGAAAAGAAAAACAGGCAACAGAGTCCATGTCAGAGACAGCCCCCACTCCCCTTATTAGGTGACCCGCATGAAGACCAAGCTGCCCATTCTGTATTGGGAACCTAAGTCCAGTCCATGCATGGTCCTTGGTTGGTGTTTCAGTCTCCACAAGACCCCCTGAGACTGGTTTATTTGGCTCTGTTGGTCTCCATGTGGAGCTCCTGTCCCCTCTGGGTCCTTCTATCACACACACACACACACATACACACTTCCACAAGGCTTCTCGAACTCTGCCTAATGTTTGGCTGTGAGTGTCAGCATCTGTTTCAATCCAGTGCTGGGTGGAGCCTCTCTGTGGACAGCTTTGCTTTGCTCTTGTCTGCAAGCATAGTTACAGTATCTTTAATAGTGTCAGGGGTTGGCTTTCTCCCATTGGGAGGGTTCTCAGGTTGGACTAGGCATTGGTTGGACATTTCCTCAATCTCAGCTCTATTTTTATCCCTGCACTTCTTGTAGGCAGGGTAATTTTTGAGTCAAAGATTTTATGGGTGGGTTGGTGTGTTCTCCTCCCTCATGTCTAATTGGAGAGTGGCCTCTTCAGTCTCCATGACCTTCACTACTATGGGTCTCAGCTAGAGTCACCCCTATATCCTAAAATTTGAAGGTATTGAAATTTTAAAGACCATGGTACTTTTAAATGTATACTATGAAAATAAAATTCAAAAATAAATAAATAAATAAATAAATAAATAAATAAATAAATAAATAAAT
>NW_026585895.1:22053447-22086283 GCF_907164565.1 Psammomys obesus
AATAAATAAATAAATAAATAAATAAATAAATAAATAAATAAATAAATGTATACTATGTCTACAATGTTATATTAATGAGACCTTGGGTATAAACAAAAAAGGAAAAGTTACTGTTAAATAGTGTTATACTGATGTGCCAAGTTGGCAAGGGGCCAATTATGCTGGCTTGTTTTATATCACCTTGATCCAAGCTAAAGTCACTTGAAAAGAGGGAATATCAATTTTAAAAAATGCCTCCATAAGATTTTTCTATAGAGCAGTATGGTGTCACATGCCTTTAATCCTAGTTTTCAGGAGGAAGAGGATTATTAATTGTTGATTGATGTGGAAGGGCTCACACATCCCTGAGTACCATCCCTGGGTACTAGGGTGCTATGAGAGAGCATGCTAAACAAGCCAGTGCGGAGGAAGCCAGCAAGCAGGACTCCTCCATACCCTCTGCCTCAGTTTCTGCCTACAGGTTCCTGCCCTGATTTCTCTGGATGAACTACAAGCTGTAAGATGAAATAAACCCTTTCCTCCCCCAAGTTGATTTTGGTTATGGTATTTTTACACAGCAATAGAAACCCCAACTAAGACACCTAAACACTTGTGTATGATACTCAGCACTGAAAAAATAAAGGCCAAAACAATAAAAGGAACAATGGGCTACATCTGCAGATTAATGGAAGAATGCCTACCACGGATGTACAAGACTCTGGGTGCAATCTTTAGCACCACAAATCAATCAATCAATCAATCAATCAATCAATCAATCAGAGCTTAAACGCCTCAAACAGGCAGATACATAGACAACTTAAGTGTAAGTCTACTTACATGACATTCCAGTACAGGCAAAGCATGTCTAGCATAAAGAAATTCAGAGAGCAGTTAATTAGAAAGGGGAGATGTATTGAAAAAAATGTCTGAAAAGGGACATGGGCCCTCACCGGTTGCAACCCTCCAGGAATGTGGGCCCTGCACCTCACCTGGGCAACAGGGTAGAGCTGGCCCTGGTTTCAGGGTTGAGGTGGGATGGGGTGGGGTGGGGTGGGGTGGGGTGTGAGCTGGCCCCAAGGGGGTGAGAGCGGGAGAGCTGGCTCTGCCCCTTGCGGGCTGTGGCACCGGATGGACCACCCAGAGAGCGGCAGGGCAGAAAAGCTCACCCCAATGGTATGGGTGCAGGAGAGCTGACTGGCTGACCAGCTCAGATATCTCTCAGGCCCAGATTCAGGGCTTTAAATTGGCCCACCCAACATCTACCCCCATCTACGAACTGCTGGAGTGCATGAAGGGGCCGGTCCTACAGATCCTAAACTACAAGGTCTCCATGACACAGGGCAACAACAGGATATCTGAGAGGAGTCCCAGTGAGGATACAATATTGATAGTGTAGCAGAAGCCAGAGGGCTTGTACCAGACCAACCACTCATTGCAATGAACATTTCCAACAAAGACATGTGGACAAAAAGTTATAGTATGACACACTGTGACACACTACAGTTTAAGCATAAGCATCTGCAAAATTTAGAAATATGTACGCTTACATATATATGCATTTCACCAGACATCAACCATAGCACTAGTTTAAAAAAATCAAATTGAAAGGTGCCTTTTATTTGGCTCAGTAGAAAAACACATAAGGCTTAAAATCCTAAGAAAAAAACTTACAAACATGGAAAACCGACTAAATAATTAAAATGTTTATAATCAGAAAAAAATGTTTATAATAACAATCCTAATAAGTAAAATATTTAAAGAATAGAACAGTAATAATTTGAGAACCAAAAGGGACTTTCCCATGAATAAAGAAATTATGTGTAAATTAAAATAGTTCATGAAAAGAATAATAAAGGAAAATAAAAGAAACAAAATTCAAGTATCCACAGTTTGAGAATGAATAAATACAGAGCTAAAGAACAAGTCATTTTTGTATTATATTAAAAACTCATATTGGCACCAGAAACTTTAGAAAAAATAGAAATAGAAATTATAGAAAGAATACCGTATTAACATAGTAAAGAAAGTAGTAGTGCAGCTCAAAAACCCTATACCTAGCCAAGATCTTCATTTTAAAATTTATTATTTACAATGAAAATAATTTATGCCATTCACTTTCTAAGCATAAAAAAGATATCTACAGATTCATAATAATATAAAGATTCTATGACCAACTTCAGCCATATGAGGATACAATATTTACATCAGAACAATGGCTTAAGAGATTTTAAAAAGCTTGGAGAGTAGAGGAACCCTGGTAATCAACAAACCTTCTCAAAATTAGCATTATGGATCACCCATATGAAATTGTTAGCCAGATCTCTGGCTCATATCCACTAGATTCTAGCATTATTTCTTCTTCCCAATAGTAAAAATTTGAACTGTCTCCCAAAGAGGGCAAATGTTCTCTAGGGGGCAAAACCATCCCCTGATTATCCATGTAGTCAATAACAGATTGACAAAAAAAAAATATGAAATACAAGTGCTAAATAAGAATTCTTGAAATAGAAGAGACATGCTGCTATGAAAATCTAATAACAATCTGGAACTAAACTAATAAAAAATTTTAAGTCTGGGCATTGGGTAAAGATTATAAATGCAAGAAGAAAAATGAACCATCAATAAGAAAAAATACAAGATAATCTTTTGTTTATGATGTAGTTACATAGCTAATGTAAAAAGCAATAATTATATACATCTTTTGAATACAGGAGACTAATATCAAAATAAGTAATTTCCTTTTTTTAATTTTATTTTTCTTATTAGTTACATTTTGTTAACTCTGTGTCCCAGCTGTATCCTGATCCCTCATTCCCTCCTTCACCCCACACTCCCTCCCTGGTCTCCTCCTTGCCCCTTTCCAAGTCCACTGATAGGGGAGGACCTCCTCCCCCTTCATTTGACCCTGTTTTATCAGGTATCTTCCAGGGTGGCTGCAAAGTCCTCCTCTGTGGCCTAACAGGACTGCTCCTCCCCTGTGGGGGGTGGGGGTCAAAGAGCCTGCATTACACCATTATGACCACGTAGGAATAGGAATAAGAAAAGTTACTTATAACTATAATAAGAAAAACTATAAACTACTTAAGAGATCACCCTGCAATGTCTGTACAGGACTGTATAAGAAAATATGAGGGCCAGAGGGTAGCTCAGCAGAACAAGCACTGCTCTTGTAGAGGCCCTCCATGTGGTTCCCAGCACCCTTATCGGGTGACTCACAAGGGTCTGTAACCCCAGCTCCAGGGTATCTGACTACCTCTTCTGGCACACTAGTCCACGTGCACAGATCCCCACAGTGACACACATACATCCAAGTCATTTTTTAATCTTTTTTAAAGAAAATACAAAAAATCTTACTGGAGGACACAGGCAGATTCCTTTGTTTCAGGACCGCACTTGGCCAATGGCAGGCTGACTAATGGCTTCCCACAGAGCCCATCCCCTACTCTCCAAGCACCTCTGGGTGTGTTTCCTCACCTGATTAAAAAATGGTCTAGCAAATTTGATTAAAGCCTTGAGATAAAGAAGTGTCCTGTAGTCTATTTCTAACAACAAGAACCTTTGTCAAAAAGGGTGCAGTGAGATCAGAATCAGAAGAAAAAAATCTGAAGACAATATCCAGCGGCTATAAAAAGGGGAGGAAAAAGCTGTCAGTTAAGGATACAAACAAATTCTAGAGGACAGAAAAGCAAAGGAACAGAATCTCCCATAGACAGTCTCAAGAAGAAATATAATTTGACAGAGTCTTAATTCTAGAGTAGTGAAATTCATTTCAGAGTGAGTTCCACAACTGCATGGTAATGAATTTTGGTAGGTTTAACCAAGCATGTCTGTTAGCTGGTGCCGCAGCAATAAGAAACTAAGACAAGCCAAACTCCCAGAAATGGGTTTAGCAATGGATTTAAGCAATATCATTTTGTAAGTTTTACAGAAGTATTATAACTACAATCAGTTAGGGTCACTATCTTTTCACTCCAGGTTCTTTTTTTTTAATTTTTTTATATTAATCACAGGTTATTTACTTTGTATTCCAACCATAGCCCCCTCCTTCATCCATCCTTCCCCTCCATCTGACCCTAGCTTATCAAGTCTCCTCAGCACTGGCTGCAATGTCCTCTTCTATGGCCTAGCCAGGCTGCTTTTCCCTCATGGGAGGGGAGTGGAAGAGCTCGCTATTGAGTTCATTTCAGAAACAGTCCCTGTTCCCCTTATTAGAGAACCCATTTGGACACTGAGCTACCATGGGCTATATCCGAGCAGGGGTTCTAGGTTATATCCATACATGGTCCTTGGTTGGAGGAACAGTCTCGTGAAAGACCCCTGTGCCCTGGTATATTTGGTCCTTGTAGCACTCCTGTACTCTCCAGGTCTTATTAACACCCCCTTCTTTCATATGATTCCCTGCACTCTGCCAATGGTTTGGTTATGAGTCTTAGTATCTGCTTTGAAACACTGCTAGGTAGAGTCTTTCAGAGGCCATCTGTGGTAGGCTCCTGTCCTGTTACTTGTTTTCTCCTACATCCAATGTCCATCCCATTTGTCTTTCTAAGTGAGGATTGGTCATCTTACCCCAAGTCCTCTTTCTTGTTTATCTTCTTTAGGTGTATAGATTTCAGTATATTTACCCTATCTTATAGGTCTACATAAGCGAGTATATACCCTGTGTGTCTTTCTGCTTTTGGGATACCTCACTCAGGATGATCGTTTCTAGGTCCCACCATTGCCTGCAAATTTCATGATTTCCTCGTTTTTAATTGATGAGTAGTATTCCATTGTGTAAAAGTACCACAATTTCAGTATCCATTCCTTTATCTGACAGAGGGCTAATATCCAGCATATATAAAGAACTCAAGAAGTTAAAAAGCAACAAATCAGGTAATCCAGTTAAAAAATGGGGCACGGAGTTAAACAGAGAACTCTCTGTAGAGGATTGTAGAATGGCAGAATAACACTTAAAGAAATGCTCAACGTCCTTAGCCATCAGGGAGATGCAAATCAAAACGACCCTGAGATTTCACCTTACACCCATCAGAATGGCTAAGATCAAAAACTCAAGTGACAACACATGCCGGAGGGGATGCGGAGAAAAGGGAACCCTCCTCCATTGCTGGTGGGAATGCAAACTTGTACAACCACTTTGGAAATCAACCTGGCGCTTTCTCAGACAAATAGGAATAGTGATTCCTCAAGATCCAGCTATACCACTCCTAGGCATATATCCAAAAGAGGCTCAGGTACACAACAAGGACATTTGGTCAACCATGTTTGTAGCAGCTTTATTTGTAATAGCCAGAACCTGGAAACAACCCAGATGCCCCTCACTCCAGGTTCTTCATGCCACTTTTCTCACATTGGGTGGTGCTCGAGTGTCTACAGGTATAAGGGTAAAGTTGAGTCAGAGATACATTTAATTTAGGCTTAGTTGTACATATATGTGGTCATTTCCACAAGTTCTTGCTATCTGCCTCACTGTCAGAATGACTTTCACAAATACTTCTACATTTCATCGTTCCCGCTCACCCAAAGAAGGCACAGAAGCAGGAGCCACAAGCTAGCACGATGAGAAAACATAGGCCTGCAGGGGGTGCAATCCGGCACTAACTACATACTACTCAATAATTTTTCATAATAATCAATCAAACATATTAATACTGAAGAACAGTGTGCTTGCTTCTGATAATAAACCTCTCAGACTTGTGAAACAGACAACAGTAAAGACAACTGCCAGCAAGCCTGATGACCTGAAAGAACTGACTCCCACAAGTTGTTCATGGTATACACGAGTGCATGTGAACGAATGTAAAAACAATCCTCTACCAATATGTGGACTGATAAATGCAATAAATTTTTAAAAATGGATCGCCACATGTAATTCCAATAAAGACAATTAACCTGACTACAAGACCTATATGTTTTCTTCAAGCAAAGATAGTGCCATGTATTGCCAAGACTCTGCTTCCATCTCCAAAGCCAGCAAAGGTAGGCTGAGTTTTCATATCACATCACTGCTGCCTCCATTTCTTTTTTTATTACAATTTATTCACTTATCCCAGCTGTGGACCCCTCCCTCATCTCCTCCCAGTCCCATCCACCCTCCTTCTTCTCCTCCTATGCCCCTCCCCTAGTCCCATGATAGGGAAGGACCTCCTCCCCTTCTAGCTGACCATAGCCTATCGGGTCTCATCAATACTGGCTGCATGATCTTCCTCTGTGCCCTGGCAAGAGGGCACCCTCCAGAGGGAGGTGAACAAAAAGCCAGCCACTGAGTTCGGAGAACTTAGAGATCAAGAACCAATTCTTTCTTAAATTTCTAGGTATCCTTAGGATTACACTGAACCCTCCCCACCCACCCCCATAATGCAAGAAATTTTCCCCCGTGCAAGTCTTCCTTTTAACCTCCCACCCTTTTTCTTTTCAGTTTCTTTTGCCATATAAAATAATATGGTCATGGGTTCCTAAACCCTAGAAACTTTAAGGAAGCCATTATAACATTTTAACACTAATTAAAGGTGTAGCTGTAAAGGGAAAAACACTTCATGTTGTCTTAAGTTACAGCATTTTTTCTGCATATACTTAATACACTATCCTAGAATTCAAAGGAAAGATGATGATAAGAGAGATGATAAGCTGTTTTAAATGGACATATTTTGGTAGTGTTGGTGGTATTGTTTTACAAGGCTTTTGAGTACAGTGATGAGAAAATGAACTAAGTAATCCTCTTCTGAAGACAGGTTTCCAGAACAGTAGAAATGATACAAATTTTAAATTGAAGATGGTTAAATAAAAACTATAGAAAAACTCTAACTATTCGAGGTAGAAATATTAGTACATTTCTGTGATGCATTTTATTTTATCATCTCATTATGTGTGTGTGTATTTTGTGTATGTGTGTACAGCTTATTGGCAAGGTCCCAGAAAGAACTAGTCCAGTAACAATAAGTACCTTTAGCATATAGATTGTAGTTTCTAGTTTCCAGAGAAGTATGGCTCATTAGAGAGTATGTGCTGGGTGGGAAATGTAACTTAAACCATTCAGAATTCAAGATGAAACTAAAGTATATAAGAAAGAAAAAATGTTATCAATTACTGGTGACAACTGTGGCAAAAGAAATTCAGATTTGGAGCTACAGCTATAGCTCAGGGGCACAATGTTTGCCTGCCACTTGTAAGGCCTAGGGCTCAATACTGAAAATAAAATCAAGATTTATAATAAATTATAGTTATTATGAACCAAAGGTGAAATACTGTTGATTACTCTAATGATGTGAGGTAAGCACCCCTTTAATCCTAGCACTTGGAAGGAAAGGTAGATCTCTGAGTTTTAGGCCAGTCTGGTCTACAGAGTGAGTTCCAGGCCAGCCAAGGCTACACAAAGAAACTCTGTCTCAAAAAAACAAAAATAAAACAAAACAAACAAAAAAAAATCCTCTTATAAACATTTTAGACAGTGCATCTGTGTGTGTGTGTGTGTGTGTGTGTGTGTGTGTGTGTTATGTCAAGTGTTCTTTTTTCAAATGCCTTTATTCTCCATTTTATTTATTGAGACAGGGTCTCTCACTAAACTTGTCGCTTGCCATTTCTTTTCAGCTAGGCTGGTTGGCCTAGGGGCACACAGGATCTGTCTTTAGCTGTCCCCACCCACAATGCTGTGGTTTGATTTATGCTGAGGCACTGGCTTTTATGTGGATGCTGAAAATCTAAGGTCATGTCCTAATGCTGGTACAGCCATCACGTTAACCACTGACCCATCTCCTATTGACAATTCTTAGAATGTAAGAATGGCTCTCATAAAATCTTCAAAACAAAAAGCTTACCAAGCACTAACCTTAACGTCCACACTATGTAGAGTGTTGGAGTATCCTCCCATCTGCCAGAAAATTAGGTTCAAAGCAGGCTCTTTGTTTTCAGTTTATTATTACAATCCTCATGCTAGGTCTACTGCCAGTACCAAGGAAAAAAAGGAAGAAAGAAAGAAAGAAATGGTGTATTTTAAACTATAGCCAAATCAGAATCAGAATAAATGCAGAATAATATTTAAAATGTTCTTTCTCATTTCTGATCCTTTATTATAGCTGACTCAATGTGAGCAAGTGTCCAGCTCTTCTGATACAACACCTGGACAAAAGTAATTCTTTATCCTTGGGTGTCTGCAGTACTATTTTATTTTTACAAAAAGAATAAGTGGTATAACCGAAAAGAAATAATGATGAAATCTCTCAAGTTTCTTAAATATACAAGAGATAAGCAGCTAAGATGCAATAACAAGATATGAGTGGGAAGTTTGCTACCCAAGAAGTTGATACTGCAGAAGCTTGAATGAAAGTTGAAAGGCTTTATGAGTAGGCCAGACTAGATAGATAGTGAGGCAATTAGAATCATTCATTGCTGCCAAGGCATCAGGCCAACATGAATTACAACCCAAACTGAATGAAGCAGAATAGAAAATTAAAAAAGGCTTTAATGAAAATGTTGGAGAACTCACAAGGGATGGGGAAAGTGCCAAATAACTGGAAGATGGCTAAGTAAACTAAAAGGTCTATTCTCCCATCAATGCATAAGGGATTTACAAGTTTAACTCTCATTGCTGTTAATAGGAATTCCATGTGTGATCCAAGGGTGTACTCATGGAGAAAATGCATCTATTAGCATCTCGGCTGGCCTCTCTTGAGCCAACACTGGCAAATGCTCCAAATTGTGTGGTAGATTGGTGATAGGGACTAACAGGACCTAGGATGAAAACCACAAATTTTGCTTTATCCTATAATCCTTTGGTAGTACAAGATTCCTTATCAGCAAAGAATAAAATATATCTACTCAGGCTTTCATAATATTTATTTGAATGGTTCATAAATTAATTTTCAGAAAATTAAAGTAAAAGAAAAAATCACAGGTTCCTATACAATTGAAGAGATTGTTTTTGGAAAATAAAGGCATATTTTTAATTCACTTGCCACCTGAAAATAATCATTTTGCTAACTTATTTAATAAGAGTAACCATAGCCATCATTGTATCCAGACATTATAGCAGATGCTTTCTAACATTCTACTTAATAATGACAATTAGTTATGAAGTATTTTCCTGGTTTCACACATAAATACAACTAAAGATTTTAAAAAAAAAAAATTTCCCTCTATTGGTCTTCCTGTAGAGCTCCTGTCCCCTCCAGGTCTTTCTGTCTCCCATTTCCTCCATAGGATTCTCTGCACTCTGCCCAAAGTTTGGGGCTCAGGGGGCCCTGCAGAGACTGATGCTCCAACCAAGGACCATGAATGGAGAGGACCTAGACCCCCTGTTCAGGTGTAGCCCACAGGCAGCTCAGTCTCGATGTGCATTCCTTAATAAGAGGAGCAGGGGCTGCTCTGACATGGACTCAGTGGCTGCCTCTTTTAATCACCTCACCCTGAGTGGACAGCCTTGTCAGGCCACAGAGGAAAACATGGCAATCAGCCCTGACGAGACCTGATAGGCTAGGGTCAGATAGAGGGGGAAGAGGACCTCCTCTATCAGTGGACTAGGTGAGGGTTATGGGGGAGAAGAGGGAGGGAGGTTGGGACTTGGAGGAGATGAGGGAAGAGGCAACAGCTGGGATACAAAGTGAATAAATTATAATAAATAATAAAGAAAAAGAAAGAAAGAATTTTCCCTGAATCACTAGCTTGAAAGTGACAAATTCAAATGGAGATCCATGTAGCTTCAAAGCCCATCATCTTTCCTAGGCACCACACTGCTCACTATGAAACAGCAACCTGGATCCTCTAATAGAGCCTTTTAACAATATAATTCCTATCTCAACCCAAAGCACACTTCAAAAACAATGAACTTAATAAACTTTAGTTTTACATAGTTTAAGACACAGAAAAATGTTTCCAAATAGTATCCTTTCCAAAAAGAGAAATAGTAATACAGTGATTTTGTAAAATAATCAAATATTTTTATTCAAAGTAATAAAAATACTATTGAGAGATGGTGAGTATTTAAGGGTAATGATAGTACTCTGTGTTGGTCTGAAGACCTCCTTTGAGTAGAGTATTATTATTTCAATAAGTAGTCATGCTGTCAAACTGCCATCTAAATACCTATCTTTATACCCTGGGCTACTCTAGCTTCTTTTGCACTGAATGGCAGTAAATGGATAACTGGCCACATGGGTAACAATGCATACCTGGTCAGAGAATAAGAGAGGGTATGTTCAGCTCTAAATATGACACCTATATCAACACTCTCCACTACCATGGTTCAGAAAACATGATGGCAGAGGAGGCAAAAAGAAAATGTAAAAACCAAAGGATGGGGAGGAGTGCTATGAAATGTCATCTGGATGAGCATTGCCATCACACCCATAAACTCACAGCAATTATGGCTGCCAGCACAAGATCAAGCAAGCCAAAAGTGAGGCGCAGATAAGATAAATGATCTCCACACCCTACCCCTTAATGAGAAGCTGTTGGCATCTGAGTGTCTGAGGAAAAGAGAATCATTCTTTTTTGAGGATATGGCCAAAAACAGGATCCCCATGCTTCAGTGGATGGTCCCATACACATGCATATGTGAGTAGCACTAACTAGTGGGTTAAAAAAGAAGACATGACGTTAGGAGGAGAATGTGTTTTGAGATACAAGGGAAGATGAGGAAAAATGAGGGGTATATGTGATCATACTTCATTGTATACATGTACAGAATTCTCAAGAATAAAGAAAAATAAAAGATGTTAAGTAAATATTTATTGAATTGATCACATGCCAAGAAATATATACTAAAGTCAATTCAAAGACAAATAGATTCTTGCTCTAGATAAAATCTACTATAAGAAACATTAAGATACAGTGTGATGCCAGGCGGTGATGGCGCATGCCTTTAGTCCTGGCACTAGCAGGCAGAGGCAGGCAGATCTCTGATATCAAGCCTAGCTTGGTTTACAGAGTGAGTTCCAAGACAGCCAGAATTACACAGAAAAAAACCCGCCACAGGAAAACAAAACAAAAACAAAAGATCTAGTATCCAAAAGATACAGAAAAAGCATCACACACAAAGATTCTTTATCCAAAAGACAAAAAAAAAAAGGAGCACCCAAAATGTTGGGTGCAGACCCCTTTTCTCACTGTTGCATTCTTATATTAACAATATTTACTTCTCTGTAGTTCATCAGCTTTAAAACACATTTTATTAAAATACTTCAAGAAGGAGCTAGAGAGATGGTTCAGTGGCTAAGAGCACTAGCTGTTCTTCCATAAAGCATGGGTTCAATTCCCAGTACCCACAGGGCAACTTGCAACACTCTCTAACTCCAGTCCCAGGGAATCTGACTCAGCACATGGGTAGTACAGAAGACAGGCATGCAGGTAAACACTAGCATACACTAAAAATTAACACAATACTTCAACAAAAATGACTGAACTCAGTAATATTTCATGTATCGTAGGGTCTTTCTTCCCCAAATCCCACTATGAGAGGTACACAGCACGCATACTATGCTCAAACTGACAGAACTAAATTCAATTACTTATAAAGCCAAAAAGTTACTATTAGTGCCACATTTTGTTTTCTCCAAAACATAATTAGTTTTTATAGAAATCTTCTTTAATCCAAAGTAATATAATCTTTAGGACTCCTCAAATTATCCTAATTTCTTAAAAAACAATTTGAAGAGCCTTTATCAAATTGTCTGCACAAGTTTAGTTCAACCAAACTAGCGCTTTCATTTGAGATAATTAAAAGTATTTGATCCACTATGGTGCAATTCAGTGTAAGATCTTTCAAAGAATCGATTAGTCAGTGCAAGTCTCAGGTAACACCTAATCTAAATGTCAGAGCTTGTGGCTGGATTTTACCAAGCTCTAGCTACTAATTATTGACTTATCTATAAGGAGGGAAGGTTGTTTTTATTTTCTATACTGGTACTTCAATCATGGACAAGTTGTTATTAAAATCAGCATCAATTCTAATTACAAGATATATTGAAATTTTTGTGAACACTAAGCATAAATAACTAATTAAGGGCATGTTAAATGCCAAATTTTGAGAAACCTAGCAATTCAGGTTCTTGGGAGGGAAATATAAACGTGAGAAGCCATTCCTTAATGACAGCTACTAGATACTATAAGCAAGAATGAAACAAAGCCTACAGTCTTTTGGTAGACACATTGGGGCAGCCTCCTCTTGACGGGTTACTAGCAATCCAACCCCTATGAATAAACTATCTATGCGAGGTGAGTGTAGAGGTACCAAGCAGCTCCAAGCCCCAATCTCTTTTTCCTACCTCAACACTAGCTGCTGTTAGAATTCTCAGGGGTACTCCCAAAATCCAATGCCTTAATTTCTGCTGCAGAGATTATTAGTTAGTCTAGGTGTCTGTTTTGAAGGTGTTGATAGTGGCTATTGTTTAGTTGGTGGATTGACTTTTGTTATTCAGAAAGAATTAGAGACAAGACACTATCTATAAAATATAGCACAGTTTGGGAAAGCCCAAAGCAGCAAAAAGAAGTACCACTGGGCCTCCAGTAAAATGCAAACCATAGCTTACCCAAACAGATGCCGATACTAAAAGGAGAGAGAGCAGTACTTCTAGGGAAAAGACCATTTTACCACCAACAACAGATAAGTAAGTCTTGAAGATTTTATCTCACAAATAGCAATACTACCCCTATGAATAAGATATCTATGCAAAGGGTTTGCAATAAATACCTGTATACAATGAATGTTTCCACAATAAGGTATAAAATAAATTCTCTAAAGTAATTATTAAGGGCTGGAGAGATGCTTAGTGCTTAAGAGCATGGGCTGCTTTTTCAGAGGACCAGGGTTCAATTCCCAGCACCCACATGGCAACTCACAGCAGGCTGTAACTCCAATTCCAGGGAAACCTGACACCCTCTTCTGGCCTCAGCAGGCCTTCAGACATGGTGCACAGACATACATGCAGACAAAACCTCTATACATATAAAATAATAAAATTTGGGCTGGAGAGATGGCTCAGCAGTTAAGAGCACTGGCTGTTCTTCCAAAGGTTACGAGTTCAATTCCCAGCAACCACGGGTGGCTCACAACCATCTATAGTGAGATTTGGCACCCTCTTCTGATGTGCAGGTACATTCAGACAGAATATTGTATAAATAATAAATAAGTAAATCTTTTAAAATAATGAAATTTTAGTTTTTAAATATGATTACCAACACAAAAATGCATCAGCTCCTTTTCATATTTGTTTTATTTGCAAACTGAGACAATAAAATAAAATGGCCATTCAAAAGAAGGCACACAAGTGTATTTTCAGTTACTTTTATTACTAATTTTATTATGCTGTTGATCATAATTTTTGTGGTGCTGGGGACTGAATTCACTAGTTGAAGCACTACACACTAGGAAAGTGTTCTAATACTGACTTGTACCCTAATCCCAAAAGAAACATTTTTAAACCATGGAAGGAAGTTTTTCAATTTCCATTTACATATACTGAATTGAAACTACACAAACAGACGCCACAAGTAAATAATTCTACTACTTATCTTTTTTAATGGATCCTATTTGTTTTTCTGCTCAAGAAAATGAAAAGCAGGGGGGCTGGAGAGATGGCTCAGAGGTTAGGAGCACTGGCTGCTCTTCCTGAGTTCAATTCTCAGCAACCACATACGGCTTACAAACATCTATGAGATCTGGTGCCCTCTTCTGACATGCAGTCAGAACACTGTATACATAATAAATAAATCTTTAAAAAAGCAAACAAACATTTACAAAAAGAAAGTGAAGAGCAGATTTACGTTTTATGTCTGATAAGTCACCTAAAGTAGTTCAATTATAAATTAAAAGCCCTCTCCTGTCCTCCCTGCGTCACACACACACTAGTCCTCGAGGCATACACACCCAGTGAGATCTACCAGGTGTTCTCTCTAAACATTTCATTATCTTGCAATAAAATCTGTTCATCTTAGCAGTCTCCTACTCGGTGTTCAGCCACAGTTACTAGCCATATAAATGAAAGACTAGATCACCATATATAAGTTTAGCACGCTTAGACTAATCGTACACAGACTGTCCTTTCCTTAAACAGGTGCTATATCCCAGCACATCTTTATCCCAGCACTCAAGATACAGGGTCAGGAGGTCCTCTGAGTTCGAGGCCAGCTGGTCTACAGAGTGAGTTCCAAGCCAGCCAGGGCTACACAGGGAGCCCTATCACCAAAATAAGAAAGAAAAAAAAGTAGGAAATAACTTTTTCTCATTTAAAATAATAACTATTTTACCAGATGTAGATTTTTTTTCTGTTATACAAAAGAACTTATGACAAATATATCACTGAGATGCTGATAATTCTGAACAAAAGGTGAAACAATCTCAGTTCATTATCTATAAAAGAAACACGCACAGCTTAAATGGCTTTTAGTTCTGCAACAGTTCCACCTCCCGAAAATGATACACAGCCATGAGACACTAATAAGCAGAAAATGTTAGCAAATCTACAAACAACATATTTTCCTATTATTCCATTTGGAAGAGTAATGAATAGTACACATCTGAAATGAAACCCTGGTTCTTTTTCCTTCCTTCCTTTCTTTTTTATTTTTATTTATGTATTTTTTCAAAGACACAATCTCACTTGCCTGGAACGCTCTATGTAGACCAGAAACACAGAGATTTGCCTGGCTTTGCTTCCCAGTACTGGGATTAAAGGAACGCACTATAACACCCAGGAAATCTCCAGTTCTTTATTAGAGTTAAAAGCAATGAATCCAATTTTTTTTTTTTTTGGCCAAACTTTAATCATTAAATGAACTAAATTATACACTAAAGACCTACTGAGGATTTATTCATCCCTTGAGTTCTTAAGTTCAATTTGATCCATTTTTTTCCTTTATTCTGATTTTTGTAATTATAATACAAAAAGATCAGATGCGTCATTTGCCCTTTAAAAAATATTTGATGTTATGTTGGTCGTGTTCTGCCTGCATGTCTGTGCATAGGCGTGCCGGGTGCCTGTGGGGGCCAGAGGAGGGTGCCAGACACCCGGAGCCAGGGGTCTCAAGGTTGTCGCCACCATGAGGATGCTAGGAATAAAACCTTGGACTTCAGCTCACTCGGGATGATCCTTTCCAGGTCCCACTATTTACCTGCAAATTTCATGATTTCCTTATTTTTTCATTGCAGAGTAATACTCCATTGTATAGATGTACCACAATTTCTGCATCCATTCTTCAGTTGAGGGGCATCTGGGCTGTTTCCAGCTTCTGGGGAGTGAGCTGTCCCAGAAGCAGAAAGACACACACGGTATATTCACTCATATAGACATATAACATAAGATAAACCTACTAAAATCTGTACATCTAAAGAAAGTAATTAAGAAAAAAGACCCTGACTAAAATGCTCAATCCCCATCCCAAAAGGCAAAGAGGATGGACATCAGAAGAAGAAGAAAAAAAAAAAAAAAACAGGAAACAACCTAGAAATCTGCTACAGAGGGCCTCTGAAAGGCTCTGCCCTGCAGACTATCAAAGCAGACGCTGAGACTTATGGCCAACTGTTGGGCAGTGTGCATGGAATCTTATGTAAGAAGTGGGAAATAGTAAGATCTGGAGAGTACAGGAACCCCACAAGGAGAGCAACAGAACCAGAAAATTTGAACACAGGGGTCTTCCCAGAGACTCATACTCCAACCAAGTACCAGGCATGGAGATAACCTAGAACCCCTGCACAGATGTAGCCCATGGCAGTTTAGTGTCCAAGTGGGTTACATAGTAATGGGAAGAGGGACTGCCTCTGACATAATCTGATTGGCCTGCTCTTTGATCACCTCCCCCTGAGGGGAGAGCAGCCTTACCAGGCCACAGAAGATGACAATGCAGCCAGTCCTGATGAGATCTGATAGACTAAGATCAGAAGGAAGGAGAGGAGGACCTCCCTTATCAGTGGATTTGGGAGGGGACAAGTGAGGGGCTTATGGGGGGATACAAAGTGAATTAAGTGTAATTAATAAAATTAAATTAAATTTTAAAAAAGTTGGACTTCTGGAAGATCAGCAAGTGCTCTTAAACACTGAGCCATCTCTCCAGCCCCTTCGGTCATTTATGTTCATATAATTGCAACTAATAGTTGTTACTTTAAAAGCAGACTTCCTAAATTCAAAATACTGCTTACTGCCCAGCTGCTGCTTATTGTTTCTTTGGGAAAATGGCTAACTCCCTGTGCCTCAATTCCTTCAACTGCAAATGAAAATAGCAATAATACGGACCTCACAAGATTGCTGGTATTCAAATTAGTAGACATTAGAAACTAGAAGAGTATCATAACAAAAGCATTCAATGAGTATCTGTTACTTATATTATCATTATAGTACTTTTCGGTTTTTTTAAAACTCAGCTGATTTCTAGAGTTCCCATAATGTCTTTGAAACCATTTTTGCTTCTTTTTAAATGCATATTAGTTGATTTATATATACTTGATTTGAATTTCAAATCCACTTCCTAACAAATAAACCTAAATGCAATTGCTTAAGGTAAAATTTGAATGTATAACAATAACAGTTCAAAAAGAGCCAGACTATAGGAAATTCAAAGTGCTTTAGAGTCATCTCAATTTCTTCCCTCTCTTCCCAGCCCCTATATCAGGCAGTTTATCCTTCCAAGATAAAATGATACTTTACTGAACTTTAAAACTCTTCAGAGAAGATTCCAAGTGGGCACAATGATGCAAGCCTGTAATTCCACCATTTAAGAAACAGGGACTGACATGGCAGCTCAGTGTCCAAGTGGGTTCCATAGTAATGGGAACAGGGACTGTCTGACATGAACTGATTGTCCTGCTCTCTAATCACCTCCCCCTGAGGGAGGAGCAGCCTTACCAGGCCACAGAGGAAGACCATGCAGCCACTCCTGATGAGATCTGATAGACTAGATCAGAAGGAAGGAGAGGAAAACCTCCCCTATCAGTGGACTTGGGGAGGACCATGGGTGGAGAAGGGGGAGGAAGGGTGGGATTGGGAGAGGAGGAGGGAGGGCGCTACGGGGTGGGGGGGATACAAAGTGAATAAACTGTAATTAATTAAAAAAAAAAAAAACAGGGACTGAGAGACCATGATTCAAGGCCATCCTATATGTCCAAACTGATTCAACACATGCACACACACAGATTTCATCTTCTGCACTGAAAATCCGAAACAGAAGTATAGTGAAAAGTGCAAGGATTCAAGCAATACAGATCTGAAGTAAAAATCTTTCTTTTACTCAACAGCTGTTTAACTCTAGGAAAGTTTGCTCAGTTTGAGCTTTTGTACCTCACCTAGAAAACGCAGCTGCTGCTCATGGTTGTTAGAGAAAAGTAGATTATAAGCTTTATAATGCATCAGGAGTAATGTAACCATCGTGTGGATACAGATGTACACAGATAAGATATCTCAGAATCAGGTTACATGAGCATAGCATTGAGGCAGAAATTAGGTGAGCAGAAACATGACAGGGAAACTAAACTGAAGAGTCTGAACAGCTACCTGAAATGTGAAAATAATTGGCATAATTCACTTTAAAATATTCTTGATACTTTTTTATCCTGATATCTAGCTATATTAGCTAAAAATACAGTTTTGAGTTGTATTTTGACTTCAATATAAAAATTTTGTTGTGAAGAAATAATTTCTTAAATGCAGTATTTACAGCTTTCTTACCAAAGCCCTGCATTACAGATTGGTATATGGTGATCAATATGTGATTCATATGGAGAGGCAGCCCATGGATTTTCACAAAAATTCCCTTACTAAATATTACCAGCTAAGAAAGAATGCATTATGACAAAACAAATAGAAAGTTTTCTGTTTGCTTGTTTTGTGTAAATCCTCGAGATTTATTCCAGTGAGACCAGTAAGCAAAAAGAATGAGATTAAAAAGGCAGAAGGACACAGTGTCATAAACACTATTAAAGTATTTGATAAAAGCTACCCACTTGAGGCTCACTGTAACACATTGGGGGGAAAAAACTATTCTCCCAGATTTAAACACAAGTGACAGCAAGCTAAACATTCTGGAAAAGATGTGATACTATTACACAACAACACACAAATTATGTTTACTTTATCATTACTACCTATGTGGCTTACAGCATTAGTACAAAATTTTGTTTGATTAACATGATAAAAATTGTGTTTGATTAACATAATACAAAATTTTGTTTGATAAAGATGCTCTGATTATTCAACCCTACAAAACAATTCCTCAGCTTGGTACTAAAAACTAAATCTTAAATCTCCTAATATTTTATAAACAAACCAGGACATAATTTTTTCCAGGATTCTTTTCAAAATTTTCCAAGAATTTTCCAGTCAATACATAAGATAGGGCACATATTGTCAAGAATAAGTTGTCAAAGTGAATATGAAATGTGCTTCTCAAAATACCATTTACACATTTACCAGATGGTAAAATAAACATGTAAATTGTTATCAAGTATACACCAAGTTTGTATTAAAATTTTACACACTGCAGGAAGGGTGTAAAAATTATCACATATTGTATTACTTGTTCACTTAGTAGTTTATTAGCATCTCATAAATATTTTCTTTAAAAAATATTATTTAAATGGTCAGAGAATTCATACGCTGCTAGTCAGAACTATATTGTTATGAAAGTCCCTAAAAATAAAAAAATCAATCTTTTTCCTAATTAGTTAAATGTAAAAGAACAATGAAAATAAATTAGATTCATAAGTTAATAGAGTTAATAACTTTGTGAGATTCAGCATTACAAAGCTAATGAGAGCACATCATGGCGGCCAACCTATAGTCCTAGCACTGGGGATACAGAGACAGGATGCAGAGGTAGGCATACTCTTTGAATTTCAGGCTGATCAAGGCTACATAGAGAAATCCTGTGCTCCCAAAATAAAAAATAAAACCCACAGAGAAAAGAAAAGAAAGAAGAAAGCTTAATGACATACATACTTATATTGACGATTACCCAGAACATTTAAGGTTATAGAGAGCCCTATTGTCAACAACTACTACAATAACTTGCAGTAGTAAATATCAACAAAAATGAGAATATTAAATGTTAAGTTTCTATCTTTTGTACCTAGGCTTATACTTCAAAGGTTTGAGTATCAATAGAAACACATGGCTCCTTCAATCTTCAAGATCAATAATAATTTTAAAGAGTTTTTATTTTTTAATTTTTATTTTATATGTGTTGGTGTTTTGCCTGCATATATGTCTATGGGTATCAGATCTCACAGTTACAGACAGTTGTGAGCTGCCATGTGGAGTGGATGCTGGAATTGAACCCTGGTCCTCTGGAAGAGCAGTTAGTGCTCTTAACCCGTGAGCCATCTCTCCAGCCCAGTTGTTTTTATGTATGTGTGCACACATGCCTCTATGTGTTTGTGCATGCCTGTTATATGTGTATAGATGTCTACAAAAGCTAGAAGAAAGTGCCCCAGGGGCTGGAGTCACAGGTGTTTGTGAGTCACCTCATGTGGTTGCTAAGGAGTGTTTCAGTTCTCGGGAAGAATAGCCAGCTCTTAACCACTGAGCCATCTCCCTAGCCTGTCAAAAGTAATATTTAATGCACAGAACTAGCATTAGTGGCATTAATAATTTGTCATGTGTCATTCCATAGTGGACAGATCAGCAGCAGGATCATAAAGAATGGTATCATAAAAACAGCTGTAACAAAACATCTTAGAATCATCATTATCTCTTCTATCAGAATGAGTATTCTGGTTCAGGAAAACCTGTCAGTGACAGAGCCCAAAGCTTCTAGCAAGGGCAAAATTTCTTTGAAGTCACATATTATTTTTTATTTTTATTTATTTATTTATTATTTTTTTATTTTTAATCCATAGAAGCCAGACATGATGGCACCCACCCATAATCCCAGGACTTGGGAGGTAGAGGCAGAGGAATCAGGAGGTCAAGGGCAGCTTTGGCTACATTCCAGGCTTATGGCAATTGTGAGCTGCTTAGACCTTGTGTCCAATTTTCTTTTCGTAGACTAAGTATTCATGAATCACAACAAGTAGGTTTTTTACAAGCTACAGAGTAGCTGAATTTACTATTATGGTTGTCCAGCCCATATAAATCAATACAGTATATACAAATAGACAAATGAAAGTAAAGTTTTGTAGTTTCAGCAAACAGCCCTGGAAAATAAAACCTTGAATCTTTTGAATTTTGTACATTAAATTCATAGTTAACTACCTTCATAGAATAAAACAGAGCACAGACTGATCCATTAGGCAATACAGAGGTTTTCATCTAGTGTTTTCTATGGCAGGGCACCTGAAGAATGTGTTTCTGTACTGTATTCCCAGTAATACAGATGTTGTTGGTGGGACCAATATGAGAAGTCACTGAGAAACAGGAAGAACAGGTTTCGGTGAACAGAAACCCATGGTCTTGTCCTGGATCAACAGAGCAGGTTCACACTCACTTGTTTCATGTCAGCACACCAGCGATTCTGAAACAGTGGCTGTGAAAAAGTCCCCAGGACTGAAGGATCCTATCCTCATTGGAGTGATATACAAAAAAATCAATGATAATTTTATTAATGCTCTTTTCTTTTTTAACGTATTTTCAAAATAAATTAGTCTCTTTTTGTTCATCTGCTCAAGAAATAATACCGTATGTAGCAGCAGAAAATAACTAATGTATTAAAGTTTAAAAAGTAACATTTTTCTTGAAAACAAAATGTGAGGTGGTATAGAGATGTTAGCATATAAACCCAGCATTCAAGAGGCCAAGGCAAGAGAACTGCAAGATCAAGGCTAGTCTGGGCTATGTAGCAAGAACCTGTCTCACAAAATAAAAAATAAAAGCAAAACATGTAATTAACAAGTGATAATTATGTTATTTATGGCCACATAACAGTTTGCTTATAAACCAAAAGGACAAAGAGATGAGTTGTATGATGCCTTGTGATTAGTATACTGCATTCCTATCAAAATTTGAATAAAAAATGATTTGCCATTCCTTTTTCTTATGTGTTAGTAGTATGTACTTAGATAATGTAATCAGAGCATTTGGGTTTTTGTTTTGTTGGTTTGGGGTTTGGTTTGATTTGGTTTTTTGAGACAGGGTTTTACTATGTAGTTCTAGCTGTCAGTCCTGGAATTCACTCTGTAGACCAGACTAACTTCGAACTCACAGATATCCTCCTACGGCTGCCGCTTAAGCGCTGGGATTAAAGGCATGTGCCACCATTCCCTGCTCAGTATTTGTATACTAAATTCCAATATGCAAAATTCTCTCATACATGAACCTTACTAATATAATAAATAATCAAGTTATTTATAAAATTACAATATAGAATCTGTATTCTACCTTCAAGTTTTTAATTTATTTTCAAAGGAAAATATGCATTCCTCCCAAATTCTTTTTTTTTTTTTATTTGTATGGAGTGCATGCCTGGTGCTCACAAAAGCTAGAAGTCATCAGGTCCCCTGAAGCTGGAGTTACAGACAGTTGTGAGCTGCCATGTGGATATTGGGCACCATATCCTCTACAAGAGAGAGCTACAATGCTCTTAACTGCTGAGTAATCTCTCCAGCCTCATTCCTACCAGCGTCTTCAGAAAAATTAACAGTCTATAGAGGCATTTCACATTATTCTTTCATGTTTTTCCTTACGCTATCCCATCACAAGATTACAAATTCCCAGTTATATGTTCCCTAGTTAGTAGACACCTCCCAATTTTAGATGCCAATTTCTAAATTTATCAACACTATAAAAATTTTAATTATGTCGAGATTGACATAACTGGAACTGATAATAAAATGGAGAAGCAAATCTTCACAAACTTACAGAATAACTGCAAATTTGTATAGTTTATATACCAGAAATTACTTTTAGAAATGTATCCTATTAATGTCTAATTCAAGGAAATATGGATAAATATACAGCATATGGTTTTCACAGGAGCAAAAACTACAAGTACATAAGGAGCCGGTTTTGATATCTATGACTTGTCCACACAACAAAACAGCAAAGATATTAAAAAGGATGAAATTGTGTGTACTGGGTGAAAATGCTGCCTAAACATATTAAGTATGATATATCAGTAATACACACTGTTTCTTAGGGCATATAATAAAAGTCAGTTAAGCTTAATCACAGTTCTATCTATTGATCAGAGTCCCATTTTTCAGTATTAAGATAAAACCAGGATCCTGTTAATCCTAAATGAGAGTATAGACGTTCCCAAGGCCTTCTAGTATTACCTTCTTTTTGCCTCCTGACACATTCTGTTTTCCAAGAATCAACATTTCTTTTTAGTTTTTATTCTTAATTACGTATTCGTATGTATGAGTAAATTTGGTTCCCATGGAGGCCAGGGGTTATTAGATACCCTGGAACTGGAGTCACAAGTGGTTGTGAGTCACAAAGTGGGTGTTGAGAACTGAACCCAGGTCCCCTAGAAGAGCAGTCAATGCTCTTAAATGTTGAGCCGTCTCTCTAGCCTCTGAGTACCCATGTCTTAAGCAGACTTTGTCTTCTCCATCTTCCAGATCTCATTTATGACTTTTTTTTTCTATCCAAGTGTCTTCCCATGTTCTGAACTTTTGCATATGTTCATCCTCATCACAGCCTTTACCTAGACAGTCATACCAGGTTCTATACTCCCAAGGGTTTTCTTCTATGCTCTTCCAGAACTCATCACTTAACCATTTTCTACCATATAGAACAATGTTTTCAGAAACCACAGAGAATATGCATTCAATTCATTCTAAAGTCTCCATGCCTCAATTACAGCAATCAGCAAAGGCTCACTAAATTAAATGCTAATCAAATCTACATGAAAAGTTCTTGCTGTTTCAGTTTGTACTGAATAGGGAATCTCCAGGTTTCTATCTTTCTGTAAAGAGAAGCTATTTTTCATTTCTCTAGGTTGTGAAAACACCAACAGTACAAAGAGTGAAAGAAAGTTCATTCAGCTATAATAAACCTCACCAGGACACCACACCACCACCAACACCTGCATGCAAGAAAAAAAAAAAAAAAAACAAAACACATGGATGTAATGTTTTCTATTATTACTTCTCCCTCAAAATGAGTAACTCGTAAGGGGGAAAGAGGCCAGCAGGACATTTAGTTTGAAGTGTAGCCAGGAAAGCCTTTGTATAATAGCAGAGAAATCCTAAAGTTTGGTTCAGGTATTTGCATATTAAACAGAACAACTTGATGAGACATGCTCATTAGGATATCTAAGGAAACTATCGCAGTGTTGTTTTTGGTTTGCCAAAAACAAACTAAAACCTTTTCATTTAATTATAGTTTAAACTGCAAAAAGAGCAAGTATAAATAAAACCCATTAGTCCAAAGATTTTATTTTAGAAATATTTTTATCTTCTCTCTTGCCAAATTGCATTCACTAATAAACAGATTTCATTTTTACTATAATTTTCCTTTTTATTAACAAGTGAAACTAAGAAAATAATCAAAAGATTGGCAGATGGAAACAAGTGAGAAGCAATGTATACAGATAACTCAAAACAGGAAATGGCTCAGTAATAAAAAATGACTATATGTAACTTCTAGGAATAATACTAAGTGAACAAACAAAAGAAGTAGAATTCATACAAAGTGTAAGGGTCTTAAAATATTCTAACATACATTATAAAGGATAGATATGATTAGAATAATGAAATCTAGCCTCAAAAAATAAAACCCAAAATAAGGAATAAACTAAAAACTGTGCATTTGTTCTAATCCTTTTACCATTTTTCAATCTGGAAACACTTCTAAATTTAGGAGTGAGCTATAATAAGCCATGGTCACATGACTGCCTAGTTTCTTGAGCATTAATAAATACTTAATTCTAGCACAGATGACAAACTGCATTTGAGAAAAGCAAGTAGTAGAAATAAGAATCTAAGAAATAAGAATCGATAAGTTTAATTTTTCTTCTTGTTCATTCTCTGACTTTTAAATCTTAGAAGCTGCAGATTAGTAAACACTGCAGAAGCTCAGTGGAACATGACAAAAATCAAGCAGGGTACAGTGTTGCTCTCCTGTAATCCTAACATTTGGCAACACAAGGCAAATGAATGGGGCGCTCAAGATGATCTCAGGCTACGTAGAGTGACCTTGGAAAAAGTCACACGCACACACACTCGTTCATACTTAACCAAGCCTTTCCTTTTAGCTTTTGGGTTCTAGGCATTTTGAGTCCTACAGTTGTAAGGCTTCACAAGCCACATTATATTTCTCAGCAAATAGACTTGTCTTATTTCATCCTATAATTATCCTATAATTCTCTCATACATAATAGTATACAAAACACAAACACATAATATAATAATATAATAAATATAATATAATATAATATAATATAATATAATATAATATAATATAATATAATATAATAGTTTCCTAGGGATAATAATATCAAATAGCCCTCCACACTTTAGGGGATTCTAAATCTGAATAAATAAAAATGCAAGTTTCTATGATATTTGTGTAATAATATATCGATTGAAACTTCTCAAATACTAAGTTACTGACTGTTTGCTAGGTAGTGTTTTCAAATGGATGTGCCCATTCAAAGTCAATGACTTGGGAAGATGCCACAGACTATGAAGCTACGTGGGTAAGTAAGCAGCTTTGCATTTGGCCTGTGCTGATGAGAAGAAATTATCCTACCTGACATATTTAGAGGTACTCCCTTTATAGCAGAATTAAAATTTGGTCTATAGCGGACATTGCCTAAATGGAATTCCCACGCTTAGAATTCTGTATTTGTTCCATATAGTAGGACTGTTCTGGATACTATGGTGTTTATTATTTAGAGAACGACATCAGATGTCAAATAGAAAATAGTTCCAGAACACTCTCCAATTCCATTTTCCCAGGTAAAAGATACTGTACAGCTGACATAGAGTTTCCAGAGGCAGCACTTTCACTTCTGTTTTCTTCTACAGAGCTGAAGAAAGACAAACGTATCTATGCAGCAAGACACTGTACATCAGATCACTTTTCTCAAATCAAAAACCTAAACTACCTGTTGTAAAAGATGTCCATACTAATATATGATTTAAAAATTAAAAAATAATAAAAAATACAAAGTTATTTGAAAACAATTGTTTATGGACTGGAGCACTGGGTCAGTGGGAAAGCAGTTGTTACTTTCACAGAAGACCTGGGTTCAATTCCCAACTCCTACATGGTGGCACATAACTCTCTAACTCCAGCCCCAGGGGATTCAACCTCCCTCCCTGTTTCCAGGTGCATCAGACACTCAAATGTTGCGCGTGCAACAAAAATAGTCATGCACATCAAATAATAAGAAAATCTTTTAAAATGTAGCTTTTAAAAAAGAAAGTAGCAGCCGGGCGGGATGGTGCACACCTGTAATCCCAATTCTTGGTGAGGTCAAGGCAGGCAGATCTCTGTGAGTTTGAGGTCAGCCTCGTCTACAAAGTGAGTCTAGGACAGCCAAGGGTACACAGAGAAACCTTGTCTCAAAAAACAAAAAAAAAAAAAAAAAGAGGAAAGAAAGAAAATAGTTATTTTAAGGGCTGAGGAGTATATCTCTGTGATAAAGCACTTGGCCAGCATCTGAGAGGCTCTGAATAAAATAGTCACACCATATAGAAAGAACAGGTTTAGAGGAAATGATCATTCTTCAATCTTTGTGATTACTTTTAGTAGTTAGCTATTATACTAGTCCTTAGGCTATAATGGACAGATTATAATGGACAGATACCATTTGCCAACATTAGTAGCTGAAAATTAAAACAAAGCAATCAACCCTTCTTGTATTATTATTATTATCATTATTATTATTATTATCATTTATTACAATTTATTCAATTTGTATCCCGGCTGTGTCCCCCTTGCTTGTCTCTTCCCAATCCCACCCATCCTCCCTCTTCTCCTCTTATGCCCCTCCCCTAGTCCACTGAGTTCTTCCTCCCGTTCTATTTGACCCTAGCCTATCACATCTGGTTGCATTGTCTTCCTCTGTTGCCCAGGGTATGGTAGGGCACTCAGGCAGAGGCAAGCAGATCTACATGAGTTTGAGGCCAACCTGGTCTACAAAGCAAGTTCTACAACAGCCTGAGCTACACAGGGAAATCCTGTCTTGAAAAGCAAAACAAACAAACAAACTTCAGAACCTTAAAAAAGGTTAAAGATTTTAGTAACAGAAAGAATGTGGAAAAGATAAAAAGGACAATCTATCATTACATTCTACCACCCTTGATGTCTTCATGCACTCAGAAAGATTGTTAAGTCATTCACTCAATTTTTCTTACACAGTACCCCAATTCTATAAAAAAAAGTATTAAAATTTCAATAGAAAGATATGATACAAGAGAAAAGTGGGGACATGCTTAGCTGATCAAATTAACAGAATATTTGTTAACTTATAACAGAATACTTGTAACAGAATGATGTGTTTTTCAAATGTAAAACAACTAAGAGAATCATGAAATATATTTTAAGTGATATCTATAATTTTCTTTTCAATAAGATTCAAAGTAAGTTTAAGTATCAAGGCAAATTTAATGTGTTAAAAATAATAATATTTTGTTAAATTCTGCCAGTGTTTTAGTTTTTAAGACTTTGAAAGACATTCTCTAGCTGTAACTCTATCCTAGCTCATAATATCTGAATTTGAACTCCATCAAGAAGTCAGATATCCACAAATATACCAATTCATTACAGCGGAAATGCATTTTAAACATTTCATTTTACGAATGAAAATAGTGTAGATCATTATAAAGTGTTCTTTTTGTAGCCAGGCATGGTGGTGCACACCTCTAATCCCAATAACTTGGGAAGTAAAGACAAGCATCTGTGAGTTCAAGACTAGCCTGATCTACATAGTGAATCCAGACCATCCAGAGCTACACAGTGAGACCATATCTCAAATAACAATAAAATGTCTTACTTGTGTTCACTGTTTCTAAAACCTACTAAGAGACAAATTTCTTTTATATGGAGAGGAGAGGTTTTGAGGCAGGGTTTTTCTGTGTAGCCTTAGCTGTCCTGGACTCACTTTGTAGACCAGGCTAGCCTTGAACTCACAAGGACCCACCAGCCCCTGCCTCCCTGAGTGCTAGGATTAAAGGTGTATGCCACCACGACCGGCTGAACTCTATATTTTTTAACTAATTTAATATAAGTAACTTATATTCTAAATTTCCATGGCATCAACTATAAAGTTTTAGTTACATTATATAAAAATTTCTTTAACATGGTAGATTTTTATTAGCTTCTTACTCAAATGGAGTTTATTCTGTGTGCAAATTAAGAAATAATAAATGTAAAGGCTTCTGATCCTAATTTGGAAGTAATTATTTTCACAAATAGATTGTTAAAATGGTACTACATGCTCTGGTAGGAGGGCATAGTAGTTTCTAGGGCCAAAAAAAATGCATTTAATATAAAATCCCCACTCACTTGACTTTTTTGTGCTCATCATGCTAGTGTACACACATACACACACAAACATACACATACACACTCTTTTATGACTATAAAAAAGTTTTAATAATGATATGCTTATTTTAAAAGACATAGTATGTATAATTGCATAGCCGTGAAATCTCTTCCCTTTTGTGAAACATATACTTCATATTGCTGCTTGAGGTCAAATTAACACAAAGGAAAATTAACTTTTAAAAAATCCATTTTAATACTTATCATGTTAAACTTGAGCTAAGAATATCTGAAGCTTCAGAGGAGGCTAAATAGGAAAATGTAGATTACAAATTATCAGACCAAAAGAAAAATCAAGTAGGTGAAGACAATGAGTTGAAGAAATATGTGAAGAATAACGCTTTAAAAAAATGAAAGTAGCCATTTTTTCACCACCTGGAAACCAAGGAAGCACATGATGGGGGCAAGGACGGATAAAGAATTCTGCATAAGATTTTAAATTGCCCTTTCCTAGAAGCCTCATAAGGCCCACTACCACCAAACAGTCCAACTGCACTAAACAGAGCTGTAAAATAAGTAACAAGGACTGTTTCTTACCAGAGGAACACTGCAGCTACTCTCCCACATCAGTTAGGACCTGACTAGCAATTTTTCTTATGAGACATTATATATGGTCACAGCCGATGAAAGGTGAACTTTTTAGGAACTTTTTTTAATGAAGGGATGTATGAATGGGCAAGCATGCAGAGCAGAGAAAGCTACAAAAGAAAAACTAGCAGGAGAACGTAAAGGAGTTACAAAATCTATGATATCAAGTCACAAACGGGCTAATTATGACTTAAAACAGCTAAATGAATAAGACTATATGGTAACGAGGCCATTGCCTTTAATTAAGAGTGCACTGGTGAACACAGTAAGAAAGATTGTAGTAGTGTCCATACAAATGAGGAAGCTGAATTGAAAAAGATCAAAGAAAGCATTGACAGATGGATCTTAAGTACAAACGAGATCAGGGATAAATGCAGTAGCTGACACAGCTGAGGATGTTCTGTATAAAAAGAATCCAAACCAGTAAGACAAAAGTATTAGATAGTTCTTTCACAAATAAAAGAGAAACTAGATCATAGAAAAGTGAGCATCCAGCTGAATTTAATATAAAAACATATAGAGGGGAAAAAAACATAATTTTTAAGTATGGGAGGGGCTAAATGAAAGGACACATTGCATCTAATATTTGTCTCCCATACTTTAAAATTGCTTTGGGGGAAAGTGTGAAAGTTGTAACCTCAAATAAGCAAAATGATGAGTCAGGATAGAGTTTATAAAGATTCAGGTTGAGGGTGGTAGCAAGAGAAAAAAAAAGAGTAGGTTCAAAAAAATAGTTGTTGGCAAGAGCGGCAACAAGGGCAAAATCAGTGTCAGAGAGGGAGCAGAGATGGAGGAGGGAGAGACACATTTGTTGAGGAAGAAGGCAGTATGTTTCTTTGACTTTCTCCACAGGAACAAAGCATAAATTAAGAGAATGAATGACAAAGGTGAATGAGCTGTAAGAATTAATAACAATGCAGTCATTTTAAGAAAGCAAATCAAGACAGAGGTAGAAAAGATTTTATTTGAACAAAATATATAGCATTACATGTTAAATAAACCATGAAGGATAAATTCTCATTATAGTTTCTGTTTTCTCAAAAGAAAGCTTCTGAGTAGTAAATACTGCTATTATTTGGTAAAACTATATCCACACTTATAATTTCTTATTCAAAACCCTAGAAGTTGTGAAAGCACTAGCCACTTTGTAAACACTTTAATTAGAAATACTGCTTTGTCTTCTATAAATTCTCAGTCAAGACATTTGAAATATAGGAAATATATATATATGATAACTGAACATTCACAAAAAATGATCATGCTGATTGCAGATGGCCTAAACTTAATCTCCATAAAGCCCATGTATACTTTATTTATTTATATATAACTTCAAGACTACTAAGCCATATGTATATATGTATATACACACACATATACATATACACATACACACATAAGATTCATATTATAAATGGAGAGATTAAATTTGGAATTCCACAAGTAGCCTGTAACTGCACTACAAAGACAGATGAGTGATTTTACTAATTCATATGGTAGTTATAATAAAGAAAAATATTCTCTCCTGCACATAGCAAGATATCCTGAAACCTAGAAAGAATAACTTTTTGTTGCTAAAAGACTGCAAATGTCTGAATGTTTGTGGGTGTCATCCTCATAGTGAAAGCAGCTATCTAAAAGCACCCCTCCGATCTATCCGGGATAACGGGGTTTTCTATAAACTTCAGCAGGCAGACTTCCGTGCCCCGACATGCGATGTGGCCTCTACAGTGTGCAGTGGAGTACAGTGTTCTACTTGTTTGCAATGGTTTGATTTTTCAACTAGTTTTTATCACACTTGGCATGAACAAGGGAACATGTGCTTTGCTAAATTTGAACTTTTAAGATGAAACTGAATTAACTGAGAACCAAAAAATTGCTTCTGAATTTTCCTAAGATTGAAAATGCCTTTCTTTCATGGTAGGAATGGCAAAATAAATGACAAATACATCCTGAAAGTTCATGCGTGAGTTAGGTAGGCCCTGTAGGTTAGAACAACACTGTTGGCTTTTTTCTTTTTTAAGACACATGAATGATAAGACTAGATTGAAAAGGCTTTTTCACCCATATAGTACACTTTTTTTAGAAGTATACTACACTTAAACCTAAATGGACCTAGCATAAGTAATAAATCTGATATAAGCAAGATTTATTTTTATTTTCAACTAGAAAGTTTAATTAATTTATCATTCTTGAAACTTAGTATGTAATCATGAAAACACAGATCCAACTGTTACCTTGAAACTTAATCCTGTACGTTTCTTTCCAATAGACATTAACTACACTGGCTAAAGCAATGAGAAGCATCTCTCTACAGATACCTTTCCATCCTAATTTCCATCAGAAGGTGTGCCATGATACAAAGTACAAATGCTTCTCTGTATGCACAATGAATGCTCTGTCATGCAGATATTTTTGAAAGACTTGAAATCCAAAACAAATTTAAAACAAAATTGAAGTAGAAATTGCAGGATATGTTTATAAGTAATCTAGTGACAAGTAATAGGTCAAACAACCGGGAAGACTCAGCTTGTGGTTCAGCTTCATTGTACTAATAATGTCACAGTTAGTACATTTATTAAATTAAATATTACCAGCAAGGGTCTTTTAAATGCCATGTTCCTAATACTGGATTATATATTTATTTCAGAGTTAGCATAGTAAGAAGGGGAGCTACCAATAGAAAGTCTATTAAGCCATGTTTTTCCCCTATTGGATTAATGGAACTATTCAAATCAAATTTTTCACGCCATGCCTTGAACACCGCTGCACACCATACTGTGGGTGTAAAATACACGCAAAGCAGATATAATCAGCTTAGATGAAACCAGTGACTTGTACACCATCAAGTTTACTTCATTGTGAAAGCAGTGGGGGTTTCTTTCAAGTGAATATATTTCTAAGTGTGACGATCTAATACACAAACCAAAGAGGGAAAACAAAAAGACACACAACTCTCAAAACAGTTGATCTAAACTAGGTAGATAATGTAATGTCTAAAGTCTCGCCTGTTTTGTCTGTCTTCTCAAAGAGACTCCCATCTTCTTGATCTGGAAAAAGAAAATCTAAACTCAATGACCTTAGTAATTTACAAAGATTTGAAGTGCTTAAAAGGTCTCTGCTACACTTTTAAAAAACTGATATCATATTAGCCTACAACATTACTCATTGAATATTCAAATTAGCCACACAGTTCCCACCATGTTAAAATAAATATTTTAAAATTTGAATTGAGTTACTGACCTCAAAGTTGTATGTTTCATACCTAAGCTTATCTACTGTTTCTGTTTCTTTCAAGGGAATCTAGACAGGTTTGTTTTAACATAAGATCATAGGTTCTACTTTTTTTTTTCTATCCCGGTGACTGACTGACTACTCAGACACATGCAAACAAAATGCTGTACTTGAGACCAAGCTGAACACACATTGTCCGATTATCACTATAGTTTTAAACTCTTTAAGAATACTTATGACCTCCGTTCAATTAAGCTTTGCTCCTGATTTGTATCCTAAACAGAAAATAAACAGTCTTTAAAACTTCAATGCTAAAAGTATAAATAATATCACCCCCACCCCCAAAAAAGGTGAGTCACATAAGAACTAAAAACAGTTGGATTTGTCAGACAGAAAACATAACTTCGGGATTTAAGGATATTAAATTCCCCATATGTCCCTAGTTCCTAATTGCTAACAACTCCCATTATTCTGTTTTAAAAATCAAGAATAATGTCATCTGTGAAATATATAGGTCAGTAAGTTCTGTCTGGTTGGGGAAAAAATTAAAATGCTGTTAGTGGTTGAAAGCTATCAAGTGCTGAGCACTGGCTTTGCAGAAGCCTGCAAGAGGCCCCAAGGCCAGAGCATGAGGCTGGAGGTGGGAGCGGCCTGGTCCGGCAGCGGGACCCCAGGCCTGCCCTCTGCAACCGCCCACTGCCCGACACCACTGCCCAGGCTGAGCGGCTCGCTTGGGCCTAGCCTAGGCCTGAGGCCTGGGCAAGGCATGCGGCCTCCTCCGGGGTAGGCCCTGGGGTCGCGCTGCCCTCCTCGAGGCGGGTTTGGCTCCAGGCCTCTCGGCCCCAGCCGCGCTCGAGGGCCGGCGCGGGGCTGGAGAGGCTGGAGGCCGGCAAGATGGCCAGGGGCGGGAAGAGGGCGAAGGAAGCCAAGGGTGGCGCGCCCTCGCCTCACCCCGGCCTCCCTCTCTGAGGGAGATCACGCCTTTGACAAGGGAGGGGACTGACAAGTTTGCGGGGAGGGCTCGCCGGCCCTCTAGCCCCTCCCTGGAGAGACAACTTGAAGCGGCCTGGGCTGTGCAGATGGAGGCCCGCGCCCGGGGCCTCCCGGGCCCACGCGCGTCCGTCCTCCGGCCCCGCTCGCAGCCACTGTCCGCTCGCCCCGGGACCGACGCCCAACCTTCTCCCGCCGAGGAGAAGCGCCCCGAGCCGTCAGGGGGGAGAGCAGACAGCACCCGGCCTCCGACAGGAGCGCGTGGCTGCGGATCAGCCTCACGCTGACTCAGTCCACACAGCAGATGGCGGAGCTGCGAGGGAAACGACCTCCGCGGCGTTTCTGTAAGCTGCCTAAGAGCAGCTGCGGCGCGGGCTTTCGGCACGAGGCGCTTCGTTCCCCCTCCCGAGAGCTCTGCTCGGAGCCGAAGGGCCCTCGCTTTCGGGCCTGACACCACTCCTGGGCCCGCCGGCCCGCCCGGGGACCAGGCCCGGGGGTCAGGCCCGGGGACCAGGCCCCGGGGAGGCGGCGGGGCCTGGGGGGCGGGGTGGGCCGCTGGGCGAGGCGCGCTCCCGCGAAGGGGCCCGGGGTAGCTCGGGCGGCCCGCGGCCACGCGCGCCCTGGGGCCGCGGCCTCCC
>NW_026585895.1:22086683-22121558 GCF_907164565.1 Psammomys obesus
TCGAGCGCGCCTGCTCCGCGCGGGCCCCCGGGGCTGCCGGGGCTGCTGCGGCCGCCGGGCCGGGGCGGGAGGGCGCGTGGCCGCGGGAAACGCACCGCTCCACTCCTCTCCCCGCTCACACACCGGGCTTTGCACTTGCCGTCGCCGCCTTGGCTTGGTAGGTGAGGAGACGGCAAAGGAAAAACAAAGGGGAAAAAAAAATATCAGTCACCGGTTCGTTTTGTCTTTTTCCCTCTCTGTGGCACCCGAGACGCCACGGAACGCCGTCTAGCGGCGGGATCGTCCAGGGAGGCTAGGTGGTGTAATCTCCCCCTCAACTTTTCGTGTTAATGGGACTTTTGAAGCCTCTTTACCTCTGTCACGCCACAGAAGGGGACACAACAGGACAACCTCTGGGTGCTGATAAGTCTAGTTCTGTCACCCCAGGCTAACTCGGAATAAAGGAGGCTGAACCATTCCCTGTCCCTGTCCGGAGTCACCCTCTCTTTGGGGACAAAGTACACGAGTGGCCTCTGTGAGGCTAAGACTGAATTGCAGACTTTCGCTTGAAATTCCTCAGCGCCATTGGTCCTCAGGGGAGAGGACGTGACCTGAGTAAAACTGCGGCAAGGATCCCTTCACAGAAGGGGCCGAGTAGACGCCCCCAGGGCATCACCCCCACTCCAACCCTCCTCTGCAGCAAGGTTTTAGCTCAGTTCTTAAAAACAACTCTTACGCGTGTTGGTTCTGTGGGTCTTTCTCCGCCGCACCCAAAGCAATGCCCTGATAGCACCCTCTTAGAGGGGTAGGCCCGTGCGTGTTAGCATTTGTAAAGACTCGCCAGTTACCTCCAAGGCTGCGCTGTAAAAACACAGTTCTCAGCATCTGCAGTCAACAGTTTCTCTTGACTTGCTTTAAACTGCACCCTGCTCTCACCTAAGGCCTCACTGATGATTGTGTGAATGTTAAGGCAATTCTTTACTTATCTAAAAGACGCTCCTTTTCCTGTCATTTCAACTTCGGAAAGAATCAGAGCTACGATAAAGACGGTGTATAGATTTTTTTTTCCCCTAGGGAAAAAGAATACAGCAGTAAAGAGAACTACACTCATAGGGAATTAAATGATTGTAAGTAAATAGGAAGAAAGGTAACCCATAGTGGTGCCATTAAACAAAATTAACAGGGTAGAGGAAGTGGCTACTATTGGGCTGTCTGGAAGGAGCAGAGGGGAGAGGGGGTAGTCTTGCTTACAGCCATAACCTATAATAATGCCTTGCAAACTGTAAACTGCTCTCAAACACCATACTTAGCGTTTTACCAGGTTTATTTTACTTGTTATACACAGACGATACAAACGAGCAGAAAACAAAACGATTCTCAGTGGAGTGTGTACTTGTATAAATTATTCAGTTCACAGACAAAACAAAACAAATATAAAAATCACAACATTTGATTTACAGAAGAGCCAAAGTATACACACGTTTAGACCCTGAATTCCTATTAGGAAAAATCCCCCCATGGACTGGAATCTAGATTGAATATTGTGTATGATGCATATTTCACATTGATTTTAAAGTACAAAAGAAGTGTAAGTTTGCTACACAACATTAGAAATCCTACTAATCTGTTTCCAGGGGGATCAATGCTCCTTATCAAATATAACAAGACTTGGGGGGAAATCAGTCTTACTTGCAAGAATGCTAGTATTTTCCCAAGAAAGTCAATTCTCAGCTGTCTCTAAGTGGTGGGGGAATCGTTTTCAAAACTAAAATGCAGTAAATGTACAACTCACACAGTTCATCTTCACCAGACTACACTACAGTTACCAACAATTCAGCCATCCATAGCATTAGGAGGTTATTCATTACAAAGATTTACAGCATATGAGGGTGGAGTGCGGACTGAAAAGATCTTCAGAAACAGTTTGTCAGCATATTTGGCACCTGCACAGACCAGTAATGGATTTGGCACTTTGGGGAAAAACAAATAAGGCAAAATAATATTGCTGATGTGGAGCTATTCCATTTAGAAGGAAGGGAGGAAAACACACAACTCCAGTTAACTCCGCTTTGCAGGCATCATGCCACTTAATAGACTTGCCTAGGGACAGACAACTAGCTTTTATAGGTGTTCAGGTGGGTTCTCCTTAGCTATTTTGTGTGCACTGGGGCACATAAGTGGTTACATCATGCAACAAATTGAGAGGTGAGAAAGCCACCACTATGGAGTGTTTCATGTTTCCAGAGCCTCTTAGGATATATCTTTAATATCTCACAAGAAAACAATGGGGGGAGGGAGCGGATGGGGGTGGAAGAAAGAATGAAGGGAGAAAAGAAGAGGAAAGGGAAGGAGATGAATAAAAAGTTAAGCATGAACTGGTTTTGTGCCTTGACAATGAGAATAAAAACTAGCCATTCGATACAATAATTTAACACTATATACAATCATTTCACAGGCTTTGTTCCACTAAAAGTATTAACATCCCTACCATCCATCCATCCATCCACTCGGGTATAAGAAAGGACGCGCTGGGCTGGGTGGGTGCAGGTTCTAGAGCCAACATCCTACGGTTAATGGGGAGGCCAGGACGAGGCGGGTCGGAAATCGCTGCTGCCTGACCGGACGGCCCAGGTCTCCTAAAGTTGAAGAGTTTCATTCCAAGAGAAAGAGGGGGGCGGGGGGGGGGGAGAAAAGAAAAAGAAAAAAATAGACGGGGAGAATCATAACTTCACAGAAGGAAAGTTGGAAAAACACAAGGTTGACCGCCAGCTTCGAGGTCGGTGCTCTAACTGCAGAGACGGCTGTGCAGAAAGAAAGAAGAGAGTTTTAAAAAAACAAAAACAGAAAACAACCGTGGTGGGAGACCTGCACTCATCCCCCGCGGACGGCCACCGAGGGTCAGGCGAGAGAGCGAGCGCGCGAGAGCGGGCGGGCCGGGGGAGGAGGACGCGGGGCAGCGAAGCCGGGGGGCCGGGGTGGGGCCGGGCGCGGGCGCGGGCGCGGGCCGGGCGGCCTAGCTGTGCGAGTAGAAGCCGTAGTAGCCGCCTATGTCCTTGGCGCAGTTCTTCTCGCAGTCCCGCTGGGCGAGCACCTCGCTCTTGAGCGGGGACGAGCTCTCGGACACGGGCGTGTCGGCGGGCGAGATCCGCCTCCGCTTGGCCTGCTCGTAGATGCCCGAGTCGCTCGAGTCGATGGACTTGATGGAGGAGGGCGTCTCGATCCAGCTGGAGTCGGACAGGTCCTTGAGCTTGGCGTCGTCGGCGGCGGCGGGCGCCAGCGGCGAGCGCTCGGCCGCCAGGCCCTCGGCCTCCTCGCCCAGGTAGGGGTTGGCCCCGGCCATGCGCGCGGCGGCGGCGGCGCTGTTGGGCCAGCAGGGGAGCACGGAGCCCGACTTGGCGCCGCAGTACTGCGGGGGGCTGCGGGCGCCCCAGCCCGAGGGGTCGGCGTAGTAGCCGAGCGGGCGGCCCGTGCAGCCCGCCGCCTGCAGCGGCAGCGCCTTCACGCCGGCGGCCGCGTACGACAGCAGCGTGGCCGCGTTGCCCGCGAAGTCCGTGGCCGTGTCGTAGGCCGAGGCGGCGAAGTCCAGCCGGTTGTTGGCCGGCGTCACGAACCAGCGCTGCGGCGACGGCGCGCCCGGGTCCTCGGCCTGCTGCGGGGACAGCAGCCCGTTGGTGTGCGGCACGCTGCGGTCCGTGCCCGGCCCGGGGCCCGCGCCGGCGCCCGGGTGGAAGCGGGCCTTGGCGTAGTTGCTCACGAACTGGTCCTGCAGGAAAGAGCCGGCCATGGCGTAGCGGGCGCCGGGCACGATCTGCGAGCGCGGAGAGTCGTTGGGCGACGGGGTCAAGCGGTCCATGTCGCAGCCCGTGTAGATCCTGGGGTGGGGAGGGAGAGAGAGAACCGAGGGGTGGCGCGGAGGTCCCTCTAGGGTCCTGGAGGGGAAGCCACCTCTCCTGTGTGCCCGCCCCGCACACCGTCCGTCTAAGTTGGGCTTGCCACTCCGGACGCGGACAGCGGAAGGTCACAGGCCCGCATGCCCCCGGGATGGCCTCGACGGGAATAAGACCAGCTCACGTGCTGGAGCCTGAGCGGGACACAGGGTGAGGAGTGGAGGGCTTCCCTCTTCCCCCGTTCCCGCTAAACGCGCCCGGACCAAGGAGAGGCCTCAATCCACTCCATTGTGCTCGCATTACGGCAGAGTTTATCCAGACACTAAGGTGCAGTTTGCCCGGTGGGCCTTTCCTCTCTGGTGAATTTCTGAGTGAAAATTCTAAACGATTGACCCGCTCTCTCCACCAATTTACGACCTCCTGTGTCCATTGAGTATTCCAGACGGTGATTCCTACTCTTTTTCTGGGCACTTCAAGAAATCCCCAGAGGGGAAAACCGCGTAGGGAAGGGAAGGACATACAGGTCCAGGTAATAATGTCATAGACTGACTTTCACTGGCCTTCGCAGCCCCAGAGGATTGCTGCTGGAATCCTCTAAGGAATTTTTTTTTTTTTGTCTCCCACCACAAGCAACAAACAAGAAACTACTGCTTGTAAGCAAGACTCACTAATCAATAAAATTCTTTAGAAAGAAAAGTGTACTTTACTCTCATCTTCTCTACAGCTTTTGATGCATTACTAGAAGAAAAAGAGGAGAAAAGCCCTCTAGGGAAACTCTTACAGTTATCACCCTCATCAAGCAACCAACCACTAATAACAGCTAACCCTTACAGAGCTTAGATGTGCCTGACTGTGCAGATAGAAATTATTTACATAAGCACAGGTAGATTATCTTAATGCTATGTATGACTCCACTTTCCTGATGAGGAAACTGAGGAAAAGGAAACTTAGAGAACCGGCCCAATAATCAAGAGATAAAATAAATACTTTTTATTAATGGGCCTAGGAGGTAGAACTAGAAGTGAAGTTGGATGCTGATGAGTGTCTCCTCACACACAGACACCTCACTTTTTACCTACCTCTCACATTAGTCAGCCCACTGTTTTGAAGGAGTGCCTCAGTGTTGCCAGACCTTAATCCCAAGGGGAGAAAACTCTCCTGGGTGTGGCTGGGCAACCTCCTTGGATCCCCTGAACTGTCAGGCCCCACCCCCACATTGCTCTGGGATCAAAGAAGGCCCATGGTACCAACCTTAAAGATGAGAGCCAGTGTGTGTTAAATCTACTCAACTCTCTCTCCTCTCTCTCTCTCTCTCTCTCTCTCTCTCTCTCTCTCTCTCCCCCAAACCCAGGGATTACTTTTGTATAGATAAGATTTTTATGACAAACTTATAGTGATTTAAGAAAGGAAGGGGCTTATCCAACAGGATTAGGGGCAGGTCAGAATTGCTATGGCTGCTCAGGTACATTACCCCCCCCCCGCCAAAAAAAAAATATCCTCCTGAAACTTAATTCCAATTGCAAAAAAAAATGGAGGGAGGCAGGAAGGGAACATAATTAGCAAAGTTCAAATATCTTCTCTGTTTACCATAATAAGATTCTTTAAAAGAAAAAAAAAAGCAGTCTGAAAAAGATACAGCTTAGATGCCCATCCAGGTCACAAACCACTTGGGATTTGTGCAAAATAAATGCTAAGAACAGATGTTCTTAAAAGAGGTAAAAGCTCAGAATCTCTACAGCTCCCCTCCAGCATCCCTGGCCTCTTGGGCCACATTCTTTCCACTGTATTGGGCCCACCTTTTTCATGTTTTTGAGACCTGAATCAGCAAAGTTTTATTCCAGAGAACCACATTCATGAGGCTTGGTTCCTTCTGGAGAAACACTGAAAGCTGAAGCCAGGAAATATCACTGACTTTCCCACTTGTTATAAACAATATGGAGAGGAAAGACGGACATCTGCGGGTTGGGATGAAGGGCTACCTGTCTCTCTTCCCATACATGTAATCCATTCCTAGTCAAAGACGTTAACATTTTAGCTCTATCCCAAAGCCGGGAAATTACAGTGTGTATTTCCCTTTATCTTTTATAATCAGAAAAAAAGGTAGCTCGTATAATCCCACTTTACATTTTGCTATTTAACACGATCTGAAAACTCTTAGGCACTATAGTCCCTGATCAAGAATCCCAGAACAGATCTAGAGAGCATTCCGTTTACACCTATGGCTGCGCCGAAGTACAGGGCTCTGAAAAGGACATAGAGATAGGTAAGGGGGCCTGAAGAAAGGGACCAACACATTTAATTAAACAATAGATCCAAAAAGTAAGAGGAGACATTTTTAACCACAACTCCTTGCTGCACAAGGCCTGTAATGACTGTAAGTTAAGTTCTGCTTCCCAAACTCCTGGCGAATGCACAATTTCTGTTCAGTCCATAGTAAACCTCACAGGAAATGCTGTCACACAAAACTTGGAAATGGGGAAATAAAAATCCCATATGCCAAGGAGACTGTAACAACTGCCAGAGCCACAAGCACTTTCAGGCAGAATCACCCGGTTCAGACACAGACAGTCCAAGCTGAGTATCTGCAGCCACAGAGACAACAGGCGCTGGGGGAAAGCAGAGCAGCTTCCCCGGCCCGCCAGCCAGCCAGCCAACACCAGAGGCCACCAATAACTTTGGGATTTGAAAGAAAGCTAAAAATAAGTACAGGAAACTTTTAACCGAAATCATGCAAATACCAAGCCACAAGGTCACCGGAGAGGGAGCCAACAAGATGAGGAAGGTAAAATCTCAATCGGTTTTCTCCCACATCTTCACTTACAAAATTCTTAAACACAATAGTCCACCCTTAAGCTAGTGGCCAATCCAGCAGCTGTTTGAGAAGGAATATGTAAAACTACTTACGTGTCATAGTTATCTCGAAACCCTTTTGCGAAGGGGTTATGATCTATTTTTAGTTGTGTAATCTGGAAAAAAGAGAAGAAAGACTGAATGTGACCTCCACTTCTACATGGGAAGGTGTGTGTTTGAGGCTATTTCGCCTGCCACTTGACAGGGGCTTAGGCCTACTTTCTCAGTAAATAGCAAAGGTTCTCCAACAAAATTTAAGAGAATGGCAGGAAACTATAGGGTTATGAGAACCAGGTTTAAATTAATAATACCTAAAGGCAATTCAGGTGGCTCTCCTATGTGCTATAAGCTGATTTAAATAGTCACTCTAAAAAAATACTGATTACATGCAATTCACTAGGACAAAAATCCTTAAAAACTTTAACTCATCACTAACTGTTTTCAGGAGTTTAGCAAGAGATTCTCAATCCAAAATAATAATAATAATAATAATAATAATAAATAAAAATAAAAAAGCAAACAAACATAAAACTGTAAACTGCATCTTAAAATGGATTGACTAGAAATAATAATTTCATTTCTGATATATTCATCTACATGACCAAACACAAAACTTCTAAACTTCTAAGTTACAACAGCTACTAAAATTAGTTTTTGCAAACACCAAGAACCACAAAGGCTCAAATGTTAGAAATCTCTCATCAGTCCCTGTAATTTGACTTTTTTTTGACGTTTTCATATTTCATGTCTACGAATATGTATGTACTCGCTTTTCTGTTTTGAAGCCTCAGAACAGTAGTATCTGCTCATTTTAGCCACCAGTTCTGAGGTTTTTAGAGACATTATTTTAGGGGTAAATCTGCCTGTTTCCTAAAAGAAGAAGAAGAAAGAAGAAAGGAGGAGAAGGAGAGGAAGAGGAAGAAGGAGGCGGAGAGGAGGAGGAAGAAGAAGAGGAAGAAGAAGAAATAGAGGAGGAGGAGGAGAGGAGGAAGAAGAAGAAGAAGAAGAAGAAGAAGAAGAAGAAGAAGAAGAAGAAATAGAAGAAGCACGTTTTAACGTATTCTAGCTTAAGGACCAAACTAAAGCATCGGTCCTGGAAATCGTGTACACTACACAGCTGGGGCACGATTATCAGAGCTGAAAGCACAGAGGCAGAGCTAGCTAGGCCCTAGCAGGCCCCTAGCCCTACCCTACCCTGTGCTGTAGGGTCGGCCTTGACCTAGGCTAGTCTGCGTGCCTGATGGAGCACCAGGGGATAAGGGGTTGACAGTCACCCGCGCCCAGCCCCGAGCCTCCTTACATCCGTGTTCTGGTAGGCGGTGACGGCGATGAACTGAGTCTCCGGGAAAGTGAACGTCTGGACGCGCCCGGGCTGGCTGGTGTCCTCTGTGCCATCCTCGTTCACTTCCACCACGTGCAGACGGGGCTGGTACTTGTGCAGGGACTGTAAAACCACCATCTGTCCGGCGGAGAGAAAGGAGAGCGCCTTGAACGCGCGCCTGTTCGCACCAGCCCCGGGGCTCGTTCTGGGCCGGGTGGAGCCAACTGGAGCCCGCTGCCCCGGCCTGGCTGTGGGACTCGCCTCCTGGTGACTGGCTAGCCGGGACACCTTGGCCCGGTTACCTCTGGGAGCTAGGATCCCCTGGGCACTGGGGAAAACTAAGCCCGAAAGCCAATCCTCGGTCCCCTTCCCTTAGTCCTCCCCAGGGGAGGAACAAAGATTTTTCACAAGCTACAGATCTCAAATCTGCGTTTCTTTTTCAAAATCAATCAGTATTTGTGTTTGGAAGGGTAAATTCCGAAATGAGGTCGGATGGACCGCAAAGGGAGCTACTTTATGGATTAAATACAATTTGTGGAGAGAGAATTGCGGTTTTTGAAGTCTTCGCTGGTGGAAACAAATCCTACCCAGTTTTTCGTGCTGCTGTAAACTAAAGGCTGTGTGTGTGTGTGTGTGTGTGTGTGTGTGTGTGTGTGTGTGTGTGTGTGTATGTGTGTGTATGTGTGTGTGTGTGTGAGAGAGAGAGAGAGAGAGAGAGAGAGAGAGACTGACCTGCCCATTGTTGTTTGATGCTCCCTTGTTGTTGGTGAGTTTTAATTTTCCAAAAGAGATTTCTTGCCGCATCCAGTGAGCCCCAGTGTTGGGGGAATCGGGGTGCATATAGACCCGGTTTCCTTGATAAAGAAATAGCTTGTTTACATATGCTCTGGGCACTACCCAGTCCCAACTCCCTAGCACATGAAACACACACACACACACACACACACACACACACACACCTCCACAATGAAGCCCACTAGCTGTAATTTGGGGGGGGGGGTGGCATACTTTCTTCTATTAACTAGGGATTATTAAAATAGCTTTAGCGTCCACTCTCAACACACACACACACACACACACACACACACACACACACACGCACCTTCACAGTGAGGACCATTAGCTGGGCTTTTTTTTTTTAAGCCTCAATTTCTTCCCATTAAGTGGGAATGATTAAAATAGCTTTTGCATAATCCTCCCCTTTCTTGCCGCTCAGTCTGTCCCCCAGCCCCTCTCTTCTTTAGGAAGTCATTGGCCGATCGTTTTAAAAAGTCGCTCGAGCCAGTCCACAAAGGCTTTAATTAATCATTCTCACCTAAATAAGTGTCAAGAAAACGTGTTAATTGGAAGGACTTGCCTTGCACATTGGTGTCCGCCTTGCCACAAGGAACCCATTTGCCTCCTTGAAATCTCCAGTGATTGGGATCCGCCAAAATCACATCCACAAAAATATTGTAATGGGCGGTGGGATCGAGACCAGAAATGTTAAAACTCAAAAAGGGGAACATGCGCCTGTTCAAATGGAGGAGAGAGAGAAAACAAGACAAAAAAAAAAAAAAAAAAAAGAAAAAGAAAAAGAAAAGAAATGTTAAAGATCAAATGCAAGAAGCGGGGCGCCAGATAGCCAAGCCAAACTTGTCCTCGCAGCTTGTCTGAACGAACGTTTGCCGGTCTAGGACAGAGGCAGCGGGAGAGGGGCAGCCGGAGGGCCGCAGCCGGGGCGAGCAGCGGGCGCTCCGGCGTGGGGGGCCGGCGGGTGGCAGCGCCCGGGGCGAGGGCCGGTTGGGGGGCCCCCGCTCCTCCACCTGTGGGCACGGGCTAGCCGCGCTGGGTCGCTCCGAACGGCGGCTCTTCGTCGGGCTCCAGCCGCCGACTGGCTCTCCGACCGCGGCCGCGCAGCAGGCTCCCCGCCACCAGCAGTCCCCGCGGTGCTCGGCATCCCTTCCGCTCTCTCCCCTTCTCCAAAACCAGCCAGCTCCGGGGCGCACCCCAGCGCCTCTCCCCGACCCCACAGCGTCGCTGCCCGGGGGGTCACAAGTTGGGTGCTCTCGCCCAGGGTCGCGCCGGGAAGCGCGGCCGCTAAGAAAGTAGCATTACCTTCCCTGCTTGGTGATGATCATCTCCGTTTGGTGCCGATGAAATTTCAGCCAAAGTGGCCTGTTGCACAGGTATACCTGCGCCTTGCCGGGCACCAGCCCGGGCTGGGTGGAGGAGAACTGGTAGAACGGGGCTCCCTGGTAGGAGTGGCCGTACTGCTGTGGGTAGGGGTAGCCGGCCGCGGGGTAGCCCTGCGGCGAGGAGTTGGACAGCAGGCTGTTGTAGGCTCCGTTGGTGATGACCGGGTGGTGGGCCATGTAGCGGCTGGGGCTGCCGATGGAGAAGGCGGGATGCGCCGGTCCGTGCTGACCGGGGTACGGGAACATGGCACTGGGAGCGGTGGCCGCAGACTGTGGCTGGCTGGACTGAGAGAGGAGGTAGCGATCTGCAGCAGAGCCATCGAAACTGTGACGAAGCTCAGAGACCCCGTCCAAGACAGGAGAGAGTTTACTTCTCTGGACGTCCCCTGGTGAGTCCTTGGAGTCAGGAAAATTGTCTGTATCTGACTGATTCGTCATCCCCCTGGTAATTTTTTTCAAAGGTGAACTTCTCTCCAGGTTGTCAGTGGTCGAGATAATGGGATGATCGTGCAAGACAAGCTCAGATCCGCCCGAATGTGGGTAGCTGCTGCTCACATTGAGAAATTTCTTGGAGAGCATGATAGAGGGAGAGAGGCAATGCTCCAGCTGCATAGCTCTAGAACCTGAACGCTCGCCCTCCCGTCCCTGGCTTTTAAAGTCCTGTTTATCATAAACTAGGAATCCACAGACCCCTCACTAGACAGAAAGCACTTCAACCAGCAAATGCTTCTCAAAGGTTTGATTTACTTTTTTTTTTTCCCTGGGAGAAGAGATTGGCCAATTGACACTATGCAGCAATCAGAAAAGGCTCACTTTTGATCTTGCTGCTTATGCAGCCGATGAAACGGCTCCTGCCATTGGTTAGTTGCTGACAGTAATTTAATTAGATAGACATTAATTAGGATAATCACCTGGCTCCTGGTCGCGACGATCATGGCAAATTGAAGGGGATGATTTTATTGTTGGCTTGGGGGGTGGGGAAGTGTGTTGGTTTACGTGAGCTCTGTTATGTCACCTTTAAGCTTTGTGACCACTGCTTTAGGAAGATTCAAAGATGTGCAATTTACTAAACATTTCAGACCCCCCCCCCCTTAGAGAGGAGGGGCGGAGGAGGGAATTCGATGATGCTAGGAGACTTTTCGGATCTGAATGAGCCAAATATTCAGTTGAATGTAACGATTTCAAGTGCAAAGTATACAAAGCGCGAGCCGGTGGCCTCTTCTCGCCCTGTAAAACTTCCAGAGTCTGTCTTTTCCAGTTAATACACAGAAGCACACACACCTGAGCCTGGGCTTTGTTGAATAGGTACTGCGTGTCCTTGACGCCCCCTCCCCCACCTTTAAACTACAGGACTAAATAAATAAATAAATAAACAAAGCTCCGCCGCCGAAAGCCACAGCGTTAAGAGAGAAGTGGAGGCTAAGCAGCTCGCCCACCCATCAACCCACCTCGGGAAGGTTCGGTTTCCGGCTAGGGGACAGAAACAGTGACAATCTATGATCTCCTTTTTAAGTTTTGAAATAATCATAAGCCGTCGCGCTGAAGTGCTTTAATGTATTTGCAGTCGTGTTTACTGGGTCGTTCCTAAATATTTTATCAGCCAACTTGGTTGCAGATCGTCTGAGGAGCAGCTAGCTGGGGGCGGGCGCCATATATCCTTTGAGCCCCACCGCACTTCCTCCTTTCGGAGGCACTGGCTTGGTGACAGGTTGGTAAACCTCGCCAGGAAAGACAGGGCTGAGTCCCCAGTGCAAATGGGTTCACTAGAAGCATTGATCTGGGGAGACGGTAGAAGCGGTGTCAACGCGGTGATCGTACTGAACTCTCTCTCTCTGTCTCTCTCTCTCTCTCTCTCTCTCTCTCTCTGTGTGTGTGTGTGTGTGTGTGTGTGTGTGTTTGTGTGTGTGATGTTTACATAATCCAGAGGGAGAGAAAAAGAAACCATGCCAGTAATTTTTAAAAGAGGATTAGAGAAAAGAATCGATTTAAAGAGATTTTTGGCACAAATAACACCCAGGCGCCAAGCAACTCCGAGGTGGGGAGAAAAGATCTTCTGGTGTGTGCTCCACAGGAAGCCCGGGGCACCTGAGATGGCCAGAGCCAGAGCTGCTGCGTGTCGCCGGGCACGGCCAGCCTGCTCCTAGAGCTTTCCTCTGAACGCCAGAGGCTCAGGAATGCAGAGCCAACCCCGGGCTTAGCTCAGCTCAGGCCAGCAAGGTGGTCGAGAGGCGGGAGCTCCGGGGGACTAAGAGAGAGCCAGGCAATCTGTCTGGCTCAGACCCCAGAGGCTCACACTCATGCCGCAGGCAGGCGGGGCCTGGGCATCTCCAGGTGGGGCCTCTGCCTTCAAGGCGGCGGTGGCAGGATTCCCCGGCCAGAGCAGCAGAGTTCAACGCTGGGAACGTGGCTGTGGGGTATGGTCAGACAAGAGTTAACGGATTCAAATGTGATGGAGTTTGGTGTGCAGCGGCCAGTGCTGAGCACAGACAGGCTACACCACCTCCCTCAGAGACTAGGCTGTGGCTGCAGAGGGTACCAGCTGCAGCCTCCAACAGGGCACAGGAGCAGGACCTGGCACTGATGGCCATAGGCCGGACAGGTTGATGATCAGATGTCTCAGAATCAAGTAGAAGCAATTTTCTGAGAGAAAAATAACGTCAGTACCATTTTCCCTTGAAAGCAAAGCTCAGCTCGTGGCCAGGAAGCTTTATGGACAGGCAGGATTTGAGCTGCTCAGGATTGGAGCACCGAGGTGGAGGAGGGTGGATAGCTGTGATGGCATTCGATGTTCTCCTCCTTAATCTCTGCCGCTACTTTCGCCCATTTTACCTGCATTATTAGCTTCTGTCATCAAATGCCTCTCCTCTGCCTCCTGCTTCTCACCTCATCCTGCCCCTGAGCAGGACACCAAGCCTTAAGAGCATAGGAAGGTGAGGTATCACCTGGGCTTCGGAAGCTTTTTGCCATCCTGGAAACGGGATCTGGCTTCTTGAAAATGTAAAGACTGCCAAAGTGACCAAGTGTGAAGAGGATAGTTTTTAAGGGACTGAATTTGGGGTGAACAGGCAATGTGACCCACTTTGAATAATCAGCCCCCAAATCAGTGCTTCCTCAAAAACAGGCTTTGTCTTGAAATTTGGGTATACTCAGAACAAAAAATGAGGGATCTCGACCGGTCTTGTTACCTTAGGTCTAGGGTGGGACTTAGACTGTGTATATAACACTGGTCTGGGCAGATCAAATTTGAATAGTGTAGTTACTTAATTTTAATTCTCCAATATCTGTGAAAATTGTTATTAATTAGAAAGAGTGAAAACCCTATATCTTTAAAAAAAATCATGCCCATGAAGTGTGTATTAGTCAAAAGGAATTCTATCCTCCATTTATTTAAATTTTAAATGACTGGATGAAATCCCAACAACCGCAGTCAACAATAACCACATCTAAGAAAACAGGAGAAGCAAGAAGTGTCCAAATAACCTCATTCCGCTAAGAAGGAAGAGGAGGAGATGACACTGAACCATACTGGAAATATAAGAGCACTGTACCTTCAATCCCTGGTAATTTCATCAGATGGAGAGTACACAGACAGAACTGCTTATTTAGGACACTGTACTGTTGTACCATGCCATTCATGGCACCCGAGCAGGTGGTCTATAGCTACCCAGTACATAACCCCTCCTTAGGGAAGACTCAGACATGCTCTGACCGTATTTCCACAGATACCACCTAAAATTAAATCTCAGTCTCCATACGGTTAGAAACTCCATGGGGTACTCAATAAATTGTTTTTTATTAACAAGGAGGGTAGGGTTATCTGTTTACCTTAGGGGAGAAGCTATGAGAACTGCCAATAATCAATACTACTATATTAAACACTGAATATTTCAAAGTTAATTCAGGAAAGAAAACAAAATCATTGTTTATAAACTCATTATATTCAATTTACAATGGGCCTTTTCTCACCTTTTTAGCTTTGAAGAAATCATACCTTCAATGACTGACTTACATGAAAATGTAGTAGTTTCCAAAAGTCAACTTCTAGACAATTTCAAAATAAAATAAAATTGCTTGCCTTTTAAATGTACTTTTCTGAAATCCTCAAAGGGCTAAGATATGAATATATAATATTGGTTTGAGAGAAAGGCTTAAAAAAACAACCCTCAGCTTTTTATCCGGGTTGCCCACTAAGGAGGAAGCCACTCACTAATGGCAATCATTAACTGTGAAGTTTGGTTGTCACAGTGATGTTTTCTGTGTTGGTAGATTGCAAAACGCAGAGAGAAACATAGCTTTGTGTGAGATTTCCACAGCACTGTCAAATGTTACTCTGTCACTTCCACCCAGTGCCAAAAAGACCTCAGGAGACATGGATTGTAAATGTATTTTATTTTGTAAGCAACAATCAAAATATATTTGTGCTACTGATTTTTTTTTTCAAATAGTAAATGGAATCTTAACAAAATTTGTCCACTTTGATGTATTCCTGAACAACTTTAGAATCTGCAAAACCCTGACTAAATGAACAGAAGAAACTGCACAACTGAGATGGAGGTGGCACAGGCATCTTCCTCACCACAAGATCACCTTTAGAGTTCCCCTGATTGTGAGCATCAGGGACAACACAGAAATGCACCCGAGAGTGTCCCTGACAGCTCTCTGCGCTGCTTTATTTAAACACAACGGTGTCCAACATTGCTGCCAAACACTGGACAATATTTGAAGTCATAAGCACATCCACATGTTCTTCCAAATGACGTTTGGGATCCTAAAAGAAAAAAAAAAAAAAGTAAAAGAAGGAAAAAAAATAGCTGTATTATTAGTAATACATTGTATTTCAAGAACAGATTACTTTAGTCATGAAGCCTAAATTTACACATATTTTATCATTCAACTTTTCCAATGTGTTCATTGTTACATTCTTATGGTTTCTAAATTTGTTAGGAAGTTAAAAAATTACCCAATGAAAGTCTGATTACTGCAATCAATGATAGTTACAGATTCTCATAAAGGGTAACAGGTAAAACTAACAATCACCTGATTTTAAACATGGGCATTTATGCATGTGTATATGCTCAAGTATGTATATTCTGTCATTAATAGGTTTTATTGTCTAATGATGTTTTATTTAAGGCATGGATAAGAGTGTAATGTGCATTCTTGTTTTTATCTTTGTATAATATGAATTCTGTATAATCTTAATATTTCAAGAAAATGGTTAAAAAATATTCTTGGATCAAAAGCTGCTGTAATTGAACATTTTAAATATAATTTGGATTAATGCTAAAATGTTAAGGATGCTTCATCCAGCTATTCTGGAAAACTGTCTCATTGAAACTTACATAGGAATGACACTTAAAACCTTATCAGATCCATTTTAAAATAGGTCAGTCTACATTATAATAAAAAAATTTAAATGTTAATTTATGTTTAAAAATAAGTTATTTCAGCTAAATTTGAAAGCTTAAAAGAAGAAAACTATTATATGCAATAAGAAACTATTGAAAAGCATTATTGTCTTACATGTGTTTAAATGACTAAGAGTCACAGCTTTTAAGTCTTCTTCCCTGGATTATGTCTCAGCTCTTCTTTTCTCATCAATAATTTCACTTTTTAAAACTGAGACAAACACAAGGTACACCTCCTTCCAAATGACTTGTCTACAGTACTATTATTTAGGGATTAAACCTTAATACATTCCAGGTGAAGGGAAATTCCAACAGTAGAAAAAAAAAAACAAGATAATGACCTATTTGCCACTTTAAAAAATAAATACAGTGGCCATGCCTGTAATTTCAGCACCTGGGAATCACAGGCAAAACAAAACAAAACAAACAAACAAACACACACAAAAACACCCTCTGTGAGTTTGAGACCAGCCTGGTCTACCTATCAAGTCCCAGGACAGCCAGGGATACACAGTGAGACGCTATCTCTAAAAATCAAAACAAACAATCCACTATAATTCTGATGCTTTCTTTTTTGTTTGCTTTTTGAAACAGGGTTTCTCTGTGTAGCTCTGGCTGTCCTGGAATTTACTAGGTAGACCAGGCTGGCCTCAAACTCACAGAGATCTGCTTGCCTCTGCATACCGAGTACTAGGATTTAGAGGCCTGTGTTACCACACCCAGCAATTCTGATGATTTCTAAACCACATCAATTATATATATATATATCTGCCAGTTTCAATTTTAACTTAGTCCTTTCACTTTCCGGTGGGCTTTAAAGAAAATATATAAGAAACCACAGCCCTAGAAAGTAATTTATTTACTGAGTTCTAGAAAGGGTACGGCTCCAACCTGGTAATCTAACATATTAAATGGAAAATAAAAAGTAGAAAATAGGAAAAAGGCTGATATTACATAGACTGGAAAATAAGATGAATTCTTTTATTTTGGTTTGAAGGTACTCATTTTTAAACTGTAATTTTCAGAACGTACTAATATTTGAGTTCCTTCTTTATAATATACAATAAAGCTAGACCTTTGCCCTACTACTCTGTTGGATTAATTGCTTTACAGTGAATCGGTAACTCATTTATCAGTTATCTACATTACTTCTTGTGGCAGCTGGGTGATTCTTAGAGATTTCCCATCCAAGAATGGTCCTGGCCCAAACCTACATAGCTTGTGAGATGTGATGGGATCAGAGCATATGGTAGGATGGCTGAAAGCAAAGACAGCTTAGTGTCTTGCATCTGAAATATCAAGATTCTGCCAACATCAGCAATATGATAACCATGCTCCATGAAATAGGGAAAATGTAATCAACATTCTTTAGAAAAACAGTCTAATTAATCTGTAGATTCTCTTAATTGCTGGGTATGTTCCCCCATCCTCTGATAACCAGGCTTAAATATATATTTCATCTTAGAAGAGCAAAAGAATCACTATTTAAGCCCTTTCTCACAGTGCAGTCAATAGAATTCTAAACTTTCTCAGGATATCAGCTACACAGTAACAAAATGTACCTTTAAAATGGTTACAAATGATGTAAATCTGTAGGAACACTACCCATCTATTGATAAAATGAATCATTATGGAAATGGTTAAATAAATCTACTATCCTTATCATTTTACTTCATCTATAGTAAAATTATCTAGGGTTCTTTAATTTGTTTTTACTATATTATTTTCACTAAGGACAGTATGTCATAGAGTAGGGATTTATGATTTATTCTCTACAAATAGCAAAAAGAATTTGACATCAAATAAATATAGTGGTCTTTAAATTTTAGTATGTTTCAATGACAAAAGAAAAATGTAATATAAACAAGAAAAATTATGGTCCCTAAACTAGTTTTACCGCTACAAGAGCACATAGCCCTCGGCTGTAACCTATTAGTCTCCTCACCTGCTTGCCAACATTCTTTATTGCCAGCTGCTCAGGTGTCATCTTATCTTCTTCTTCCACAGCCTGTGAAGGAACACAAAGGACAGTTTCAAATTCTGTATTTTCCCATTGAAGAATCATCACCAAATCAAAGATGATCACAATTTTCATTTAGAGAACCTTTACAATCTTTGAGGTAATGAAAACTATTACTGGCATCGTTTAGAAATACCTAAACAATACAGATATCACACTGATCACTGAATGGCATTGAGAGATGGGAAGATGGGGGTCTGAGGCAGCCTTCTTTGCTACTACTTAGTTCCCCTTGCTCCCTTCCCCACTCCCCCTCCCACCTTCCTCCAGGTTCCCATTTCTCTTTCATTTCTTTCACCAATGTAGCCTGTGTGTATCTAGTACTTGTTTAATGTCATTAAGGATCAAAAGAGCTGCTCAGTTTTGATCTAACACACACATTACAAGTTAATCTCTACACATCCTTAAATCTCTATAATATACATTTAGAAAAAAATCACAATTCCACATGACATAATCATAAGGAATTTCAAATTTTAGCATCAAATTAATTGCATAAAAACCAAATTAAAAGCACATGAAAATCATTTCGTAGTACTTTAGAGTGAACTACATTTTTGTGTGTGTGAGAGTCCAGTCCTAAGCTTTCTCATAAAACCCCACAATAATGAGAACATTTAGGCCAGAACTCAGCACTGCCCTCTCAACACTGGCATCCCACAGACCTCTTCCCAGAGCATCCTAACCTGAGAAGTCTGCTGTAAGACAAAAACTGTATTTGGTGAACTCGTGGTCTAAAATTTATTCATGGCATCTGATAAACAGAAGATGAAGAAAACTTAGTGACCACTAACCCTCTAAAATGCTACCACAGCATTTACCACAAAGATGGTTATAAATGGGGGTTAAATGTAGTGTCAGAAAGCAGAAAACCAAATCCCAGTGAGGATTAGATTTGGACACTCCAAACTTAATAATCTCACAGCTGCCAAATTTCTTCATGTGTGAACAATGAACATGTAGAAGATGCAATCATCAGACATTTTCCATAAACTGGGAAGTTTGGCTGTATTTCACACCTTCTTAATAGTTTTGTAAACAGAGAACTTGAAAATGAGCAAAGATGGCAAGTGTCTAATTTTATAAATGGACAAACTATCTAGAGAATTTTCGCCAGTAGAACCTGCCTAAAGAGAAAAGATGATGAATATCTCTTGTGTCTGCTGATTACTGGAGGGTGCTTTATATTAGGAATTACAATCAAACCTAAACACAGGAAAAATAAAAGTCACAAACACTCCAACTAGAACTCCCCAGACAGAGAATATGTTCCTTTTCAAAGTCAGATGTCACTCTATTAGACTACTAGTTAGGAAAGTATTTTCTAACTAGGAAATGGCTTTTCCTATTTTTCACTGTCTTCTAAAAATAGAAGCACTGAAAGGCAATATAGTTCATCTTTCTACATTACTTTCACAGTTCTGATACTCTATTTTGCTGATTGAAAACATGTTAGATGAATGAACAATTCTAAGTGTGTACTCCGCACCCATTCAGTGTTAGCTGTTCTACACACATGGCAACAACAGTACTTTCCACAGTCCTGGAAGGAGGCGAGTTTTGGAATTTGGCTCAAGATGCCAATCCGCATATAAATGATCATTAGAGAATATTTTGGATTAATGCAAGTATCAGACAGGGCAAATATACAAAGATGAAAGTCAAAAGCACTTAAAGCTTTTTAATATTATCTGAAAGGAAAAGTAGGACATAAAAAGCGCTGATAAAATTTAAAAATCTTGTACAACATTTAACCACGTTACCAATTAGTTTTTCTATTCCCAATAATTAAAAGAGAGTTCACAAACTCTTTGAGAAGTGCAGATGGTAAAAAGTACTCCCAGCCATGGATGCCATCTGGGAGATGAGGAGCAGCTGTAGATTTAGGCATATACTAAGGTTGCAAACCCCCACGACAGAAGACGTAAGCACATCCTTCCAGTCTAGAACAGACCCGGTCATGGCATCAATGTCCTCAGTCCTTTCTCTTACCTAAGTTGCCTATACCTCATCTCCCATCTGAGCAAGACCAGTCTGCCTTCACTCACAGCTCTAATCTGGCTAGTCCCCAGGAAAAATTAAGAAATGGTAGCAGCAGAAACAAATGAAATTCAGGCACAGGCAGTGTCCTCACTAGGGAACTTCTGTGTTTATGGCAACTTCTGTGATTTGGCTTCAAAATTTGCTTTTGCATTCGTGCTCTTCGGTTTACTCAACCAACAAAAAAGCACTGAAAATGTTTGTGGCTATTCACACTAGAAACGTTTTTAACAGTTTATCAACAAAGACCCCCAGATGGCTATCCCATCATGCACGGTCTGCACAGTTCTAAGAAATTCTTGGAATTTGGTCTGTTATGTGATCATAATCCCCTCAAATGTACCCTCTATCTTACAGACATTTTTACTAAACACACTGACATCATTTTCCTTTCTTCTATTAATGATCAAAATTTTCAAATTTCATCATAATTTATCTTTTAATACAGACTGGACTTGTGGTATGTCACTAGCATTCGCTGACAATATCCACAGAGTAACTCCAGTTTTCTGAACACCTGTACAATTAATTACTCCAACAGCTGTTTTCTTTCCCATCCCTTGACCTGCTTTTATCATACCTTATTCCATATATACCTCTGGATAGCCCTTCAGCTGCATTTTGTTCGTTACTGACACTCTTTGTTCATTCTACAACATGCTAAAATTCCATTTAAGTACATGCTTTCAAACATCACCAATACAGCATTTATTTTTAATGTAACAAAGGACAAAAAGGCTGATAGAATGGTATACACTGTTTTCAATAGTAAATAGTCTCTGTGTAACTGCTGTTTACTTCTCTTGTGATTTTAAAATTTATTTTCCATAGCAAATAGAACTAAAACAACATTGCTGACTATAGAGGCAAAAAGTCTAAATAAATAGGGGTTTGTTTTTGTTTTTTCAAAATATATTTTGGAAAGCAAAATAAGCAAACATGAACCAATTTGTAAAACTTTCTAAGATAGAAGAGACCTGAACATAAAGACAGTAACACTTTTGACTCCTATCAGCACCAAATAGCAACATATGTATGTATGTACCTCTGGCTGTTCTGAAACTCACCATGTAGACCAGACTGGCCTCAAGGTCACAGGGATCTACCTGCCTCTGCCTTTCCAGGTGCTGTGATTTAAGGTGCTGCTACCACATCTAGGTGTAGGTTTTTATAAATATTACTTTATTGAACTTTTAAAACATTCTGGCCAAACAGCAATCAACATTTGGCAAACAGATTGGTCATTAGTTCCCTGGTGTATTTCCTTGAGGTACATTATCTTTACTAAGGAACTTTAAAGCTTGTCTCACTCTCAATGAGCCCACACTTGAGCTTTACTTGCATTTACATCTCAAATTACAATGTAGTAGAAATCAAAGCACAGCCAGCAAAACAAAAGGTATCAAAAGAGAATGACAGGTGCACAATGTTAAGTAAAGGCAGCTCACTTTTTTCTGAAGAAGCAACTAAGCAAAGACCAATGATGAAATTGCATTTGAGGCAGTCAGACCTAAGGAAGAGACAGCAGCAAGTCTGCTATTATGGAAAGCAAGTGACACTGAACAACAGGAAAGATGGCACGGCAGAGGGCATAGCAGTTTTAAAAATTTTAGTAGCAATTTCTAATATTAGCTAATGAACATTACATCTGATAATGCTGTTTAATAAAGTTGGTAGATGGTAGAAAAACACAAGTATCCTATCATATCCATTCAAAAAATATTTTTTGAATATTCACTTCTTAGGACAGGAAGGCAGCCTTACCAGGCCACAGAGGAAGACTATGCAGCCAGTCCTGATGAGGCCTGTACGCTAGGGTCAGAGGGAAGGGGAAGAGGACCTCCCCTATCAGTGGACTGGGGGAGGGGCACGGAAGGAGAAGAAGGAGGGCGGGCAGGATTGGGAGGAGTCAAGGATAGCGTCTACAACTGGAATACAAAGTGAATAAATTGGAATTTTAAAAAGAAAAAGAAAAATTAAATATTAAAAAAAGACAGACAGATTTCAATCTTCAAAAGCTTTTAAAAGCAAAGGAGGGGAAGCTGGAGAAACATCTCAGCAGTTAAGGATACAGGCCCTTCCTGAGGACCTGGGTTCAGTTCCCAGAACCTACATGCTAACTCACAACCATCTCTAACTCTGGCTTCAAGAATTTGATGTCCTCTTTTGGTTCCATGGGCTGTCGGCACACACAAAGTTCACACGCATACCGGTGAAATACATACACATTCCAGAAAAAAAAATTAAAAGCAGTGTTATGAACCAATTTATGTCTTAAAAAAGCATTTCACTATCCCAAAGGCAAGCCCACCTAGGCTGTTATTTCCTGCGTGTTCCTCCCACCCTGCATCCCTGGTAACCACTAATGTGCCTGCCTGTGGCACAGAATACTTATACAAATGGCATTAAACCACACAACCTTTGGTGCCTGGCTCTTTCTTTTACTGTGCCTTAAAGGATCTTCTACATTATAACATAAATCAATATTCTATTTTAGAAGTGGAATTACTACTGGGCTATGAGGTTAAATATATTTTTAACTTTATGAGGATCACTGAACTGTTTTCTACAGTAGTTGCCCTGTTTTGCAGTCTTAGTAGTAATCAGGTTCCAATTCCTTCATATCCTCAGCAACATTTCACTTTCTGTTCCCTTGATTGAGGGAAGTGATGGTCACTGTGGGTGTTTTGGTCTGTCCATCCCCTAGACACCCTAGAACTCACTCTATGTAAGCCAGACCTTCTAATAGTTGTTTTAGGAGCCTCCTAGGAGCCAAATTTATAAATCAGTCCACTGTCCCTGGCTTCTCATTCTGGTTTTAATGAGATATTTTATGCTTACTGCCATTTGGAGAAATGACTGTTCAAGTCATTGCCTACTTTTTGAACTGGCTTGTATTATTGTTGAATTGAAAGAATTCTTTATTTTAGAAATTGGTCTCAGCAGGTATTTATTCTTTCTACAGACTGATTGGTTCTTGGACTTTTAGTTGAGATCAAACAAAGCATTCACCACGTGTTCTCTTTCTTTCTCTGGTTATGTAACCAATTTTCATTATAAAAAGACCATTTGGCTCTGTAAGAACTAGATGTAAATGGGAGGGACTAGAGAAACATGAAGAGATAAGCCCGTGGTAGCAGAAACATAAAGAAGTAAAGTAACTCAAGATTAAATTGGTTAGCTGCATGGACTGTTTGTTGATTACCTCGATGTCAAAAAATAGAGGGAATAGTGAAGAAAAGTATTATCAGGGCTCGGTGGTTAAGAGCCCTCGGCTTTTACAGAGAGAAGATGCAGGTTCAAGTCCCAGCACCCCCAAAGCTGTACCTACCTTCTCTGTAACTTCAGTTTCAGAGGATCTGATTCCCTCTTCTGATACTCCATGTGTACTAGCCCTGAACACAGTACACAAACATACATGCTTGTTTGTGTATGGTATTACAGGGAGAGGAGGGTAAGGCACTCGCTGCCAAACCTGAGAACCTAAGCTCAATCCCAGGTACATGCTGCTGGAGAGAACCAACTCCCACATGTAGCCCCCTGACTCCCACACCCACATCACAGCACACATGCACCCACAACCCTATAAGCCAGTGGAATTTAACCTTTAAAGACTAACGTCAACAACAGCCAAAATAGTTGCGCCCATTATTTCAGATTCATATGTGCCAGATAGGATTTTCACACACCATTCACAGACCTTAAGACAACCTCACTTTAGAGATAAGGAAACGTTTCAGAGACCGACTTGTTTGTAGTCTCATAGGAGATAATCAATGAAAATATAACTTCAGCATAGTCCTATCTAGGCCTCATAGCAACAGCTGGTTTTGTTTGCTGCAGTTTTTTTGTTGTTGTTTGTTTGTTTTTGTTTGTTGTTTGTTGTTTGTTTGTTGTTTGTTTGTGTAGCCCTGGCTGTCCTTGAACTCAAGAGATCTGCCTGCCTCTGCTTCCTACAGTGCTAGAACTAAAAGCATGTGCCACCACATTCAGCCTCATAGCAACATTTGCAACTAGAAAGACGCATTACTTTTAGATGATGCATCGTGAATAAGTGAGAAAGCCAAATCCATGATTCACCAGACAACCCAGAGATGCTTTGCAAAAATCCTAACAGGGAATCCAATTTCAAAGCATAAGATTAAATAAAGGATACAAAATATGCTCACGTGAGCATATGAACACTTGTATGTGTAGATAATAACAGCAACTTGTAATTCAGCTTAAAAAAAAAAAAAAGGGTCTCAGTAAGCTCAGTGAAGTAATGCATGACTTTAATCCCATGACTAGAGAGGCAGAGGCAAGAGGATCTCCAACAATTCAAGGCCAGCTTGGTCCACATAATGAGTTCCAGGATACCCAGGGCTATGTAGAAAGACTCTGTCAGAGCGAGAGACAGAGAGAGATGAGACAGAAACACACAAGTTTCTAGTATTACCTGCTAGTTGCCAATATCCATCTTTCTCTTTGATAACATAACTGATTTTCCTAAAGATATCAGTGCTTCCAGCTACAAAACTTTTTTGCTGCCAGTCATGCTCATTTGGCCATGCTCTGCCAATGAGAGATAATCAGACTCCTAAAAAGAATTTAGGAGACTTTGATTTTGATTTTTTTCCAGTTTTGATTTTTTTTCATCTCTTTGATTTTCCTTTTTTCCCCAGTTACATACACACACATTATCAGATGGCTAAGGTTTAGCAACTGTCGTGTATCTTAAGATGACTTAAAAGATGGATGTCAATACAATGAAAGTAGAACAGAAAGACAGATGGAGTCAGAGTCTGACTCTGAAGTTTCAAACTGACCTTAAAGTGTAGAATTACCTATCTTCTACCTTAAAGAGGATTATGTTCGTAAAACAATGTTGACATCTGACATAATTTAAAATAAAGATCACTTTCAAGGGACTGCAAAGATTGACTCAGCTGCTAAAAGCCCTTATTGCTCTTCCAGAGAACTAGTTCAGTTCCTAGCACCCAAACGGCAGTAACTGCAGTTCTAGGACTCTAACTCTTTTGGCATCTTGGGCAATAGTTGTGCACATGATAAACACACAAATATATAATGCACATGGTGCACACACACACACAAACATACATAAACACTCATGCATACAAAACAACCTGTAAAATATTACACATTACTCTCCCATTGGTAATATGCTTCATAAACTTTCAATATTGAAAATTATGTCCACTTGTTAGGTTTCTTTTCTTTAATAAGGCTGAAATTTGTTCATGTTTAGTACCATTTTTTCTAACTTTTTTTTGCCTGTTTGTTTTAAAATCATTTTAACCACCTATATCATTCTTGACATAACAGTTCTGAAAGTTATCGCTTTATTCTCTTGAATTTCTGTCTGATTGCCAACAATCTATCACACTATATTCAAAGAATAATCTGGCGGATTTTCCTCAATATTTATCTTTTCTTTTTCTTATCTAATTACATAAGCACAAAAATTTTCTACTTAATGTAGAAAACCAAATATATTTTCAGTTTATATGAAATAATATAAAAATATCTCATCTTACAGGTTACTAAGTTGGTCAACATGTCATCTGAAAAGCAATCTGTCGGATCTGAGTTTATAGAATTATATGTTCTAAAAGTCAAAATTTCTGTTTCTGTGTTCTTCTTACAAATTATCTTCTGCAATACATTTGCCACCTATACATTCATTTACAAATATGTAATAAAACATTAGCAGTTTTAAATCTAGCAGCAGCATTTTGGCTTGCATAGATGGGGTTTGAAACACAGTGCTGCAGGTGTTACATCTCAGTAATTAAAAAACAAAACAACACAACAGCAACAACAAAAAACAAATGAGTAATAATCAAGCAGAACTCCTGTGTGGAATTCAGACTTGAAATTGAAAACTTGGAACATGAATTTAATTATCCTCAAACTCCTTTTACTTTAGGACCTGACTGGCATCTAACAATAATTACCTTAGTTTAAAAAACTAGCCAATTAAAAAGAATGCCAAGAAGAACTGTGACAGTATGGGCCTTTTCTTGTATATTTTAAGTGTTACTATAAAAACTTCACTGTACACCTTTCAATCACAGAGGGAATTACATTCCCAAATTTGGACTCTTCATATCACAGCTTACATACTGTTTTCATTCTTTAACCAAACCTTAGAAGATTTTTAGTACTACAGAGATTTTTTAAACTGTATTATAGGAAAAAATGTCCATGGATGGGCAGCAGTAACCATAAATAGGTTATTTCCTGGCAGAAGGAAATATGAATTCACTTTAATGTTACAGAGAAATAAAAACCATTTCTACAGCCTGCTAAATAATAACTTACCATTTTAAGCAATAAAAGATTAACTATTTTAAATGATAAACTACTTCTTTCTCTCTAAATAATCTCCACAGCATGAAAGCTGAAAGCAACACTAGAAGAAGAAAAAATTCTTTCACTCTAGTACTGGGGCAGAGGGGTGCTCTAGGATATTATATTCTAGGACATACTCATCAAAACCTGATCTACCTCTGCTGGAATTTAGTTTTAAAGACCATGTTACTTTTATTTCAAAGCTCAGTTCTTTCAAATGACTTGCTGTTAGCATTTGATAAATCTTACACACTTTCTCTTGTATAGTGTTTTTATATGATACGGCACCAAATTTAAAAACAGAAATATTACTTCCTGGTGTTACAGTATCAGTCTTAACTCTGACCCCTAAATCTTTAGTCCAGCCTTTACTAATAATACTCGATCCCATATTTCGAACTCTTTAAAAGCTGTAGCTTTAAGTGTTTATGTATGTATATCTTTGTGAGAGCAGTCTGGACATAGAGGTGGTTAGAAAGGGAGCTCCGAGAGGGAAAACAATAGCATGTAGGGCAGGAAGAAACAATAGGACACATGTGACATGGAAGTGAAAAGAGGGAACATGGGAGGGGGTAGGGCACAAGCAGGGATGGGGAAGAGAAGAGTGCGAGGAATCAACCAAACTGAAGTATGTATGAAAATACAAGGAGACCTGGTATTTTGAACGTCAATCGGTAAAAGCAACACAAAAACCCTTCCTTCCTTCCTTCCTTCCTTCCTTCCTTCCTTCCTTCCTTCCTCCCTCCCTCCCTCCCTCCCTCCCTCCTTCCTTCCTTCCTTCTTTTTCTACCTGCATTGAAAAGGTTAATGCTATCAACACACTTCTAGTCACATAGGCAGGAAATGTTAAGGCCATATTCAATTCTCTTTTCACACAATGCTATCATGATTGCTTCATTTACTATGAATATCTCATAACCATTGTCACCACATGACACAGCCATTTAGGGCTGCTCCTACAACAATCTCCTCTTGCTGTTTTTAAAGTCAGGATCTAGGTATATTATAACATGCCTCGGATCAAAACTACCTCTGTAACCCTCTCCTAGTCCTCTTCATATACACTCTAGTACACATACCATTTCCTAAACACACAGCATGCCCACCCCCCCGACCCCAGCCTCAAGACTCTGAAAGCCATGATTTTATACTTTCTACTCCTGAATTTGGGCTTTTTAGACTTCACAGACATTATGAGGATTTGTCTTTATATGACTAGTTTATTCCACTTAACCATTTCTTTCAGGTTCAGTGTTGCATTGGCAGGAATTCTTTCTGTTAAAGATGAACAGTGCTGCATTGGGAACACACACTCAAAGACAGAGACAGACAGAGAGAGAAGGTGCACTCACTCACCTCTTGCTGGACACTAGCTGACCTGTGTCTTGGTACTCGTGACTGCTCTCAGCAAGCCTGTCTCTACCTCTGCAGCAGTGGCATCACACCAAGCTTTTTCACGTGGGTTGGTATGCAACTCAGGCCTTTCCAGGCTGAGTGAGCCACTTCCCCAGCCCAATGCCGCATATATTTTAGCATATAAATATGTTCGGGAGATTGTGCGTATGATTTTTTGATAACAAATTTTAATGGCCCCATACAAAAATAAGTTTCTCCCTAGTCACTGCTCTTTTCTCACAGCACTAACTACACTGCACTATGATGTTCTCTTTCCGTTCTTTTACAGAGAGTAAGCTCTCTGGACAATAGAACGTTTTTATGTACATTTTAGCATGTCCAGTGCCTGGGACAGAGTGGGTTTTCAGTAAGTACTGATTAAATGAAAAATTTTAAAGTTCATTAAATAAATTATATGCAGCAAAACTCAAATGACAGTTTTTCAGTCTACATTCCTTTAATCATGTTACCTTCCAAGAAAAATTCCCTAAATAATGAACTATATTTTACGTCAACAAAAAGGTTTGACAAACTTACAGTCTATGGGCCAAATCTGGCCAGCTACCCATCCCCTTTTAAACTGGTTTGTCCTTTAAATTTTTTGCAACAGGGTCTCACTATGTAACCCTGGCTGACCTCAAACTCAGAGATCTGCCTGCCTTTGCCTCCTATGTGCTCAGATTAAATGTGCCACCATGCCTACTTTAAGAATTACTTTTTAATTTTTTATTTATATGCATGTGTATTTGCATGTATATGCCATGGTAGCTGGAGTTACAGGGAGTTGTCAGCTACCTTACATGGGTGCTGGGAACCATTCCGGTTCTCTCTAAGAGGAGCAAGTGATCTAACTACCAAGACATCTCTCTGGCTCTCCAGCTGTCTATTTGAAAAAAAGTCGAGTTGCCTTTGTGTATATCTTTTCTTTGGTTGCATAAGCATAACAGTGGTAGGTTTTAGGAAGAGACCAGATTATCTAAACATCAAGTATTTATTATCTAATCTACAAAGCATACTGCCCTAGTTTTAATTTTTTATTTCCTATAACCACTGGTTACCTAATTACACATATTTTCAACAGTTATGAAGAAAAAGGGGGCTCTGACCTTATTATAATTCTTGGCCAACTCCAGCATCTCTTTCACCACCGATTCGTTGTGTTTACAGTGCTCACTGTAGTCCTGAAGCGTCAATCCTTCCATCCAACTCTTCTTATGCAGATTTAACAGCATCTACAATTACAGCAAAAAAGAACTGACTTTGCTGCCTTGTCTTAAGGGAGAAAAATTAATGAATTTAAACATAATTTTATTCATTCGAGTAAGTATCAACAGAAAATATCCTAAATTTATATTAATATACCCTGGCACTCCAAATCCATGCCCATTGCCTCTGGTACCCACCTCAGTTATTCTAATCTTTGCATGACTTACACTCATTCACCCTGTATTAGAGATAGATGCCTTTCCTAACTACTCTGACTTTTTAAAAATGACCATCTCTCATTGATTTAGCAAAGATCTTTCTTCCCTTGTCATACTATGCTACTTTTATAGTCTCTATGAACAATTTTTTTCTTCACTTTATCCAGTTATATTTAAGATCAATAGGGTCTAGCTAGATTCTAAAATATCTAACCACAGCAGTTAAAAAAAAAAAAAAAATCACACACGTGTCCAGTTTTCAAACACCAACCAATTAAGAATCTAAACAACTTAGTACACTGTCCCCCAAACTGGATTCAAATTAAAAAAATATATCTTTACACATTAAACAACTTAAAGAAGGGTTTTGTGCCCATGCCAATATGTGTACCTTTTTTTAGGGGGTGGGGTGAGGGTTAACTATGTAGCCTAGTCTGGCCTCAAACTTACAAGCTTCCTCATTTGACTCAGCCTCCCAAAAGGCTAGGACCCCTCACCTGCCTTACAAATCTACAACTTTCCCTTACTACATTTGTTTACTTTGGGGGGTGGGCACACATGCCACAGCCTGCATGAGAAGGTCAGAGGAAAACTCGAGGAAGTCGGTCCTATCTATCCTTCTACCACATGGGTCCAGACAGTGAACACTGGTTATGCTCTCATGCTTGGAAAGAAGTACCTATACCTGCTCACTCGCCCGAGGGAAAGAAGTGTCTATACCTGCTGAGCCATCTCACTTGCCTGAGGTTGTCCTTTGTTGTTGTTTTGTATTTCTCTGACTGTCCCAGGATAAGTTTTCATAAGACTTAATTTGTAAAAATTATTTATGTGTAAGTATGTGCATGTGCCTGGAGAGGCCAGAAGAGGGCACCAGATCCCCTGAAACTAGAGTTAGAAGCAGTTGTGAGTGGCCTGGTGTGGCTGCTGAGAATCAGACTCAGGTCCTCTAACAGCAGCACCAATGAGTCATCTGTCCAGCCACAAGTTCAACACAATTTAACGGTAATTTTTCTTAAAAGTCATAATCTAGAATTTGCCTCCAATTAAGCATCACTATGGAAAGTTATTTTTTTTTTTGATACTACATTATGAAATGTGAAAAAGAACACCCCCCCCCCCCACACACAGGAGCAGACTGCTTGATGCTGCTGTGCCACTAGAACCAGTGTGACTCAGTTCCAGGGGAGCCAACAGCCTCTTCTGACCCGAGGGCACCAGGCATGCAGGCAGCACATAGCAGCAAAACATTCAAGCATGGAATAGGAGATTTTTCATAGACTTACCTTCTGTTCCAGTTCATTTTTCCGATAATTAATAGTGATGGAGTAATAATGTCTGTTTAATCCATGAATTAATGCCTACAAAACAATTTTTAAAATGATGAATCAACCTTTCATTTAACCAAATACTAATGTTTGAAACTGTTGATGTATTTTATGCATGATACTTACATCTTAGTTATTTATTATTTGTCAAAGTCTCACTAGGTAGCTCTGTCTGGCTTAAAACTTGCTACGTACTCTAGGCTGTCCTTGATCATATGGAGATCTGCCCAACTCTGCCTTGGAGTCCTGAGATTAAGGGTCTGTGTGTCCACCATGCCCACCTTTTCTGCTATCATGTTAAAGGACATTTTGAGGCCAGCAAGAAGGCTTAGTTGGTAAAGGCCCTTGCTAGCAAGCCTGAGATCTGAGTTCAATCTCTTGGACCGACATAGTAGAAGGATAAACCTGACTCCTGCAAGTTCCCTCCCTATAACACAAAATAAATAAAACGTAATAAATGTTTAAATAAAATTGAAAGGGGCCGTATTATAAATGAAGAGTAAATTAAAGCAGTTTTCTGGATGCCAGTTTAAGGATAAAGTTTAAAGGAGTAGTGACAGACTCTTCAAAGCACTTGAAGGTACTTCACAAGTAAGACTTTCCACAGCCTTGCACAGAGGCCACAGCAAAACAGTCTGAGCTCAGCACAGCCTGTTACAAACTAATTGCACGTATCTTATTGTTTGATTTTATAATATTTAGGAGGCAATTTGCTTTTCCAGAAGAAAAATTTTAAACTCTGTAACAGTATACACGTGTTTCTTCATCCACATTAATCCGGGGTTTCCTTTTGGTTAATTCAATTTTCACTAATTTAAAGATTGTGTCCAAGCAAGTCTCCAAATAAGTAAGCAATGAGGAGAGAGAGAGAGAGAGAGAGAGAGAGAGAGAGAGAGAGTGAATTATCTATCATGATTCACATGTAGGATCACTGTATTTGTTTGTCCTTGTATGTAGCATCTTCAGTCTTCCTCAATTGTTCTCCACCTTAATTTTTGAGACAAGGCCTACGAGCAGATTTGGAGCTTACTGTTTCGGCTGGCTAACCAATGAGCTTCTGGCATCTGCACGTCTGTCCTACTCCAGTGCTGGGGCAGCAGATGCACACTGCCTGGCTTTTCACTAGACATCATGTCTGTGCAGCACTCACCAGCTAAGGCTTCTGCCCATACCCAGAAGCGTGTTCTTTACCATGTCCATCTCATTCCTTCTCAACCCAGTGACAAGAAATCAAAATTCCATATATCAGAATTTACTTTGATTTTACTCATCTCCAAGATAAATGGGCCAATCACAACAAAACTTAAGCTATTAAAAAAATTATAACTAAAAGGGGAAAACAAATACTATTGTTCTGCTGAAGGAATGTACAAGAAAATGATTGCTAACAACACTCTGCTATACCCTTATATGTGTGTCTCTCAGCTATCACCACAGACTTCCTCTTGCAGTAGATGGAACTAACACTGAGACCCACAGCTGAACAATGTGTACACAGAGACACTTCGGAACACTCAGTTCTAAATGAGAGGTCTTCCACTTCCAAACTCCACTCCTCAGGGTTCCAGGAACAATGTATATATGAGGAGGCAGGAAGATTCTAAGAGCCAAAGGGATAGAGGAGAGCAAGGAAACAATGTCTTGTAGACACAACAGTACTGACACACCCATGAACTCCCAGAGCCCTGTGGCATGCCCAGGGCTTGTACAGGTCCAAGACAGATGGGGTGCCAGTGCTGAGAGGGGAGCCGTAAGCTGAAGCCAGCCAGCTCTAACTGGCAACCACCTGCAAAGCTCAAATCAATGTTCTCCAGTGGAGGCTGACTGGGCATACAAACCATACATAACTATGCTCAGGCCCCAGGCCCAGCAGCAGATAACCTACTCAAAACGAACTCAATGGTATTTCTGTAGATTGATTTTGTCTCAGATTGCTTTGTTTGGATATTTTTTCTTTTTTAATCTTACTGGTATTTTGCTTCTGTATTATGGTTTCCAACTATGTATCTTGTTTGTGTGTGTGTTTCTTGTGTTTTTTTCTTTTCTATTTCCTCATTTATTTACTTTGGCCTGTTTTCCATAGAGTGCTAGGAATTGGGTGGATGGGGAGGTGGGAATGATCTGAAAGCAGATGGAGGAGGAATAACAGTGATCAGAATATACTTTAGGAAAAAAGAATTATTTTCAATTTAAAAAGTAAAAAGAAAAAGTAACTATATCATATACTGCTTAAATATCTAACTCTAGACACTAAAAAAGTTCAATATTCTGAGAAATATATTATTAGATAATATTATGTAATATAAATAAAACACCACCATTAGCCTTGTAAGACATAAAAACCTAGAATTATAATTTGTAATTTTTTAACAATTGTAAAAAATCAAAAGAGTTTGGTTGGGGTTAACGTTCAAAAAATAATGACAGAGTTAAACAAGTAACTACCACTTTCTAATTAGGGTTTTTACAGTCTAGTCTTAAAAAATGCTGAGACAGAGACAAAAGGTGGAGAAGTGGTATCTAATGATTGCCTAGCACGTGCTTTACACCGCACACACTCCAGTGCAACAGTCTAGTATGTGTACATGACAAACAAGCTTTAAAAAGAACACGACTCTTAATTTATCCTAATTAATAGTTAATAAAAGGTAGCACTGAGGGTCTGAAACCAGTTCACAGACTCTATAACCCATGTTCACACTACAATTCAATCCCTGGCAAGATTAAGTATACATTGTTGTGTTTGTTTCTTTGTCTTTTGAGACAGGGTTTCTTTTTGTAGCTCTAGTGTCCTGGAACTCACTCTATAGACCAGGCTGGCCTCTAACTTACAGAGACCTACTTGCCTCTGCCTCCCAAGTACTAGGATTAAAGAAGTATGCCACCACCACCCTGACAAGTGTACATATTTTAAGAACAATCTTATTTCAAAGATTTTCTGGCAAAAAAAAAAAAAATCACTCCATCAAAATTGAATTTTAAATATCAAATATAAAAATTAAATATCAAAACACTTGGTATTTCCTTGCATAATCAGCTTTTCCATTACTAGTATCTTCTATAAAAGTAACCTATAAAGTCAAGAGGAAGCAGCAGTTGATTTCAAATGGTTGGTATATAAAATTTAGTTACTAAAAAAAATTATTAAATCCTTATCTATTTCAAAAATTACTGTAAGCAGAAGATCACCTTTCATTGAATAAAAATGTTGTATTGTATCAATTGGAAATTGAAACTACTCAGGGATTCCCTAACCCTGAACCTACCCTTGCATAATCCATCAGGAGGTTTATCTTCTGGGTGGAGATTTAGGTAAGTCTGAACATTTCTCTAAGCAGACACAGCCTGACTGAGGAGTGAAACTTTGTTTTAACTGTTTATCATCCAAGGATCTTTGTGCAATATACTATTTGCACTAAAGATCTATGGTTGCAAAACTACCAATGGTTACAATCAATAAATCCAGAGGCCAGTTACTGGATCCACACCAGGCCTACATTTTAAAGATTAATTGCCAGTGCCAGTGAAATAAACAACCTAGTATTTGGTGGCACTATTTGGTTTTCAATTATATCACACAGATAAATATAAAACTTAACACAAGCACCACAAAAGATTAGCAAGCGCATGATAAAACAAATATAGTCAACAGTCTTGCAACTTTGCTTACTCAACTCCCCCATACTCTACCCAGCGTATTCATCCCAGATCATAAACGAACTGACCAGAAGCTTTTTGAAAAGCCTCACACAGGAGGACTGTGTAGATCAGTGCTTCTTAACCTTACTAATGCTGTGACTCTTTAATACAATTCCTCATGTTGTGGTGACCCTCAACCGTAAATTTTTTTTTATTTTGCTATTTCACAACTGTAATTTTGCTACTGTTTTGAATCATAAATATCTGTTTTTCTAATAGAAAACCCTTATGAAAGGGTCATTCGACCACCAAAGGGATTATGACCGAGAGGTTGAGAAGCATGGCTGTAGAATCAGAATACTTAGAGTTAAACCTCCACACATTATCTGCTGTGGGCACAGCAGGTGTTTTATAAATCAGTTTGCTGAATATTACAGCACATACTTGTTACCCCAACACTCAAGAGGTTAGAGCAGAATTCTGGGTTTGAGGCCAGCTTGGGCAACATGGAACTGTAGGTCAGCCTGCATATACAGTGAGACTCTGTCTCAAAACAAAACAAAGCATGGCACAGGCAATGTATGAATTATGCAAAAAAACTTGTTTAATTGAATCTCCAACTGTAATATAAAAGAATGAAAAGACCTACCATAAGTCAACAGTGACTCGAGCAGCTCAGTTCTCTCATGTAGGCTGTCACATCTAGAAAATGTCTACAGTAGTTTCACTGCTGTTGTTTTATACCTCTGTGTTTTATGATTATTGAAAATAATGTTTTCAAATAGTCTACCTCCATTCACAACATAAGCATACTCCAGGCTACACTTAGAGAGTGAAAGCCCAGTACATGCACTGGGCACCAGTGTTCACTAAATGTCCACAAAGATAACAGTTTCAAATTTTATTGTGACCTTTAAGGAACTGAAACACCAAAAAAACCCAACAAGTTTTTAATGCAATACTTAATGAGGGAGGGGGCTACAGCTGGAATACAAAGTGAATAAATTGTGATAGATAGATAGATAGATAGATAGATAGATAGATAGATAGATAGAT
>NW_026585895.1:22121568-22279605 GCF_907164565.1 Psammomys obesus
GATAGATAGATAGATAGATAGATAGATAGATAGATAGATAGATAGATAGATAGGGATGGATAGATGGATGGATGGATGGATAGATAGATAGGTAAAATGTGAAAAAAAAAATGAATCACTAAAATAAATCCTGCCATTTCTAAACACAGATAGTCAAATGTTCCAGGTACAAAATAATATAGTTGTTTTTGTTTTTGTTTTTTTTTTAATTAATCTAGAAGCCAGTAGCACTGTTTTAGAAATTTTACTTAGAACAGTGGCTTCTCTAAGATCCAAAATAAATTCACCGTTAACTACTTCAATATTGCCATGAGCACCTAAAAATAAGAGACGAAACAGAGGTTAAAAACACTTGCTGCCGTAAATGGTAGGACCTGGAAAGGATCATCCTGAGTGAGTTGTCCCAGAAGCAAAAAGACACACACGGTATATACTCACTCATATAGACATACAACGTAGGACAAACCCACTAAAATCTATGCATCTAAAGAAACCAGGCAAGAGAGAGGACCCTAACTAAAATGTTCAATCCCCACCTGAAAGGCAAAGAGGATGGACATCAGAAGAAGAAGAAAACAGGAAACAACCTAGAAACCTGCTACAGAGGGCCTCTGAAAGCCAGAAGAAAACAGTAAACAAACTAGGAACCTACCACCGAGGGCCTCTGAAAGCCTCTGCCCTGCAGACTATCAAAGCAGATGCTGAGCCTGATGGCCAACTGTCAGGCAGAGTGAATGGAATTTTATGTAAGAAGTGGGAAATGGTAAGAGCTGGAGAGGACAGGAACTCCACAAGGAGAGCAACAGAACAAGAAAATTTGAACACAGGGAACTTCCCAGAGACGCATACTCCAACCAAGGACTATTCATGGAGATAACCTAGAACCCCTGCACAGATGTAGCCCATGGCAGGTCGGTGTCCAAGTGGGTTACCTAGTAATGGGAAGAGGGACTGCTTATGACATAATCTGATTGGCCTGCTCTTTGATCACCTCCCCCTGAGGGAGGAGCAGCCCTACCAGGCCACAGAAGAGGACAATGCAGCCACTTTTGATGAGAACTGATAGACTAAGATCAGAAAGGAGAGGAGAACCTCCCCTATCAGTGGACTTGGGGAGTGGCATGCATGCAGAAAGGGGAGGGAGGGTGGGATCGGGAGGGGAGGAGGGAGGGGCTTATGGGGGGATACAAAATGAATAAAGTGTAATTAATAAAAAATAAAAAAAGTTAAAAAAAAAGAGGAAAACCCCAAGTATTAAAAAAAACAAAAACAAAACAAAACAAAAAACCACTTGCTGCCTTTGCAGAGAATCTGGTTCAATTACTAGCACTCACATGAGGGTTTGCAACCATCAAAAACTCTAGTTCCAAGGGATCTGATGGGTACCAAACACACACATGGTGGACATACATACATGCAGATAAAACACACATAAAATATTAGTTTGTAAAGATTGTGGTTTTACTGCAAAAAGTTGGATTTTTTTTGGGTGGGGAAAGGGTTGTTTGTTTTGTTTGTGTTTTTTGTTTTGGTTTTTAAGACAGGGTTTGTCTGTGCAGTCTTGGCTGTCCTGGTCTTGCTTTATAGATCAGACTGGCCTCAGAACTCAGCTCTGCCTGCCTCTGCCTCTCTGAGTGTTGGGCTGACAGGCAAGTGCCGCCACACCCAGCTTCTTGTTTTGTTTTTTTTGAGACAGGGTTTCTCTGTATAGCCCTGGCTGTCCTGGAACTTAAATCTATAGACCAGGCTGGCCTCAAACTCACAGAGATCCACCTGCCTCTGCCTCCAGAGTGCTGAGATTAAAGGCATGTACCAATATGGACAAGGAAAAACACAGGGAAAAATCCCATTATCCTACTATTCAGAGCTAATCAAATCCAACATCTTGGTATAAATACATAGGTACGAGTTCTACAGTATTTACTAAATGGAGCACTTGTCTCTCCCACTTAAACTTTCCTGTGACTGTTAGTTTACAATGCAATCATAGTATTCTCTTCCCTGTTTAAATGTAACAGAACCCAATGCTACAAAATCACCAATGACTTGGTGAAGGTATGTTACTGCCTCTTGTCAGACTTCTACCACTTACTTCTATGTGGTCTTGAGAACAAGTTCCTTCTTAACTCAGCTAATTTTCCTTCACAATAAAAGATGTGGTATTTCTGAAAGGTTTTTAATCACCAACTTAAAAATTTGACATATGTACAAATTCTATTATGGACTTTCTTTCTAACCTGTCTTACAAAATTAAAGTATTTTAAGGTGGATTCCATTTGTGTGTGTTACTGTTTGAATTGTCTTAAAACTGTAACTCACTTGGACTGATATTCTTATGGGCACTACATAAACTGTGAAATAAGTGTATTTACAAATTCTACCTGGGAGGCAAAACAAATTTAAAGTGATAGAAATAATAATGCCATTTTAGCTTTTGTACAAAACTCATTTAACTTAGGCTGGAAAGCTGTTCCAAAGGTCTATTTTTAATTAAAGATAGAAGGTAGGATTAAACACTACCAAGTGGATTAGTACAAAAGAAACAGATTTCAATATCGATTTTGTCTTTACAGTTAAAAGGCGGTGTTTTAATTTAAAAAAGGAAGTATGCAACAGGTGGCTGGTGACTTGCAATTAGTAAAAACTCCTGGCAGAAATACACCATGTAGTAATCACAGCGACTCTAGATTGTGGGATGCTACTTAACCTTTTGTAGAACATAATGAAGCAGGATGATGCTATGGGGGTGTATGAGAAAGGTCATTATCATGGGCTAAACAGACCCAATAATATATTCTCTTGGAACATGCAAGTATGGGCTTGTCCGTGCCCAATCAAAACCACTAGTAGCTTATTTCATACTTATTACTCTCTACAATTTCCACCTAACTTGTTAAAAAAAATTTTTTTTTTCAAAAGCAACATACCTCAGTTCTTTCAGACAAAACATTTCGCTATGATCAAGAGCTACAAGGAATGACAACAGCAAAACTATTTAAGAATACAAAGTTATCAAGTATAACCAAGGCTGGACCATGGTGAACTGTTAATGCCACAACTCCCCAAAGACAACATGAAGGCAAAACAAGGGTTCAGAAGGGAAATAGCAGTAGCTACTATAATGTCTTTGTCCTGGGTGTCCTGTTTAATCAAACATGGTATTTTTGTCCTATTAATTAATCTTTAGAGAAATAATTACTTATACAGACACACAGACTGTGCATTTAAAAACACATTTAACATAATTTCTTAGAGACAGTAAAGACTTGTATTTAAACAATGAGGCAGCTGAATGGAACAAAGAAAACACTCAACACTCAATGGGATATTAAGTGTTTGAATACCCAACAACAGTAACAGTAGTTGATATCACTAGACAAACATGTGGTTTATAGGATTTTAGTCAAAGGTAGAGATAAAACAAACAAAAAAAAAAAGGGTAGAAATGACTTAAATACTACCTATTAACTGTTTCTTGGGACCTCTTAAATAAAATAAACTGCTTGTTTCCCCCCTTTTCTATTGCTTTGAAGGCTGTTTAGAAACCAATCTAGGTTAGCTAACTGCTCCCACCTGAAACTTCTTTTGGTCCTCTTCGTAGACGCTAACTAGATAGAAGATAATGGTCAATAGAGAGGGTCTCTTCTACTCCCATAATAGAAAATTTAAAACTCTACAAAAAATGTACTCATATGAAGCAAATCTAACTTTTATAATAATATTTTCATCTTTTCTTGAATATATGTATGAGTTTTGTTCTGGTGCACAGGCTAGATTCAAACTTGATGCCTCACGAGCTAGGATTTTCTTTTAAAACGACAATGTTAAAAACGACACTTATAAGAAAATTAAGGTGATTAAGAACTGATCTTAAAATAATGACAGTACATTTAAATATCATAAAACTGAGTTTTAACACATTATCAAATATAGTCATTACCTGGATAGATGGCTTGTTTAAGTGGCCCAGATTGGAAGTCGTTTGTCTGGGTTCATGTCCTAAGACCATCATATTAGCATTGATCAGTCTGAAGGCATCAATAACAACCTGTAAACGGAGGTGTTAAGTCAGTTCCTTTTAAAAAACAAGTGATGGGGCCAAGCGACAGTGGGCAAGGCAGGATCAACTTGCCTCTGGTTCTGGCCGATATCCAGAAAATCATTTAATTATAATATTAATAAAAAGAGCCTCCTGCTGGTAGTGCCATCAGTATACCATCCTCTATCTTGTAATGTAAGGTGACACCGATTATTGCAATGTTTCATGAAGCATCAAAATATTAACTTAGCATCTTTAGTATTAAAAATATGTTCATTACTAAGCATATATCAAATAACCTTCATTTTTGTGTGTATTTGTTACCTAAGTTTTCCTAGTCAAAATGAATGACAGGGAAACTAAAACTGAAAGTGAGCACAAGCTAAGGGACTACATCCAAGACCCAGCCCTGTCACTTCAATTACGCCACCACAGTACTTGAAATGACAACAAAATTGCAGCCAGCACGTCACTTGCCCATGTATTCTCTACTAGTCAGATACCCTTTACTTCTTCTGACTCTGAAATACTTTATACCTTGTCTGATGGCTTTAAACATCCAAGCCATTGCCAAGCCTAGAAGGTACAATATAAGAAAACCAAGGTCACCCATGCTTTCAGCCAGAAACAATACAGTATAATTACAAGTTCATAGAAAAAATGTTTATTTTCTTTTTGTCTATTAAAGATTCAAATTTCTTTGTAACCTAGTATCATGTTATTTAGCTCTTACATATCAAGAGATGAGTAAGAATCAGCTATTCTCCAGTATCTTACTGCTGTTATGGTTATAGTCATCTTATTATGCTTATAGTCATCCTCCGAATTTAAAAATAACTTTTAGAGATGTGAAGTTTTAGGTAAAACCAAGAGATACTAAGACAGACTGCCTCTTTCCAGGACAATCTTGAAACACAACAATTTAGTACTTCTTTATTCATCTTCAAAAGTATCAACCAAATGACATTATCAGTGTTTTAAAAGCTACTATTATCTGGATTTGTTTTCACAAACAAATGCACAAATATTAAAAACAAATATTAATACACAAATATTAAAAACTATTATTTTCAAGTTAAGCCAACTTTAATATAATCAAGCTTAAAAGTCTATCATAAGGGTTTGTGAGACCAGTCTGGTGGTACATACATTTAATCACAGCATTCACATCTTTAATCCCAGAGTTCCTGAGGAGGCAGAGACAAACAGATCTCTATGAGTTTGAAGCCAGCCAGAGTTACACAGTGAAACTCTGTCTCAAACAAAAAGTGTTATTTACACACTAGAAAGACTCCAAAGGTTATAGTTATACCAAACATAAAATTACACCAAAACATTACAAGATAGTCTGAGGTCTCTGTATACTCCTGTTGTCCTGATGATGATATAATAATCAAGTTTTGATGTTGCTTTTAATTCCTATGGTCTGAACATTCTCCAAAATTCCTTTTCCTTCAGAGTCAAGTATTCAATCAGAACCCTAAATAATCCCATTTAACCATTAATTGTAAATATAAAATAGCAAATAATCAGGTTTTTCTTTCAACTGCTTTATGATTCCATTCTTAGAGTTTGGTAAAAATCATTTCTAGAAAAAATTTTCATAAATTATGAAAATTTCATATAACATCCCAATGAAATGCTCACATACATTTTTATACAAACTGCTTTCAAACTAAAACATTAGACACCAATGTTCAAGCAAAAGTCAGTCATTTCTATGGAATATTGTAAACAGGTGTGAAACATCAAAAAAGAAAATGAAAATGCCAGTTAGGTCAGTTAAGTGGATATTATGACCTATTTTTTTTAACTCTGAAATAAAAAAAAAAAAAAAGAGTACTTTACAACAAAGCTTAAAATTTTTGATGTTGTTCAACTAGTAAATTATGACCCTATGAAATGACATGTTCAGACTGATAGTTCATGAGCAGCAATAGAAATGATTACACTAAGATTAAAGGAATTTTCTGCCATCACTATAGCAACTGTCTTAAGGAAACTAACATGTTCAAAAACCTGCAGACCAAAATTAGATTTAACGTGCAATAAAAAATAAATATGGCAATATATTCTACATTTTAGTTTCTGTACAATTTTATAATTGCCTTCTCCGCTGTGAGAATAAGTAGATTTCTTCTTTAGAACAACCTATCAAAATAGACTCATTAATGTCCAGTACACTAATGAGCAATGGGTGAAGAAGGTGTTAATTATGCCACAGTAAGATTCAAGAAAAAGCCCTGGTGAGAACTTGGAGGTGTGTTTAAGCTCAGAGCCTTTCTCCATGCTTGTGTATTTACAGAATGATGCAACAGAATGACAGCAAGTGGTCACTCACAGTTAGGAAAATAAACCAAAAAGCAACATACTAACAAAGAACTCTCAAGAATTAAGGCACTGAAGGCAGGAAAGGAAAGAATAATGAATTTTTAAAGCAGTCTGCTTTTTTTAAAATAGCTCTTTGAAATATGTATACATGAAACCAATTTGTCTGTACACCTCAAAATTTAACAACAACAACAAAAAAACCCCAAAACAAAAAGGACAGACAGACAGACAGACTACATCAAAATCACTTCCTTGCAGCAACAACAACCTCCACACTGAAGGAAGAAAATAACAAATCCCTGTCCATGATGAAGCCCGAGGAGCTACTGGCTCTCTATTTCCAGCCTGACCAGTTAATTTTCTCTGGTACAAGTGCCTTGAGACTTTTCAGAGGTCAGCGCAACAGTAGACAGCTTATAACAAAACCATTAGCAGTTTGGCTAGCTTAGGGAAACCTCTTACTTTCCTTTTTTTGTTTATTATCACTGCATGAATCTGCAGCATATGATAGTTTATAATTTCTCAGGCTTGTTAAATTCATGTTAAAGGTCTGTTTTCTTGTTGAATAAATTTTGTTCATATAATGCTGCCTATTTCATACACTCAGTCTTTAATAGCACCTTTGGTCTATGCGCAACTCACAGATCAAAACAGAGGACTAAAATAGGGGTTGATGATGCTATTTACATGTGTGATTCCTGCTGTCTTCTTGTTAGTAGCTTTAATATAATAGAAGACCTTGTCTGTTTTGTAATTAACACATCTTTACTGGAGAGATATTTGGAAGTGATTGCTGTGAATATACTGGTTAGTAAAATAAACACAATCACACACCACTTTCTGTTATCAGACAAATTTGTGAATTGTACACATTATACTCCAGATCAACAAACTGTGATATAACAGCCAAGTAGAAGACACATATTTATATAACCCTTTATTTTTCTGAAAATATGTATTCACTCTGACCTTGCAAATATAATTAGCTGTGGGATGTGCAGACTTCAGTACCATGGTTGCTTTACTAATTGCAACTCTTGGAAATAGATACTAAATATTTGGAAGCTGCCAATACAAAATAAAAACTGCATCTTTCTTGTACATCTGTCCTAGCTTACAAAAGCAAAATAGTTTTGAAAACAATACTGAGTTCTCTGTTTACTCCAAGCACACCCAAGGGTCAAGGACCTATTCTTTCACTTTAATGATGAATCTGGCTTAGGATTTAAGCTGTCATTATTTTCAAAATCAACTTAATTCATATTTTATACTTTTTCTATGAGTATTCCACAGTTCATTCATTCAACATGAGATTTTTTTTAACCCATGTTTCTCTAGGTCACTAAAAGAGCAGACCAAATTTTTAAAGCATCAAACTGCAATCCTGGATTTTATATTCAAAGGAAGCTTTTTTTTTTTTTAAGCAACACTCAATGTAATGTATTGAAGAGGTATTTTACTGTATATCCACTTTTTGCCGAGGTTACTGTTAGTCCCTGTGCCTCTTCTTCTCACAGTAGCTTCCTGTGGGATCTCCACTGTACCTACACCAAAGTCAATGACCAAGAGAACATTTCAAAAACATACAACAAAAGAACTGATGTTAAAACATTTATGATGCAGTTGTTTTCTTGAGCTCAAAGAGGTAGGAGGATGTAGATAGTCAGATTATTACACAACTATATGTCCGCCTAAGACCCATAGTTAGAAATGAATAAATTTTAAAAATTAAGACCAAAAGCAGTGGTAAGTATTTTAAAAAGAAAACAGTTATCAGGTAAGTTATATACTTAAAAGCATGTAAACTCAATGACATACAAAATCCATCTCTAAACCACTATGAAAATGAGAAGAATGGGAGGAAAAGCAGCACCATACCAAACAGTGCTGTTTGGAAATGGCCGCTTATCAACTACTTAGTGTGTTTCTAGATTCTTTAAAAATTAAGAATGGATGTGACCTGGGAAATACTGTGGGGGTTTGTGACCATTTCGTTACTTCTGCTGCTATGCACTGCCATGCATCTATAAGATAAAAACATTTTCTGTCTCTTGTAAGCCCACAGCATAAAAAATTCAGAGATATCTTACTTTTTATGCCATTTCCAATGAAAAGCACTAAGAACTAAAACTGACTCATGCCAAATGCATATCACTGAATTGCTGTGATTTCTTGGTCTCAAGTTTGAAACACGGAAATTATTTATAAAATGTCAATTTTAGCTCTGGAAAAGAAATTCCTATGTGAATGTACAGTTTCTTTCTTCATCCTCAGAGAATTGCTTACTGTAGCTACAGATCTGTAGTACAATTTCAATATACTAGGGAGAAAAAGGATGGGGCAGAAGCAGAATAATGTACTTTTCTGACAAGTGAAGGCATGCATCAAAATTCAAGAGTAAACCCACAAGTTTTGGACATACATCCATTAATGAAAACAATTTTTTAGGAACTAATATGGCAAAGATAATTAAACATTTCTAGATTCATGAAACACTGTGAAAAAATTGACTTGTTCTGGAAGAAAATTGAGCAGAACTTTTACTGTATGCATATAGTAAGCAGAGTATAGGAGATTCAGTGCCTACACATAAGTCAGTCTCCTTTCAAAGTGAAGATTCGAGGTCTATCACCTGCTAGCCAAGTGACCTAAGACAAGTTACTTAATGTCTCAATTTCTTTGTTTGCTCATGAATGATACCTCACAGAGCTGGTGATAAAATTAAATAATCATGTGTGCTTGTCATTACAGTTCTTGTTAACTGTGGTAGTCATAGAGCTGTTCCCTTCAGATCTCTTTCTCTTTTCTAATAGAATCTCCTGTGGACAGCACAGCTGACTTCTAAACTCCAGCTGCTGCACCTTTTAATCCATTGGGCAGTCACACTAGGCAATAGATCCCCTGGCGGCTCCCAGCCAATGACTAAACACAACCATGGTACAAGAATTTAGCCTTCTCTGCCAAAATAAAGACACCAGTGAAAAGTAGCTGTGATTCAACCACTCTTCATCAGCCTATGGCCTTCCTTAGCCGGCGCCACCTTCCTCGTGTCTTTATCTAATACGGGTGTTTTCTCTAAATAAACCTGTCATATGTCTACTGGCATTTTGATATATGATCCCTGCAGCATCCAACCTGTCACAGCTAACAAAGAATAGTACTATGAGGTAAACATGTGAAAAGTTATCCTAAGAGCCAAATCATAATTATAAATCTGTTATCCTGAGACACCAAATACATGAAAAAAAAAATGAAGATATTAAGAAGACACATTTTAAGATTTTTTTCCTTAGAAAAAGTCTTGATTAAAAACAGACTAACAGAATGTGGCTCAAACAATGCTATTCTTAAAAAAAATTGTGATATAATTACATCACACACACACACACACACACACACACACACACACACACACACATGCAAGCAAGCACGCACACACGACTCCCTTCCCTTTCTTCCCACCAAACCCTCCCATGCATACCCCAGGCCTTTCCTCTCTTAAATGCATAGCCTTTTCCTTTGTTTTACACACACACACACACACACACGTATGTGTGTATAATGACAAATGTCTAGAATCTTTCCTCATGCATGATAGATGTTTTTCAACTCACAAGTGACAAAAAGCACACTTAAATTGAGGTCTTGAGGGGACTTCTAATGAGCTTCAAGAGCCCATCACGTATAGGTTGCTGGTCTGATACCAACTCAGAGCGCCAATTGTCTCTGGTAGCTACAATCGGCCTACACAAAACGAGAAAGTGATTGAAAAATGAGAAAGTGTAGATCTTCTAGTATCAAACTGCGAAAATAAAACTGATGTTCCTACTAAGGGTCTATAAAGTAGAAGATGAAAAATCCCCAGATACTAAAGACTAAGGTTTAATGGTGGTAGCATGGGCAGGTAAGGTCTCTATGTGCACTTACTGTACTATACTGTCATCTGTAAAGAAAATAAAATTATGTCCTTCAAACTACCATTACTCAAAAGGCGACAACTAAATTCCTACATATAACTCACCATTTTAAATTTTGCTTATTAATAGATAGAAAGTCTTTCCAAACAATTTCACTTATCAAGAAGTAACTGTAACTGATCATAACCAAAATCTCACCAGTTTATAAATGAGGAAACTAGGGTTTATAAAACTCAAGTAAATTAAATGTGATGCTGCAATGTATATGAGAAAGGACTATGATTTGTTCTGATATGGATGATAAAGCCAGGAGTACACTAAGCATTAGCAAGCTATGTGATACAATAACTATCCTAACACAAAGGCTAGAAAAGACTAAATTTTACTTACACAGTAGCAGGGTTTAAGGCTCATTCAATCTACTACATAACAGTAGTTAGGGAAAACAATAAAGCCTACCAAGATGGCATAAAATACATACATAACAAAACTTAAAAAACCCCAAGAATGTATCTTTCTATACTATCTTATATATAAAAAGGCTATCTATTATAGATTTTAAATCCCTATCATTAGGTTTGACAACATACACTTTTTTCCTTACTACTGTTCAGTTTCAATGCGTACAGCACTTCTAGAAGCAGAGCAAGCTGAAAGTCTCGCAGAACATTGTTTCATATAAAATAAAAACTATACAGTAAGTCTAACTGGAATGTAAAGCATGACAGTAAGCATGTTACTCCAATACTAAGAGTTAGTTATCCCTAACAATCAGTCTAACAACACCTGATGTCTCTGAAGAAATGTACCACTATAATCAATTCTACTCATTTTAGGAAATTACAGTAACACATTATTAAGCCTCTGAAAACTAAGGCCTAGGTTCAGAAAGGAGCTAATGCCAAATCAATATAATCTTAAAAATTAACATGTGATAGTGCAGGAAAGATTTACTAATTAAAGCCATTGTTTACCCACACAAAACTAAAAGTAAGAGGCACAGCTAACTCTATAGCATACATGCTATAGAGTGGTCAGCATATGTGAATGGCTGCAGATAACTGGATAATTGGGGAAGTAATTTTAAACATAATCACACTACTGAAAATGAATAGCAAGTATTAACACAGAAGCTTTTGATTAAGATAAATATTGCCTCTATATAACATTAATTTCTCAGTATTTTAAATCTAAAATTGCCTAATTGGAAATTGCTGCAGTGTTTTGATAGGTATTCTCATGAATACTTCATGAAACTTCAAACTGATCAATTCCACAGGCCAGAGTCCCAATCAACCACATCCCCTTCATTAATACACCCTGGGAAAATAGTCTTGAAAATGTTATATGTTCACTAAAAGAAAATGAGCTGAAACTAAATTCTGAAATGCAGAGGGTCTCTTCTTTAGTAGCTGTTACCATCATCTTCCTAAGTGTTAGGAAGTTAACCAAGTTAGGGGTTAACTTGGACGTATTCTTAGTAAAATTTCCAGAAATATTTGCATTTTTTAAAAAGCTAGTTCTTACTTTTCACACTAATAAAGCACCATTTATCACAGGGCAACTAAGAGATATGTATACCAATATCACTATGTATATGTAATGCACAGATTCTAATCATTGTATCACCCCAAAATATTCACAATACTGCAAAATGGATACACAAGTCCCTGTTTTAAAGACAAGAAAATGTGAAACTTCAAGAAAAATAGGTAACTTGTTTAAGGTCAGATTGTGACGGGATTTTAAGCGTGACCCAGCAATGCCTAGTTCTTCACTGTTTTATCATCTATCTTTACATACTTATTTTTTAATAAGAGATAAAACAGAACTATTATTTAAGTAATTTAAAACTACCACCATCTTAAAATTAACATGAAATATCAAAATTACATTTTCCCAACTCCTAAATATGTGAAAAAAGGAAGCCTTTAGAATATATATTTCATAATTCATTTTTCTTTTATTTATTTTTATTCTCCAGTGTTCCATGTTTAGTAAAAAGATCTCGTTTTAAATTCTAGTATCTGTGAAAGAATGAAAATAGATCCAAACCTAGTACTGTATTCCTTCTACATTCTTCCCACATGGCAGAGGGTTTTTCTGAGTGATGTCTTGTTCATCCAGCCTTCAATGTTCAGCCACAATTAACCTGCTTTTCTCACTGCATACTGCTAGCTAATTTCCTCTGCATTTACCATGTATTCTATCAAGGTAGACTTTATTATATACTAGCAAATATGGGATCCTGATCTGTAATTAGATAAACATTCCATTTTCAAAAGCTTGTTGAATATTTCTTGTCAGGTTAAATAAACATGTTTCAAGAAAACCCAGCCACTATTTATTTATTTTAATGGTCATTAGTTTCTCCTAAGTTTTCAACAGAAAACAGGCTCTATAACTGCTAGAGTTAGTAGGCAGCATCTATATACTATGTTAACAGTGACCTAGTCAAGGAAAATTAATTTTCTAAATCATGATACTTTTTAAACAATATAAAAGTATACAACCAAGTTGTATGGCAGTTTTCAGATGTTGCTCAAAGTAACCCCACATGAAAGAAATGTAGCGGTGTTACAGGGTGAATCAACTTCTAAAGCTAGTGTGCTGGATCAAGCCCTGCTGCAGGCTGGCTAAACAGCAAATTGGGAAAGAGGTGAGCACTGAGCCATCTGCAGCTCTGAGTATAAAGCATCTGGGTATGCTACTTTACAAATAAACTGGAAACTACAGCAGAATCTTGAAACTATTTCATTAAAAAGTTGAAATCAAGAGCTCATTGGTAATCTTTGAATTTACTTACCACTTGAATTCAAACAGCAAAAAAATTTCTCTTGTATCATTTAAAAATATTGGTGCTGTATCATACACCAAATGGTAACAGATTCTTTATCATATAGTTTATTTTATAATTTATGGTAGTCTTACTGTTGGTCCTAGAGATGTCACCAAAGTCCAAGGGAATAAACCTATCTAACATAAAATTAATAGAACACCTACAACATGGAAAAAATCAACTCATACATAGTACCTATATGCACAAAGGACTACCATGCATTATTGTTTAGAGTTAGAGAAAACTGAAGTTCCTTCCCTGACACAGGCTACAAGAAGCTGCACAGAGTCAACCTTATCACACTAACTTAAAAGTCTGTACAATGACCTCTGGTGCTCACTTTCCATTCCTGAGTTACTCTGGTTGAAAAGGACCTATAAAATTTAATATCCAAGAACAAATAAAAAGATTCAGTGCCACCTAATTTTATACAGTTGGATTTCTATGTTTCTTCTTACCAGCAATAAAGACAGTAACAGTAGTGGTGCCTATCTAGGATTCAGTCCAAATAGTTATTACTTTAATACCTGGATATTATTCGATAAATTATAATATACTCAGTTCACCCTAAATGAAAACTGAGCTTACTGGAAATGAATTAAGATGACAAAGAATCCATACTTATCTCAAAAACATAGTTAATACTGGAACTTATAAACGTGAAAAGGTTTTCAAACATACAGAATTCCAACTTTAGTTATTTACATAGACACTGTCATTTTAACTCTTGATCTAATCACTCTTTTACTAAATATTATGACAGTTTTGATAAATCACATACTGGGAAAGTACAATGCTATTCTTCATTTTTATAAATTTATATTCTTAAGTTTCATAATTTAACTAAAATATCTCATCACAGATTCACTAGCAGTTAGCTTAATTTATAGTGTCACAGGGTTTTGACAGTTAAAGACCAGTAAGTTACAACCAAACTTAGATGCCATATAGATGGGCTATATACTGACAAAGACCTGGTCACTTCAGGTATACAAATGTATGAATTTGAGTATTAACAGGCAGCAAGGATCATAATAATGTAAAAGCATATTTTTAAAATATAAGAATATTTTATGATTTAAAAAAACTAGGTAGGAATTCCTAAGACTTCATAAAGTTTACAATATCTTAAAAAAATTATACAACACTGTCAAGTCTTATACTATAAACATAGTTTTAACTGTTATATTCATTTTTAATATGAATTACAACAAACTAGAACTAATGGAAATTCAAATTTACACAATATTTGAATGCAAGTTTTGAAGCTAAAACTGCTATTAAGAATTATGTTTCAGAGACAAGCCCTAATTATTGCTTGCAAATTACTGTGGTGAGAGCTTCAAACATTTTAATTCTCTATTTCTAGAATAATAATTATATTTAAATTATGTTACTGTAAAAGCACCTAAACATCCAAAAATTATACTGTACTTTAGGTCATAAAGCGGGTAAGCAATAAAAATTTTCAACTCAGTCATTTCTATTAAGTAACAGCTTACTTAGTAAAAGAAAGGGCAAATAAATTGAAATACATGGGGATACAGTATACAAGCATTCAAAGTTATCTTAAATTGCCTAGTATATCAGTTGTTATTACTATTGTTTTGAGGGACAGTTTCTGCCTTTGAAATGCTATATTACATCTCATAAGATCAAGTTTTAAAGAAGACCTCAATTTTTATAAATCCTAATAATGTGGTATCAGAAAACACTCAATTTCAAATTTGTAGCACAAAGAATCTGTGTTTTAACAATCACATTTAGTTTGTTTCAGCTGCTGAATAGATGTAATGTAATCCACACCACTATCAAACTCTAGGTCTGAGATAACAAGCTAATATTTATTTCTAAGTGCTTTAAAAATTATTCATAAAACCTGCATAAAAAGGATTCCGTGAGTGTATTGTGATTTTACTTTAACAATTATTCTGCACTACAATGGAAGTACATGCTCAAACAAGACACCTCAGCAGTATTTTAAAGCAGTAACCACCTAGCCAATTTCTGTATGTTCTGTAGTTTTTCTAATCCACTCTCCCTGTGGTTGAGCAAAATCGAATTGCCTCTCACATTTGCAGACAGCTCTGTGAAGGTGATAATAGAGCTGCACCCTGCTGTCATGAGGCAGGAAATAGGAAAATGGCATATGGGGCTAGAAAGAAAGAAATAAAAAAAGGGAAAGAAAGAACGAGAGAACGAACAAAAAAGAGAGAACTAAACAAGAACAAAAGAGATTTCAACAAAGAACAATACAACCCAATGTGCTCTGCAAGTTAACCTCTTTTCAGAATCAGTCAGCATATTTAATCATTCATCTGGGTCCTCACTCCACATATATGAAGGTTTGATTACCAAGTCTTTGGGATAGTTTTCATTGTCTAAAGTATTTGGAATATACAACTCCAGAATACACCCTTGATAATGTCTGAAAAACAAAGCCCTTTAAGATTTAACATTTTTAAGATGTGCTGGTATTTATTAAAATATTAGTAGACTATATAAAGCAGGCTTTTAGTATGGTTTAACATTCAAATTTATGAAATTTTTAAAATTAAGGATAAACATTCATTCACGATAATAGGAAACTAAAAATAAAATCCCTACATAATTTTTTAAATTGCTAATACCATGACATGCATTTATGGACTTGCAAAATTTCAATGAAAAGCATTTGTGTATGTGTGTGTGTTTAGTTAAGAACACTTTCAAACATAAGGGATTTTTATTACATGTTCACGTATGAAGTGGTAGAAGATGACAGTAAAGTTAGAGCTGACTCTACCTTTCCTTTTACACTCTGAATGGGGTCCACAACCACTGCCACAGCTCTCTCCGACAAGGCTTCAAAGCTCTGCTGAGTGTTGATATCCACACCAGAAAGCCAACAGCCAAAGCCAGGGTGACTGTGATACCAACCAACAACCATCTCGGGCCTGAAACAAAGGGCACTCAGACTCAGAACACAGCAACGCATGATGAGAGGAGAGAAACAACACACTAACAGGGTAGAAATTAAGAAAAGATGAAAAACACACAGGTGTGAAAAAGCACCATTAGAAACTCTGAAATCGGACACCATATTATCCAGAAAACATGGAAATGAATAAGTGTGACAAAGGAGTGCTATCATTAAGAGATGCACATTAGCAGTGGTAGATAAGGCTTTCAGTTTTTCACCTTGTTACCACACTTTCTCAGAGCCAGTTTTTACCCTTTCAGCATTCAAGTAAATATCTACTCTTTAACTCTTTAGCTCTGGGAGCTGGATTTTCCAGGCACAGAGTACATTTTTTTAACAATGGACACCAGGATCCACTGTTGTGAAAGGATTAAATATCAATTAAACCAGCAGTAGAACTAGGAACTCAGTCAAAAACCAATTTGCACTGCTCTGCTCAGCTGCTGAGCCTTTTGCTAACGTTAATTTTGAAGTTTTTTTCCACAGTAGAAGAATCTGAGCAAGAGAATGACAACTATTGGGAGACTCAGTTTGAGGGGAGGGGGGAAGCACTTAGATTATACTGTCTTTAAAACTCATGTCTACAAACATTTATTCAGACCGCATTCAGCTACAATTCTCAAATACACAGACCATACCAGGTCTTTCGGTTACAAGTGAAGAGAAGGTAATTCTAAATGCTAAACAGAGGGACATTACAGCCCAAGCCAAGCCTATTACATGAGAGCTGAGAATCTTAATACAAGGCAGTTTTCTGATTGGTAGACTTTTATTCAGGATGCCAAGAGGCACCACACAGACAAATCAACTACACTGATTTCTCCACTAGAAATGATGTTCATAAATATCATTAACTTTAAGGCACATTTGCAAATATTTATCATTCATAAAAAATGATAGTGTAAAACACCTACCTTCCTGTTTGTTTGAGCATATCCAACATTTTGGCTTGGAACACTGGATCAACGGCTTCTACACTGACACCCTATATTATAAACAAAACAAAACACTTTTTTTGGATAACATGAAAAATAGAAACATACTGTAAAAGAACAACAAAAACCTAACCCCAATTTTGTATTATTATTTTATAGGATTTGATAGCTACTCAAGTCACTGAATTCTAAGTCTTTTTTTTTTTTTTTTTTTTTTTTTAATGTGCATTGGTGTTTTGGCTGTATGTATGTCTGTGTGAGAATGTCAGATCTTGGCACTACAGACAGTTTCAAGTTGTCATGTGGGTGCTGGGAATTGAACCCGGGTCCTCTGGAAGAGCAGTCAATGTTCCCAACTGCTGAACCATCTCTTCAGCCCCCTGAACAAAATTTCTAAAACTGCCAAGTGCCAAATTGCTGTGAATTAATGACTGAGACCGCATTTAGAGTATGAGACAACAATAAAAGCTTATGGCTATTGCTTCATATTTATCAGTAGTACCAAATAACTCACAAACTAAGATTTTTCGGTTATGCCTACACATGGCACACACACCTAAATATCATTCTCTAACAGGGTAAGAACTACAACTGTTCAGTTATTGTAGAACAGTATTTTATTCAATAATGTAAATAATTTTAAGAAGATAATTATATATTGCTTCATAAAAAAGTAATCACAAAAACTCCCTATTGGACAGAGACCACATAATCAATTCTCTTAAACATTGCATTATTTTGCTAGTTTAGTCAAAAATATAATTTTAGCACACAGAGTAAAAAGGATGTTTTAATAATACGTTAATAAAATGTTAACAAAAAGAATGACCTGTTACAGGTCAGTGTCAATATAGCTATGAGGCTTTCCTCCAACACGAGGAATGAGTTTAATCTGGCTAAGGAAACCAGTTTAACATAAGCACACTTCCTCCCCACCAGAGCAAAGAGCACACTGAAGTCCAATAAAGAGGACATCATGGAAAAATCAAACCATGCACTTTGCTACTAGGCAAAAAAATATCTTTTGGGGGTTTTGTTTTCATTATTTTAAAGAGAAGGTGAAGAGAGAGAATAAAGAGGAGTAGAAGAGGGGTAGGATCCAGGGAGAAAGTAGAAGAGGGTGAATATGTGGACACATTCTTTACAGAAGATTCTGCTGTCTCGAGCCAAAAGAAAAACTTTTTGATTCTACTACACTGAGTAAGGAGCAAAATGTCCTATCTTACACTGTCAAGCAAGCATATACATGGAAGCATAATAATAATGCGTAAGAATAATTTATTATCCTGATTAGCTACATAAGGGCTACCTATAAAAGAAGTTAATTTTTATGTAATTTATTATATTCTGATAGAGAAAGAAGATATAACAGCACACCAAGATTTAAATCTAAATCTAAATTTGTGATTTAATAGTGTTTCTATAACCTTATAAACAGAAAGTAATGATAGCCAGAAAGACAAAACTATTCCAAATCTATTTACCAAAAACAAAACAATAAAACCCCATCTTATCTACAGAAGTATTGTAGATTTTCATAGTTTTACATTATCTGCAAAAATGTTGCATACTATAGCAACTACTCTATAGAAAACACTTTTTTCATAAATGTGTACATATACATGGCATCACTTAAATGTGTATAATTTGTTCCTTAATATGTACCTTATCACAGCAAGCTCATAGTAAGGAGCCTCAAACAAGGTGAGCAGCTTCACCTTAAAAGCCTCACCAGTCTTACCAATACTGCTACAGCAGAAGAAAAACCATCAGAGAAACACAAGAAACACACAAGTGAGACTGGTACGCATCATGTTTTGAAAAGTAGGTATGATTAATGCTGACAATTTTTGGTTTTGAGCCACATTTCAACTTGGGGCCAATATGGCTTCAAAATGAGGATTCAAGAGAAGGATGACCTTGAATTCCTCATCTCCTTCCTCCACCTCTCAAGTGCTGGGATTAAGAAATAAGGACTGCATTGGCTTTTATTACTTTTTTTTCACATTATCTTTAAATCCAGCAGGACTTGGTGGCACCCATGTTTAATCCCAGCACTCCAATGAAGAGGCAGGAAGATCTTTGTCAGTGCGAGGGGATCCTGTTCTACGCAGAGAATTTCAGGCCAGTAAGAGCTATAAGGCAAGATTCTTATCTCAAACAAACAAAACAAACACCCAAAAAACACCACATAAAAATACTCAAACAAAAAAGTCTAAATGCACTACTTCCTATAAAAACCGTATTGTTGTAAATAAAAGGCAAAGCAGCATTACCACTAAAAAGAAGACACTTTAAACAGGATAGTAGACTGCTTTCAAAATTTACATTTTACTACTTAACAACTGAAAGTCATTCACTACTACATATAGTTCATTTAAAACACTGACTTCAAAACAATAGAAAGCTACAGGAGGATTAACTTACATGTATTTAAATTTTATATAGTTCCTAAAAACTCTGATCAATATTCAGAGTAATTAGAGCAACTATTTTTTAAATCCAGCTTGTTTTGCTCTCTAAAGGAAAGAATAAGGAATTTAGTACTCTACCATCATTTGGTTTGTAAGAGTTCATGGTGCAGTTAAAAGACTAATGATTTAATTCAATACAGGATATTATTTGTATTATTACTCTAATGATTGCTGCCTCCTACTGTAAAGAAAAAAAAAAGATTAAAGTTATTTTGAATTAAAAAAAAAAAAAAAGAGACAAGAAGCAGCCAACGTAAGTACTACTCACAGTTCCTGACTGTGGCATAGCAAATACATCAATCACTCTGACGGTATAATCATCAACAAATTCACCAAGCATTAGACCCATAACTTCCATAGGAACTCCAGCACGGCCATGTTTTAACATCTGTAAAGAGGAAGATATGGGGACACAAAGCACATTTATTTGAAATCTTGACACCCACTCTGCCAAATAACCTATTTTGCTTCTGTGGAAATAAAAGCCCATTTTATACCTTTACCCTAAAATAATACTTATGTAATATTTATGTCTGGGCAAATTAAGGTAATAAATATACCAATGTAAAAGAGGGAATGTAAAGGAGGCTCTAAAGCAAGTAATTCCATTACTTACTTACCTTTAGCAATGCCAAGGAAGAGATATAAACTTGTTCTGCTGTGTCCACGGCTGGAGCATCTGTAGGTGGACCCTAGAAACAAGTCCATCAATTACTATAATACACAGAATAGGAGTTAGAGTTAAGGTTACGTGTGAAATAAACTTGATTATCCAATTACAATGCAAATAAACAACCATGAAAACATGAAGGCAACAGTTAAAAACCCAGTATCCTAACAACTTTTCAATGGACATAAAGTTTACTTCCACAGTGCTCATCTACCTTGGTTACAAAATAATGACTGTAACATCTGTTTCCACTATATTACAATATAATATAATCTGAATGACAAATCCTGTTTGACTAGCTTGATAAACCAAAGGATCAACAAAAACAGCAAACTCTCTGAGCTTCTTCAGCTTTAGCTACAGACAGCAGATTAGGGATATGGGAACACTTTGCAGATTCATAGATACAGTGGGAGGGAAGATGGAAGAAGACTGAAATCCCTAGGTGAAAAAGCTGTGAACAACATACTCTCTGCACTTGCCTAATGAAGTTGCTCCTTCCCCACACACGACAAAGTTAGCACAACCACCTCAGCTGTGAAGAAACTAGATAAGGTAGGTAGCTGCCATGAAAATACTTCCAATAACTTAACTGACCACTGCCTTTACTGCTATGATGGGCTAATGAACTAAGTTTCTCCCCAAAAGATCCTATTTATTTGCAAAAAAAAAAACAAAAAAACCAAATCTCTATTGGTTGTCACAGTGGGTGCATAGAGCAACTTGTGATCTTTACGCTCAAGGTACCATCACCCAGCAGCCAGTGAATATAATTCGAAGCCAAGCAGTACAAATCACTTAATTTTTTCTTTCTTTTTTTTTCTTTGATACTGGGCAGTCTAGAACATAGTTTCTTTTTATTTCTTAATTATTTTTATTTATTCTTCTCTCATATATTACATACCAACTGCAGTTTTCCCTCCTTCTTCTCCTCTCAGTCCCTCCCCTAACCTAGGTCCACTCCACCTCTGTTTCCCTTCAGAAAAGAACAGGCCACCCAGGGATATCAACCAAACATGGCATGTCAAATTGCATTAAGATTAGGCACAAACCCCCATAACAAGGCTGGACAAAGCAGCCCAGTAGGAGAAAAAGGATCCCAACTGTAGGCAATGGAGTCAAAAACAGCCCTGCTCCCATTGTCAGGAGTCCCACAAGAACACCGAGCTATACAACCATAACATATATATAGATGACCTAGGTAATCAGATCCATACAGTCCCCTGGCTGTCACTTCAGTCTCTGTGAGCCCCTAGGAGCTTAGTTGAGTCTGGGGGTCGTGTTCTTGCAGTGTCCTTCTCCCCTCTGTTTCCTACAATCCTAAACCTCTTCCTCAGGATTCCCAAGCTTTGTCTAATATCTGACTCTCTATACCATGTTAAATATGTTACCCATTCACATTCTCTTGTTTTTATGTGTTTACTTGTTGAAAATAAGGAACTGCTTTACTCATGGTCCATCAACAATCTGCATATATTTCTGTTTATACACTAAACTTGTCACCTTTGAGGGCATTAAAAAGTCTCACAATATTCACTGGAAGCATTAAGCATACCCAGTTCCCAAGTGCAAATTCTCCACTTACTGAATGCAGTTTCACTGTTTCTTTTAAATAGACTCTCAAAATGAAAATGTAGTGGAAAGCTCAAGTACTTTTTGTTGAAGTAACAGAAGTTTTGATAATCTAATTTGTTCATCTAGCAAAGAAACTTATGGAAGTGAGGCTGGAGAGATGGCTCGGCAGTTAGGAGCACTGGCTGCTCTTCCAGAGGCCCACATTCACACACAGTGGCCCACACCTGTTGGTAGCCCCACTTCCGGCCCCCGAAGGCATCGCACATACATGGTGTGCACGCATGCACGCAGGCAAAACCGCCCCATACATAAAATAAAACTAAAGAAATCTGTAATAAACATTTTAAAGAAAGGTTAAGAAAAAATTAAAGACTGTGTCAAGGGAGATGTGAGGATACATGTGTAGTTATACTTTATCCATATTCAAATTATTTCTTGGACATCGAACAACTTTAAAAAGTGTATGCGTCATCTGTAGATATTAAAATAGAGCCTTTTAAAATTTGCCAGAAAATAAGTACTAAAAAAAAGAAAAAGAGACCACATTTTTACCAAAACATATCGCTGCCAGAATCCAGAAACTCTTTCAGTCATCAATGAAAGAAAACTCTGCCTTTGTTGGGCATTGTATACAATCAGTACTTAGCAAAGTATCTGGCACACAGCAAGAACTCAGTAATACTGCTTTAAAAAAAAAAAGAATCAATAAAGATGGTACTGAAAGCTAATAGAACTGAGAAGAAAATCTTCCAACAGTTATTTGTGAGAGGAGGCAAGCACATGCACATAAAGAGAGATTTAGCTTCTCTTACAATCTATTCTCTTAGGGCCTAGAATTATTCTACAGAAATCCCTGTGTTAGGAAAAACTATGTCCCTCACTCTCTTTTGGTATAAGCACTGTCTGTAGTTTTGCTCTCTCCTCTCTCTGCCTCTCCCCAACTCTGCCTGCCCTCCTTTTCCCTCTTCTCTCCCTTCTTTCAAGGTCATGCTAATCGATCCAGGTAGGTTTCAAAGCCATCACCCTCCTGACTGTTCAAGAGTGGCCTCCCTATTTTATCTCTGGATCCTGTTAGTCAGAGACTGAAATTCCTGTGGGCTGTGGGAGCACTGGAAGGAAGTAAAGAGGGGCTGGTAGCAGTTATATGTACAGAGAGACAGGAAAAAGGAGAGGGAGAAGAAACATCTTCTCTCTGTAGGTTACAGTATATTTACACACTCACCTGTTCTGAAGGAAACTCAATGACACATTAAAGAGGAGACCTCACTTAAGACCCTGGAAACTGAATTCAGCGAGAAATGTAAAAACTTAAACAGTTTAACAACAAAGATGACTTGTTTAACCCTCAAGAGGGGAAAAATGTGGAATTATAGACAATCTACAACTAGTGTCTTTTGGAAAATAGTTCTGTGGTCCAGCATACTGATTCACAACTCAAAAGTCATTCAACTATTACTATAACAAACAACATTTAAGAAAATCTCTCTGTAAGTAGATTTTCTTTGTAATATAGCACTGGAGGAGAGACAAGATGTAAAAAGAATTAAAGTTACACAATAAAAAGCAAAATAACATTATCGTAGGTTCAATACAGTGACACAGAATACAATAGTCTATGTATTCTTCAATTACAAATGGAGAGGGCTCATTGGTGACTGTTCCAGAAATACAGATCTGGAAGATGTTTAAGGTAACTGCTTAAAAATTAAAGTACACTCTGTACCTTACCAAGTCCCTGGGAGAAGGGAGGGGTGGAGTAAACAAGGCTGACTGGAGAGCCACGGAAGAATACAGGACAGAGGTGCACTCCAGCTTTGCTGAAGGCTGCTGTGGGAGGCTGCGGGTCCCAGGACCACGGCTCCGCATAGGAACACCTGTACTTCCGTTCTTAGAAACAGAACAGGGGAGCTAGAGAGATGGCTCAGCGGATAACAGCACTGGCTGCTCTTCCTAGAGGTCCTGAGTTCAATTCCCAGCAACCACATGGTGGCTCACAACCATCTATAACGGGATCTGATGCCGTCTTTTGGCATGCAGGCATCCGTGGAAATAATGCAATTATATATACATAAGTAAATAAATATTAAGAAAAAAAAAGAAACAGAATAGGATTGTTAAGTGTACTGCAAGAGTCAGTACACTGGACAGGAAAAATGTTTCTCCTATGGCCACCCTAACAAAACAAAACAAAAAACCCCACACACAAACACACAAAACAAAAGAAAAAATTTTAAATACTAAACGATATAAGGTAAGATGAAATTAACTTTACGAACAAATAAATAACTGTTGGAGGCACATGTACCTCCAAATGGATTAAGTAGAAATTCATGTATATGTTGCTTAAAAGTAATAAAGCAAACACTAAGAAAGTTAGTCAACAAAAACTTGACTTAGCTGAATGCTTAGGACCTTTCAGAACATCTGCAGTCTAAACTAGTTAAGCACCCATAGTCTAAAATTCCAAACTGCTAATAACCTGAATTTTTTTTTTTTTTTAATGCTTTCCGATTTGACTTCAAAACCTTTTGAAGATTGGGTCTGGGATGCACAGATAGGCCTAACTATCTCTGTAAAAGCTGCAGTGTCTGCTACGGGTCACCTGGCTTGTGCTCCTTTACTGCAACAGAGTAACACTGCACAATATTCTGAAATCAATTGAATAGTATGTGTTTACAGTTTGTTTTTCAGATCAAAAGTGACATTAATCCAGTCCTCTTTTCTGTTAAATTCATTAGGTTTTGCTAACATTATGAAGAATTTATAAAATAATCCAATTTTATCCTGTTTTATGTATACATTAAAACTTCCTGGCATTTAAAATTGCAAGAGTTGACTATTAAAACATTTGACTGCAAAGTAACTTTGGAGGTGACTGATGCAAGTTTTCAATCAGTTATTTATAAGTCAGGGTTTCTCTGCCTTGAACCTAGCCACACTTGTATATGTTGCAGACATCACTTCATTAGCTTCCCAAACTGTCACTATAGAACTGAACATATTCTCTCTTCTTTGTTTCTTCTTACCACGCTTAAAATAAGAGCACGTAAAACTATAATTGCTTCTCTATAGCATGCTATTAGTGTTAACCAAATGGATTAAAGAATTACATTAAAAAATAAAATCAAAGCATGGCAAAAACTTCTCTAATAATGAATGTGTATGTGATCAGGGTGCAGTAATACATATGACAGGTACAAAATGGACCAATAAAAGAATATACAATAAAAACATAATATAAAATTTATGAATATTAAGGAGTTAAAAAGCAAAATACTCTGAAAAATTAGTTGCCTCATTTATGTCAAAAAAGTCATTACACAAATAAATTTTAAAAATTACTAAGCCCTTAACAGAAACACAGGCAAAGAATATAGAAGCTAATTATATAAGAAATACAAAATGATATAAACATGAAAAGTGTTTAACCTCCCTAGCTGACCTTCTTTAATTAAAGAAATACCAATTAACACATTAAGACTCTTTTTTCCCCAACAAGACAAGTTTTACAGTGTCCACTTTTGGAAAGGGTATAAAGCAGACACTGAGCAGCTCTGGTGGCAAGATAAAGTGGTATAATTCATCAAAAGCAGCTGAACAATGTGTAGCAACAGCACTAGGGTTGCACAAACTTTGTGATCTATTTTTTCACTCCTAGAAGTTGTTTGAGTAAATAAACAAAGATGTTTGCAGAAACCAGAATGTTCATAACTGTTCTTAAATAATGCAAATAAACCCAAGAACTTAACCTAAATTAAAGAACATCACTGAAAGCCCCATCCTCTGATGGCCTTAGTAACTTTAAACAGCAATGACTTAAAGCCAAACATTTAGAGCCAAGTATTTTAATCTGTTGCTATAGGGACAGGGTGTCTCTACGTATCTCAACCTGCCTTGGAAATCAACTATGTAGACCAGGCTAACCTCAAACACACAGAGTTGCACCTGTCTCTGCCTTCTGAGGGCTAGGACTTAAAGGAGCATTCCAACAGCTAGGCATGGTGGTGTACACCTCTAATCCCAGCACTTGGGGAGGCAGAGGCAAGTGTATCTCTGCAAGGTTAGTTAAGGCAGGACAGCCAAAGCTACACAGAGAAACCCAGTCTCAAAAACAAAAACAAAACACAACTAAAAAGAGTGTAAAACATGCCCAGAATCTTGAAAGAAGCCTCCCTTAAAGTAAAAGAAAAGGGAGGGAGGAAGAAAAGTAGGTAGGTAGATAGGTCACAGGGAAAGGGGGTAATGTATATGAAATTGCCATAGCTGTAAGAATCATTCCACAAAATATATGCATATGAAATCATCAGATATATGTATATCTTAAAACTACACAATTTTGTCAACTATTAAAACCAAGAAAATCATGAAATCTGCAAGCAAATGGATGGAAGTAGAAAAGATCATCCTGAGTGAGGTATTCCAGAAGCAGAGGGACATACATAGTATATACTCACTTATAAGTGGATATTAGCCATATTATATAGGATAAACTTACTAAAATCTACAGACCTAAAGAAGCTAAATGACAAGGAGGATCCTAGGGAAGATGCTTAATTCTCATTCAGAAGAGAAAGCAGGCTAGACACTAGAAGCTATAGAAGAGAGGAAAAAGGACTGGAGTCTACCACAGATGTCCTCAAAAAGACTCCAGCCAGGGATCGAAGCAGATGCACAGACTCACAGCCAAACTTTGGACAGAGAACAGGGAGTCTCATGGAAGAAGGGGACAGGAGGACTTCCACTATGAGGACTAAGAAAGAGGGATAGGTAAGGAAGAGGAAGGAAGGGTGGGACTGGCAGCAGATGAGGGAGGGTGCTACAACTGGGGTACAAAGTGAATAGATTTTAATAATAATAATAATAATAATGAAAAATACTAAGAAGGTTGTAAGGATGTTTGGAAAAGATCCAAAATTACAATACAGCTCTTTAAACATCTGAAAATAACTGACAGAATACAACAGTCTGTCTGACTAATAATTCTCAAGGTACAAACTCTGAACTAGTTCCATTTTCATCACTTGGAAACTTTTCAGCAATAAACATTCTTACTGAATTGCCAGAAATCAGGGTTCTAAAGAGTCTCTAAGTCCTGATGAAATTTGAAGGTCACTGACGTCAGACTATATGCAAACTATGAGCCAATTATCCAAGCTAGTAGACTGGGGTTCACTATGAGAAAAACCTTGTACTAGCCCGATACACAGAACTCTAAAACAGATTCCCTGTAACTAGAGTTAATCTACTATAGCTGTTCAGATCAAACAACACAGTAAGTCACCAACTCCATCATCTCGCTATTTCCCAAGGAAACCATTCCAAACTCAGTGTCTTCAAACACCAAACTTGGCACATTCTCTATAAACTCATCTACTCAACTTATTTTAATTAATGCCTTGACTATTAAACTAGATTGATACTTAAGTAAAATTTCTGCTGACTCAATTGTTTTCTTTTTGTTTTATTCTTTGGTTTTTGTTTGTTTGTGTGTGTGTTTGTTTTTGTTTTTTAAGACAGGGTTTCCTTGTCTTTGGTTTGCCTTGGCTGTCCTGGACTGGCTTTGTGGACCAAGCCGGCCTGGAAGTCAGAGGATCTGACTGAGTGTTGGGATTACAGGCATGTACCACTGCACCTGACTTCAATTCAGTTCTTATACTCAATATATAACCAAGTTTTAGAAAATAATTATTTTTGAGAAAGGAGCTGCAAATAGAGTTTATTCCTAGTTGTGATAGCTAATTTTTATGTCAGCTTGATACAGGTTAGGGTATATGAGAAGAACTGGGCAAATACGTTCATAAGATTGCACTCTCGGCAAATCTATTGGGCAACTGATATGGGTGGGTCCAGCCCAATGTGGATGTTGGCACCCCTAGAAACTGGTCCTGAATTTATAAGGCACTATGCAAGCCAGGAGGAGCAAGGCAGTATGCAGTACTCCTTCATGGCTTCTGCTTCAGTTCCTGCCTCAAGGATCTTGTCCTGGTGTCCTGATCTCCCTCAGTCTGCTACCTGGAAGACGACATAAGATGAAAAAGTCTTTCTTCCCTAAGTGGTTTTTGGTCCTGATGTTTTATCACAGCAATTGAAACCCTAACTAAGATACATGTCATGTAAGTTTGGAAAATACTGTGTATCTCCATTGGACCTGAATTCCCATGTTCATACTGTATGCTAAAATGTTACTGTAAATATTCACCTGGAGGGAGGAAGAAGAAAAATATGTTTATCTAAAGTTTTCCAGATCATACCAAGGCCACACAACCCCATGAAGAAAGTCTGAAATTTCTGTTTCAGGGTATGGGAAGATTAAAAACAAAATTCCAAACATGTGACCAGATACAAATCATTAAGTATTTAGTTGAAGTGTGTGAGTAAAAAGTTTCAAGAACCCTGTGAGACAGTCAAAGCAGATACTGGCATAGACTCACAGCTAAAACGCACCACCAACCATAACTAAAGGGTAATCTCTGATGGACAGTAATATGCAGTTTCCACTACAGCACACCAGATAACCAAATCAACTTTTCTTCTGACAGCTGAGCTGCCAATTTTGAATCTGAAACCACTTCTACAAAGGAAAGGAAAAAGAAACTTGGGGTACCTTTCCTACTCAAAAGCAGTTAAGATGCCAGAATGGAGGAACATCAGCGTCTCTGTTTTCCGAGGTTTAGATGAGTGCACTGAGCTAAGCGGAGCAAATGCAGTACTGGAAATACCCGCAACACTAAATGTGTGTGTGTGTGGGGGGGGGGGGGGCAACAAATAGGGAAAGAGCAACAAACTTATTAAACTCCACTCTACCATGGGAAATCTGACTCTAACAAAGCATTTACCGTATTTAAAAAACCACACATACAAGTAAACAGGAAAGAATAGTTTTTACTCCCCAGTTCTCATCTCGATTTCGGCCACTCAGTTCTTCAAAAAGCCCAGTACTAGCACCTCTATTCTGGAGACCTGCTATTGATAACACTGGAACTCTGCTTTGTTCCCCTCTCAAGTTCTCACCTATGAACCTATTATACTCATCCTCTGTGGTCATTGAATTTCAAATTCATGAGACAAGAACCTGAAATCCACTGGCTCCCTTGCTCTCACACCCAACTGCAATCTTCCCACTTCATTAGTTTAATACCGTTAAACTAATATCGTTAAATTAATACAGGTTCTCAAGCTTCCTAATGCTGCAACCCCTTTATATAGTTTGTCATATTGTGGTGACTCCCCAACCATAAAATTATTATTGTTGCTACTTCATAACTATAATTTTGCTACTTTTATGTGAATCGTGATAAAAATACCTGATATGCAGAATATCTGGTGTGCTGGCCCCAGGGAAAGGGTTGTTTGACCCTAGAGGTTGCAACCAACAGGTTGAGAACCTCAGTTGTACATTTTAAACTGAATAAATTTAAGCCATAATAAAAATCAGATATTAGTTTCTCAGAAGCAGAGGTCTCAAACATCAAGATACTTTATGGCAGCACTTAGGAGGCAGATGCAGGTCGATCTCTCAGTTCAAGGCCAGCCTGTTCTACAGAGTGAATTCCAGGACAGCCAAGACTACAGAGACAACCTGTCCTTACAAAAAAAGTTATTTTATGGCTATTCCCCAGGCAAATAAAAATACTGACAAATAGCTCTACTTCAAATACTAAGTAACTTAAATGTGTGTTGCATTTATTAAATAACGTGAACGTGTGTAATACATTTATTAAATGTGTGTATTATAAAAAGAATCCCTGAATTCTGGCAGCAGAAGTAGGAGGATGGAGAGATACAATGAGACTCTAATTCAATAAAGGAAAGGATAGAAGAGAGGAAGTGGGTATAAAAAAAAGAGAGGCACGACAGACAAATTCAGTGAAAAATTACAAAACCGCAAATGGTCAGGATAATGATGTGTCAGGAGAGTGTCAAACCTGGAAAGTTCACCCCAGAGAAACAGACAGTAGGAGATGGTTTTTACCCATTACCCATAGACTCTCTGACATTAGCTTTTCCTGCCCTCCTGCTTCATTTTTCTCATCCTAAGACTTTAATGAGAGAAAAACTAAGTATGACCTAATACAAACTTTTTTCAAGTCAAACTTAACTATTGTTAGAATAAATCTACACTCAACTAAAAAAATACAGTAACAGGAAAAAGGTATCTATAAAATTATCAACTTCCATATTGTGCCAGCTATTCATGTGAACTCTACTGACCTTATGACAACTATTTTACAAGCATGCTAAGAAAGGTAAAGCACCACAAGGAGAGCAAAAGAACCAAAAAATTTGGGCACAGGGGTCTTTTCTGCAACTGATACCAACCAAGGACCATTCATGGAGATAACCTAGAACCCCTGCTTAGATGTAGCCCATGGTAGCCCAGTATCTAAGTGGGTACCCTAGTAAGGGGAACAGGAACTGTCTCTGACATGAACTCAGTGGCTGGCTCTTTGACCACCTCCCCCTGAAGAGGGAACAGCCTTATCAGGCCACAGAGGAAGACAATGCAGCCAGTCCTGATGAGACCTGATAAGCTAGGGTCAGATAGAAGGGGAGGAGGACCTCCCTTATATGTGGACTTGGGGAGGGGCGTGGTAGGAGATGAGGGAGGTGGGGTTGGGAGAGAAAGAGGAAGGGGGCTACAGCTGGGATATGAAATGAATAAACTAATTAATATAAAAAAAGAAATGTAAAGCACATTTTAGTAACTGAATATGATTTAAGTTCAACTTCAAGGTTCTTTAACAACTTCTGTAAGAACCAAACACACTAGAATTTACTAAAATTCAGAGAAAAAAAATCCAGAACTAAAGAAGGACAGTCTGGCCGGGCATGGTGGTGCAAGGCTGTAATTCCAGCACTCTGGGAGGCAGGGAGTCAAGGCCAGCCTGGTCTACAAAGTGAGTACTGGACAGCAAAGGCTACACAGAGAAACCCTGTTTCAAAAAAAAAAAGAAAGAAAAGAAAAAGAAAAAAGCCAAGCCTGTATTTCATACGACGACACTCAAAATAAACACACACATACCCAGCAGGTCCATAAAGTAAGGAGCATCTAAATGTTTTCTAAGGCTAAATGTTAAAGCTTAAAAGGAAAGCTCCCATCTGAAAATCAGCATCTGCCAGGCATAGTAGCACACACCTGTAAGCCCAGAACTTAGGAAGCTGGACCAGGAGGACCAAAGCACATTTGAGGCCAGCCTGGCTACACAGTGAGGATACAGCCAGCATGGAATGCATAGCAAGATTCACCCTGTCTCCAAACAAAGCATATAAACTAGAATATGGTTTATAGTTACATAATTCTGTAAACCCATCAATTTAAATGTATACCTTTCCCCCAAAAGGATCAGAAACAGAAACGCTTTTGTTATTAAACCTGCAGCACTGGCTACTTTGAAATTATTTAAATCTGACTGTTTAAAGTTTGTTTGTTTTTTCAAGTGGGGACAGGGGATCGACACTGTATGCTGAAGAAATAGATGAGTCAGCTACTTAACCAAGTGTAAATAACTGATCCACAGGCACTGTAACCAGCCTTTAGTCAGTCATGAACATCTTCCCATCAGTGATATAAAACAATGCACTCGACAAGAGCACAAAGCTTACCTTAGTACACTGAGTAAAACAGAAATTACCACACAGGTCTACAAACACTAAATATGGCTAAATTAAATGAAACATGAATTTTCTCTTTTGTCTTGTTTTCTCCTCATTTAGAAGGTTAAAAATCTGATCTAGCATGAAAAAAAGCTGTGACTTTTACTTGGGCAGCCCTTGTTGACTAAGTGCTAAAAAAAAAAAAAAAAAAAAAAAAAAAGGCATTTGCCATCAATAACAGCATAAAACCATCACCTCAAAGTGTTACTACTCAGGCCTTTTAACAAATTTGTTAACACTATTAGTTATATTACTCCACCTTTCTCTTAGTGTGAACTGGTATCAATTATTTAGCCAATTTTATTATGTTATTAAAATACCTGCTGATTAATCATGAACCAATGTGTCACATAAAAGAAATGTAAAATAAATAGTATCTGTGAATTGCAACATTCCCCAAATATCTAAGAATATCAATGTGCTTTAGAAAATGACACAAAATGTTTCAAAATTGTTATAATTAAAATGTTACACAGACGTATTTGTTATTATAGCTGTTTTAGGTGTACACTTGATTTTGGATTTTAGAATTGTACTTAAAAGTCTGTTAAAATGTTTTTTAAAACAAAGGGAAGAGACTTTATTAACAAATGAAAGTGATTATATTTAATACAAAAGCTGAGTATACGGTATGTTAAACGGTTAACAGAAAATATTTTTAAATTTTATATCTAACATAGGCCTCAATTCCATTGTAAAATTCATAAATTTAGGGAAACTGCCACCTTCAGTTTCTTCAATAAAAAAACAAAACTAAACATAAAATAATAATGAGTCCAAACATATTCAAATAACTACTACTGTATTGTTTATCTCTTACCAGCCAGGTAAGAAAAAACCTTTTAATACTTTAATTTTTGAGTATTAAACAACTAGTGTGAAAAACAAGCTGCATGTAAACTACTCCTGCTGCCTGAGCTTCAATGACTAGCTGAGGCAACCTGCTCTAGGAGGTGTTAATTGGCAAGAGGAGAGCAAGTCAGAAGCGTGTTCCCCACTGTCCTAACCCAGCAAGGCTAGGTCATTAAAGTGGAAATGAATTCTTTCATGTGGACTTAACCCTTTCTCTACATGATTTCTGCTGTTTTCTCTCAATTAATTTTTTAAAAACTTGTTACTTTTTAGAGTTAAAATTGTTCCAAAAGAAGTAGGAGGAGTCCTTTGGCTGACAGTTCCAGTGACTGTATTATTCTGAAAAGAACACAGCAAGTTAACTGCAATGTAATACTGCAACTCTCTCCTCAGATAAACATATAAACTAATTGTATTTGCTTATTTTAACACCAGAGCAAAAATCTAGATACAGTGTTTAGAAATAGCTCAGAACCATTTTAGTCATAAGAAATTTCATTTACTTTCAGGGTAGAGAATCCAACAATTATACAATCAATCACCTTAACACTGAGATACATTGCCAGTAATTTTTTTATTTTTAATGTGCATATAAAATTCCCAACATAAAAATGCTTTGAAGCATAGGAGTTAATACACCTTTCTAATTATGTTTCATTATTCTGATAAGGTGCAGTCACAGCATATCCTGATGACTGGTTGCCAAAAAAAGCCAAAATTCCTTTTATGGCATGATCTCAGGTTTCCAGATGGCACATTAATTCTTTAAAAAAAGAGAAAGAGAGAGAGAGACAAAAAAAGGGAAGAAAATAAGAATGGAAATGTCAAAATAATGATGCACTGCTTTTCAAATGCCACATTTATAAATACTAATATTCCCTATATTTTTAAGAATTTAACACAAAAGTTATATAGACAAAATACTAAATAATTTAAGAGCAATGTGCATTTGATGTATCTCAAATCTAAATAATCTTGAAAATGATAACTTTAATGAAAACATTAGACTGAGAAGTAAACATCTGAAAACTTATACCTTATATCAGACTCTAAATATTTGTGATAAATCGGTAAATAATTACCAATATGATGACAGACACATAATTTTACTCATTGTTGAAATACCTATGGGCTCTTGAGTAACTATAACCAAAAAAAAAAAAAAAAAAGGTGCTTATTTATAAAGATTAAAATAATGGAATATGCAATGAATATGTAAACTGGGGATTACAGCATATTCCTATACAATATTCTTTTTATCCTATGCCCCTCCTTACTCACCTCCTGTCAAGTTCTCTAATTATCTGACAAACTCAGTTCCTTTTTGAAACTGGTCCCATTCTAAGCCTACTGAGCTTCTGCAACACAACAAACTAAGTGGCTAGAGCCAACATTTCAAAACTATAAAATTTTCACTGGGTAACAGGCAGTGGGGGGAAAGTGATACGCTAGCAGGAGAGACGGGGATATGACACCATTATCTAGTTATGAAAGAACTGAGCCAAGTAACACAAGAACTGGTGGCCCAGTGTCTGGTGCACAACTTTGACACCCCTTCACAGTCACTTTCAAACAATTTTTACCTCCTTAAAAGTGTGTGTGTGTGTGTGTGTGTGTGTGTGTGTGTGTGTGTGTAAAGTAAAGTAAATCATGAATATCAGTCACATTAGACATCTATAAACTATCTTGAACAGAACAACTAAATGCCCTCCATTCTGTGTGGCTACTACTACTGTCCACAAAATAGGAAAGAACCAAAACAATGATTGACTGCTTTTTAAAAGGAGTTTAGGGCTGGAGAGATGGCTCAGAGGTTAAGAACACTGGCTATTCTTCCAAAGGTCCTAAGTTCAAGTCCCAGCAACCACATGGTGGCTCATAGCCATCTATAGTAAGATCTGGTGCCCTCTTCCATTCTCATGTGCAGGCACACATGCAGGCAGAATGTTGTACGAGTGAATGAATGAATGAATGAATGAATGAATGAATGAATGAAGAAATCTTAAAAAAAAAAAAAAAAAAAAAAGGAGTTCAAACTTTAGAACCCAAAGAGTAACTAGAAACTTCTGAGGGCAGCAATACGGACCAACCAGAAAAGGCAAAATCTTAAATTCCCTGTAACAGAACCTTGAGGCATCAGAACTATTCCATAACAAGACACTACAACTAGTTAACAGAGATCTCCATACACACATTTAATTTTTTCTTATATATTTGTGTATGTGCATGCATGAATGGCCCTGTACATATAGAAGTCAGAGAACAACTTTTAGTAGTCAGTTCTCTCCTTCCACCACAAGCTCCAGGGATCAATTTCAAACTGTCAAGCTTAAGTAGCAAGCGCTTTTATCAGCTGAGCCATTTTGCTGTCCAGTCAAAAAATACTGTTCAACTGGTACTGTGTATTTTAAGTGCTTAAATTACAAAATGTAAACACAAAATTACAAATGATCACTTATAAATCATGACTTCATCCCCCAGATTACTCTAGACAAACTTATCACTCATCTATACATGTATATAGGGATATATAAAATACATGCGTTTATTTATTCACTTAAGGGGATGGATCAGTTAGAACAGTGCTTGCTCTGTGAACACAACAATCTAAATTTGATTCTCAGAACCCACGTAAGAAGCTCAGCATGGCAGAGGTACACTGGAGAGTGCTGGTAATCCCAGCACCAGAGAGGCAGAGACGGGAAGATCCCTGGGGCTCACTTGCCAGTCAATCCTCATTGGTAAGCTCCAGGCCAGTAGAAACCCTATTTCAAAGGAAGTGGATGGCATTCTTGAGAAGGACACCCAAATTTACCTTCTTGTATGCGCACATATGTGCACATATACCCACATACATGCATGCACGTACATGGACAGGCACACACATGCAGAGGTAGACCTTTGGGCTGTCGAGATGGCTTAGTAAGTCCCTAAGCTTAGTCCCTAGAATTCACATAGAGGAAAAAGAACTGACTCCTACACTACAAATTTGTTCTTTGATCTCCAAAAATGTGCCCTGGTGTACATACACATGTGCGTGAGAACACACACACACACAGAAATAAAAAGGTAGACATTAAGGTAAAATTGTACTTTGCCTCTTGCTTGTAGTTTACTTCTTAATATAAATTTTAAAAAATGTAAAAATTGGCTGACAGTTTCTTACTCAAAGAATAAGATAGCATGTTTCCCCAAACAAAAATTGTCATAGAATACAATGGAATTTTATTATTGTGGAATTAAAATATCCCTCTAGTTTATGGAATTTGTATAAACATTGTATTTGTGTTGCTTCCAATCTGGTTTCCCCTTTAACATTTTCTCAAAATGTAATATTCTTTCAATACATACTATAAGTGATTATCAGACATCCAGGCAATGGGCACCACTGGAAGGGAAGGCAGAGTTCAAGACTGGATTAGTTGCATCACTGATCAAAGGAGCCCAAGGTTAAGTGGATGCTACTGTGATCAGCTGTGAGAAACAGCAGCCACAAGAGGCAGGTCCTGGGGTGTTTAAAGGCATACTGATAGCCTTGTCTGTGTGCAGTTTTTGCTTTGTATTTTTAAAATGTTATCCTCATGTTTCTTTCGTTTCCAAATGTTATTATCTCATCTAATGAAAGAAAAGAGACAAAAGAACAACATGTACAAAACAGTGTATGTGGGCATGGGTATCAGAATATATATATATAGACTTAGAAAACCTGTGTGACAGACAGTATGACAAGCACTAGATATGTATATGATGAACTAATTAGATGTAGTGCTAATTCTTAAAATGTAGTGTCTCCAAAACTACATATTATATTTATACACAAATATAAAAATGAATATATAACACAGGGTTGGGGCCAAAATAACAGGAAACAGGATAAGCTTTAGGAATAATAAAAGCAAAGCAAGGCCTGATGTTCAAAGAGCCTCTCCAGAAAACAAGCAACATGGCAGTGGTTCTTAGTTAGTCCTATAAAGGATGACCTAAACAGCATGGAATGCTAAAATAATTAAAATAGTGTAGGATAAAATGACTACCATAAGATATAAGGCACCTGCAACAGGAACTCAAATTGTTAAAAACAAACAAGCAAACCTCTCCCAAGCCAGAGCCAAATAAAAAAGTAAATAAAGAAAACAGTCCTTTCTATCATATCCTAGCATGCCTGGGGAAGTGAAAAGACCATTCAGCTTCACAATGGCTCTCCACCACTCAGCAGAACGACTCTGGTAACACTCTCCAGAGAAAGATGGTTCTCTCCTTCACCTTTCTCCCTGCGCGAGAGTCACTACATCTGGCCAAAGTGGTATAACTTTTATCCAACTGTGAAGACAAAATAATGTGTAAACATAACTAACTTTTAAACACAGGACGTTTTTAAAGTTATCAGCTGCATGCTATTTTAAAGGGATCTTGGGTTTCTGATGGTGGGAGTTTACTAAGGAGATTGGTGGCGGGAACCACACAGATAATAACAGACAGCCCATTGAATTAGCAGCAGCACTACAAAGAAGCCAGGTCAGATCAGTTTGAGAAAGTATGTGCCATGTCAGGACACTGGAGGACTACTAACATGGGGACAAGAAAATGCAGAAGTTCAATATGGTTACAGGCAGGGCTTCACCAATTAAGTAAATATCAATACTGTTAAGGAAGGTATGAAATACCCGTAGACTGGATGTCAAAACTCAAGAATCTGACTACTTTTCAAACATGCACCCAAGCTTTCCAGTGATTTACTACGAGCATATTCATGTAGAAATGAAGCCCGTTCTTTTAATCTCATTTTAATGAACTTTTGTTCACTCTTACTGGAAATTACCCAAGATCCTCCGATTGCCCTCCTCGCTGTGTATCAGGATGTGAGCTCTTAGTTGTTCCTTCACTCTGCCACCATGGACTCTAGCTTTCTGTAACTGTAAGCCAAACTAAATGCATTCTTTTACAAGTTACTTGTAAAATACTTTATCCCAGCAATAGAAAAGTAACTAATACAATATCAGAACCAGAAATCATGAAAGTTTATAATACTAGACTTCATCAAATTTGAAGCTTTTGTTCTTCAAAGCTCACCACCAAGAAGAGTCACAGATTGGGGGAAAAATACTTGAAGTTATGTAAGTTGATTGTCAAAAACACTGTAACCTAAACAGCTTTATTTTTAAAAATCTTAAAAGGGGGGGGGGCTTTAAAAATAAAAACAAAAGCTTAGCCGTTAGAAAGGCTGGGAGGACTGGCTAATTGTTAAGATGGGCAACACATGCACATCACAAAATGTTATGTCCTTCAGGCAGAAAGAAAATGATGCTAAAGAAAAATATGGATCTTCAGAAGGGAAAGAGGAACTGGAATTGAAAACTACATAGCCAGATTTTTTTTCCTTCCTTATAACTTTTCATAAGGTAATGGACTGCTGAGAAAAACAGCACAGTAGTTTTCCAAAAACCAGCAACTCACTTTTGATTACATTTTCAAAAAGAAAAAGACAAAAACCCTGAATATACAGACTCAAACAAGTATGTGCAGTGTTCATAACAGCATTATTTACACTAGCCAAAAGTGGGAGATAGCCCACCCAACTACTCCTAGTGGGTGGCTGGATCAACACAAGGTAGTGCACACAGATTGTCAGAACGTGGTCCAGGGAAGGAGCTGTGTGAGGGTGATGCTGAGCTCTTTGAAGACACTCCAAGAAAACAACACAAGAGTCTTGCCCAGGTGGTGGGTGGTAGCAGGCACCTTAGGTGATGGTCTACAGAGTGGATTCCAGGACAGCCAAGGCTACACAGAGAAACCCTGTCTCGGAAAAAATGCAACAAGGAAAAAGTCTTGTACCCTCAGTTACTTCAAAATATGGAGTTGTTCTTGGATTGTGTCTTCATGCGCCTCTCAGGTGTAGCAGATGGAGTGAGTTTACTTCAGATTACCCATTATTGCTTGCTGATGTTCAACTAAATGTTTAAACGACCTTTATATGCCTCTTCGGAAAATATGCTTTTGCCACATGTGGCTTGTCTTTGTAGTTGTATATAACTTAACTCGTGAGAAGACACATGCTCATGTGTCTTAACTCAGAGCATTAAGCATCTGTGAATAAAGTCGACTATTGCATGAGACTTTAGTCTGCCACATTTACTGCCTCAGTTCTCCCAGGTCCCACTACCTCTAGAGCGGTGATAATACATGATGAAAAATTATTCAGCAGTAAAAGGAATAAAAATTCTGAAACTTTTGAAACATGCATTAATTATGCCTCAGTCACAAAAGGACTCAGAGTAATCATAGTGAAAAATAGAAAGTACAATGGTAAATGACTGTGAGCAGACAAAGAGTGTTATACACACTTTAAATGTAAAATGTCTCCCACATAGACGTGAACACTTGGTCCCCAAGCTAGTCATCTGTTTGGAAAGTTGTGGGCCCTCTGGACATGGGGCCAAGCTGGCAGGCAGAGGGCCACATGGCAGGACTAGAGGACAATAGGTAGTCCTTGTTCTGGCCTGAAGACTCAGCTTCCTGATCAGAGTAGATCTAACAAGCTTTCTGCCACCACAGCAGGAGCCACCAACACTGTCTACCTTCCTAAGCAAGAAACTGTGAGTTAAAATAAATCCTTTCCCAAGTTGCTTCTGCTCAGGTACTTTTCCCCCAACAAAGTAACTCCTGCAGAGGAAGAGGCAATTCCTGTTCAATGGGTACAGAGGTACAATTTAAGAAGATAAGGTTCTAGAAATGCACTGTGGTGATAGCTATAGAACAATCTGACTGTGCTGGCTAGTTTTATCCAGCTTGACACAAGCTTGGGGAAGCTGCATCTATACTGACCTTTTCTCTCTAGGCAAGACAGTATGACAGTACTAGTAGACATCATAAGTAATCTAGAGATAACCTAACTTATACAGGAGTCTACCCATAAATACTAATAAAAATACCATGACCTTTCATAAGGTACTTGTGCACCAAAACTTATACCTGTGGGTATTGTAAACTTGTCTCCCATGGCTATCTAGGAACTGTACACAGTAGCAAAGTGTCACTACAATCCAATGCTGAACATCATCATGCATTGTGCTTATGCTCCTAGGTAATCTACTCATGTGATCCTTGTACTGACAGAGAACTTCTGCTGTGCTGTCATTACATATGAGTTTTCATTTTCTATGGTGCTAACAATGGAATCATATTGCACATACCCTTTTTTAGCTTTTATTACTCTAGAGATAGCCCTTGACTTAAGAATGCTTCCACTGACTCAACCCTACTACATGGATTTGCAATAATGAGTCAGAAGAAACCACACTCTATACTTTGAATTTTGGTTTTCCTAGGCAGCTATGGTAACAGCCTTTAGATGCTGGTCAGTGGAAGTGAGCTAATGCTCTCAGTTGGCTTCCTCATTATGAATATAACCAGGAGGGCAAACAGTGGAGACTCTACATTGTACTCTGTTACTAAGCTCTGAAGCTTGTCAGACTGGGGCGTTAAATGCATTTCTCTTTCTTTTTTATAAAAACAATAATTATACATACTCATAATATGATGCCTTGATATATGGACATATTATAATGATGAGAGTAACATAATGTGTGTGGTCAGTACAGCCTCCTTTCTAGTTATTTTGTACCATACAGTACATTATTAACCATAGTCAAGGGAACAACAGAACTTATTTTTCCAGTGTAACATTTTACATAGTGAATATTCTCTGCCCCCTCCCCTCTCCGCTTCTCAGATTCTGGGAACCATTATTCTCTGCTTTTATGAGATGTTTCTCTTCTGCATGTATGTAAGATCATGTGTCATTACTGTTTCTGTGCCTGGCCTATTTTACATGATAATATTCTCAAGTCTACCACATTGTTTTTCTCCTACTGTTGGAGGATACTGCACCATGTATACGCATCACACTTTTAAAAATTGTTCATTCACTGGCCACTCAAGTTTGATTATATTTTGTTTCCTCCCTAACCCTTGCTGTAACAAGATGCCTGAAGTTAGGAGGTTTATAAAGAAACTTACATGTTTAGCTTAAGCTATAGAGTCCAAGAAATCTGTTCTGCTTTGGGTGAGGACCTTAAAGTTTTATGGCACCTACATGATGGCAGTGTGTGCAAGGACAGCCAACAAGCTCACATGGGAGAAGACATGCAGTAAGATGCTTAGAGGAGGAACTAGGCTGGCTTTAAAACAACCCAGTTTGGTGGTTAACTATTCCAGTCTCATAAGACTTAATTTATTCTCCAGAGAAACAACATGTCCCTGAAGAGCCTAATTATCCATAGTTTTGTTTTAAACTCAGTTTTCCAACATAGTTTTGTTTTAAATATTATTTCTTGGTCTTTTAACTAGATTAAATGCAAATATGAGAAAATATAGGTAGATGAATAACTTGTACAAGCTATAAATCCAGAAACACATTTAAAATTGGAACCCACATTCCTGATCCAATTTTCTTTCTGCCATAATTGCTTCAAATACACTTTTTTTTTTTTTTAAGACAAGACCTTACTGTGTAATTCTGGCTGAATTAGCACTCACTATATAGATCAGGTTTGCTTCAAACTTACAGAGATCTGCCTCCCAAGTGCTGAGTTTAAATGTGTGCATCACTGTGCCCAGCAAATGCACCTTATTTATACACTCTGAAAAACATATTACTGTGGTTAAAAGTCAATTGTGGTAGGAGCTGAGAACCTCAGTTTACACTGCTAACCTTAATCCTAGCTACAGTTCAAATATAGTATATAAGAAGACAATGCCTGGCATTCCCAAATTAAAATATCAAAGAGGAGATCAATGACTTGTGAATATTCTGGAATCAGAAAGCTTCCATCTGAGGTTGCATCTTTATTGCTTAAAACTAAGACTCACTTTTTTGTGAATGGTGCTAACCATACCACACGGTAGCGGTTAATGGAAGGATTCAAGGAGATAACATATGGAATACATTTGGGATAGAGCCTGGAACATAACTGCTATTCCTCCTACTACTTCTAACAATAAACCTTTAATACCTAAGATTACTGGCATCTACCAAAAAATAGCAAATCTAGTTTCAATATAACATGTACTCTTAAGAAATATGTACTAAATTCAGATATAATAGTTCAATACTTTGTTTTTCCCTGAACTGAGTTTCATACACAAATATGCTTTTTAGGTAGAGCCTAAAAAAGAAAGGAAAACAAATCGAACACATTTACCCCTCTTACAAATACAGAGCATATCTGAGACTGGTTCTTAATGTGAATACTTGGAAAACTTTACGTTACTGATTTCAAACATTAAAAAGTATAATTTGAACATGTTATATCACGTTCTTTGTTTCTTTCTGCTTATGTGCACATGTCATGATATACATGTAGAGGTCAGAAGAACAGGTGGGAATAGGTTCTCTCCTACCATATGAGTCCAAGTGACTGAACTCTCTGGTCAACAACCTTGGCAGCAAATGTCTTACCTGATAAGACATCTTACTACCGTGAATAAGCCACTTCTAAAGTTAAACATTCAAATGATAGTGCTAAGTGTTGGCAGAAGCTTTTCATGAGTTCATCTATGGCCAAGTAACCAAGTTATAAATTTTAGGAGGTTTGTTTCAAATAAGCAAAATCATTGAAAACATACTAAAGAGATAAACTATATGAATAGTGTATGGCTTATCAGTAGAACACAGAAAATGGAAACTCTCATGATATTTAGAATAAGCAGTTTTAGGTCCTGAAATCTATATGAATTTGAATATAGTTTATCTCTTTAGTATGTTTTTATGAGTTCAGGGAAAAACAAGAGGTAACAGTTGTATCTAAAGGAGGGATCAGGGATGGTAGGGACATGCAGAATTCAACAAAAATAAATTCCAAATTCATATATATTTACATATATTTTAGATATTTAGGTATATATATTTTAGATAGATATTTAGATATATTTTAAAGTAATTACTTATTTATATAATAACACCAAGTTTGCTTCTCACACGACAATGAAAAATCTCATTTAGTCTACTTAGAAGCACAAAAGGTTGCAAAGTTGTCAGGCAGAATAAAGATTAAGAAATAAAAACCATCTTCGTGATACTTCCTAGAAATATTGCTATTCATGATCTGCATATCACTAAGCACTCGTTTACTCAAAAGATTGCTTGGGATGTGATCAAACTACCACACAGTTCCTGCTTCTGAAGCATTAAGGAGAAAGGAACAGAAAAGCACATCAGAAGAAACTTGATTACAAAGCATGAGAGTGACAGTGTTCAAAAGCACAAGGGAATGTCCTATCATTCTAGGAAGAAAATCATGGGTCACACTGTCGACGGCCCTTCCCCTCTTTCTATTTAATCACTACAGAGATACACTTTAAAGGAACAGTCTTTCAGTTATGTTAGAAAGCCATTTTTTTCAAATGTACTATTTTTTTTCAAAGGTTATACTAAAGTTATTTGTTACAATGTCTGAACTTATCACCTACAAAGAGAAACCTCCTGATTAGTTAACATTACTCATCTATTTAGTCCTGGGCATTTTTTTACAGAGGAGGGCTACCACCCAAACTTTCCAAAAACAGAAAAGAAAACACAATCGGAGATTCCAAAAAGTTTGTAATTTTCTCTCAGTACGACTGTCTACAATTGGGATTTAAAGGCTTGGGATGATGCTGATATATGAAAAATCTTCTTTTGGAGAATAAAAATTGAATCCAAATCACCTACAAACTTACACAGCATTCCCACTCTCTTGCCTCTGCATGGATTTCAGTCCTTGTTTAGATCTTGCCTAACTCCAGAGACTGCCAACCATTCCCCAAATAATGACACTCCTTCTACCAGTGATTCCAGCAATCTGTGCCAGGACGAGCAGAGAGGTCAGTCTCAGCTTTCTTTCCTACACAAACTAGAAAGTAAGAAGCCTGTTCACCATTCAGGGATCTGGCCTTATAAGAAAAGAATAGAAGCCTAGCACAAGCCTACACAGGACTGGCCCACAGACTCTGGTGCCTAAACACATCCACACCCATCTAAGGAAAATGTACTACAACATAGAAGGCCAAGCCATAAAGATACACAACAGTGAGAAAGGTTTTTTTATTTATAGAAACTTATATTCCTAAGTTACTTAATAAATTTTAAAATATAAGATACCAATCAGTGATTTAAATTCTTACAAAATGTAAAGAACAGATGCCAAAGTCATTTCACACAAGTGCTACATGAGAAATTTCAACACTTTTGTGGCCTTAGGCTACTATACACTTCTATAAAGGAGACATTTGAAAATGAGCTTTTAGAGATGGGAAAGTACAAAGACACTTGCCAGTGTGCCAGCTCTATGGCCAACAGGCAATGCACACTGCCTGCCTGTGCCAGTCAGATCACCAATCAACAGGACTGTGAAGGCCATGGAAGAAGCTGTTACCGCTGTGGTTTAAGAGCAGCACAGGCCAGAGCAGCAGACTAAGCAGAACTTTACATCAGTGGCAGGCCTCCCAAGTTCTCTGGATGCCACAGAATTCATAAGTGGGATCAGTGTGTTCTAAAAAAACATGGTGCTGCAAAAGGAAAAAAGGTTCCACAGCACCAAGCAGTGTAATACTTAAAACCTCATCATCAAAGTGACAGTTTTCAAGTGCCATTTATGATGCCCTAGTCTGGAAACATCCCAGCTAACCCATCTGATCAACAATTTCACAGATGGAAGCACTTGATGGCTAATTGGCAAGTCTATTATTCAAATAAACCAGCTCCGCGCGCCTCTTTTCACTGTGCAGGTCAGGGTACAACCTAACGGCCACTGTATTAACAGGAGAGAAGCTTCTTTCCCAGAATAATTTTTTTACTAAAATAACATATTTTGGCAATTAGTTTAAAGTAATAATCCACTTGAGAATAGCAGAGGAAATATGGCATTTAACGAGTCATAAACGCAAATCTTTTAAAAGTTATATTATTTGTAACCTCAATCTATATAAACAAGCCCAGAAACACATTATCACAGGAAATAAAATTTAAAAATATTCACTGTTTAAATATTCCTAATACATGGATCAAATATTCTACAAAGTAAAGAACAGCCCTCTCTCTTTTCTATTTTTAGGACTCATGTTCATTATTTCAGTTATGTGTATGTGTGAGGGAATGTGGGTGTGAATCCAGGTTCCCATGGAAGCCGGAAGCAGCAGAACCCCCTGAACTGGAGTTACAGGTGGTTCTGAGAAATCTGATGCGGTGTAAGCAACTAACCTCTAACCACTAATCTCAAGAAGAACCCTCTGAAACACTTTACATTTTATCAAAGTTTAAAAAAATACATTTTGCAGTATAAATTATGAGTGCTTCAATTTTATTAACTTTTGAGGCATATAAGTAGATAAACAATATAGAGTCTATCAACCTGGGGAGTGTTAATATAGCACAGGCTTTGGCATATCAAAGACCTCTAGCTACAGTTCTATTAGTATATGACTCAACCCATAGTATGGGAATAATTATCCCTTCCTTCACAAGACTGTTAGAAAGAATGAGTTTGAAAAGACTGGACACAAAAATCGAACATCAAAACACCTAATGTTCTACTAGCCCTGTGTACACCTCACCCATTTTTGTTAAGTACTAGATAGGAATCTTGACACATGTTCAACATTTAAGTAGATTCTCTTTCAGAACCCATATACTTGCTCTAAATGCCATAAGCAAAGACATACTTCCGAGTACCTGACTGTCTCCCTATGTGACTACAGTTTTTATAGTAGATCAACTGAAAGCTTCCCCGTTAGAGCACTGCAGCGAAACAGCAATAAAATGTCCAAAGGCCCCATTTAGCTATGATGTAAGAAACAGGAGATGTGTACAGTAAGCAGAGGCAAGTGGAGAGCCATGGTGAACAGAGACAGGGCACAAAGAGCAAACTAGAATAAAAGCAACTCCCTAGACTGACAGTTACATAATGGTAACAGAGACACATTCTAAGTAGTTTTTCAAAGGTGTAAGAAATTTGCTTTTCTGCAAAATGGAGCGAGTGTCTTCTCAGCAGCTGCCTCTGTTATTTTACTCTGTAGTCTTTGCTGGCAGGGCTAGTGATCAAACCCAGGGAACTGTGCTGTCTGGTAAGCGCACCATCACTTACCCCACCACCCAACCATACCATATATGTTTCTCTTCTTAAATCTTGTTGTTTTGTTTTTTTCAGACGGGGTTTCTCTATGTTACAGCCCAGGCTCTCCTAGAACCCACTATGTAGACCAGGTTGACCTTGAACTCACAGAGATCTGCCTGCCTCTGCCTCCTAAGTGGTAGGATTAAAGGCATGTGCTCCCATGCCTGGCTATTTTTTTAAATTTTCTTTATATTTGAGTGTGTGTGTTTGCACATGCACGTACATGTGGAGTTACTCATTCCTGGAATGAGTGCTGGTGAAACTAGGGTCCTCCGAAGCAGGAACAACTCTTGGCCCCAAGCATTCTCTCCAGCCTTCTTACCACCTTTTTTATAAGCATTTTCCTTCAACTATTCAAGCTCTAGTGCTTACAATACAAAGAGGTAAGAACAATTAACAAGGAGTCACCCTGGGCAAGAGTGTACCCCAATAAAAAGAAGGTACTATGAGGGCAAGAACAAGAGAAAAGTAAGGTTACCACCTCTATGGCCCTTCAGTGCTCCCCTCACTCTTTTCACGAGCATTCTTCTCTGTAGAAGACAAGCCTATGAAATCACTGGTCCAGTTTAAACAGAAAGGCAGCCTGTGACCGCTATACTGCAGTGGCATGCTTCTGGAGCACTTAGCGTAGACAACATCCCACAAAGAATCAAGAAGGTGCGCAGTGAAAGACAACTCCAGTCCCGCATGCCCAATTTTTAAATGGGAATGATGAAAACAGAACTGTCTTAATGATAACAAGAACTGAAAACTTATAAATTCAATATGCAAATTTAAGATGAAAACCCAGTGTGTACCAGTAAGTTGTTCAACAGGAAAACACACGGCAAAAAAGGACAGTACATTCCTCTAATCAGAATACTCAGAAAGCTTAGGTGAGAAAATCATGAACCAGCCTAGGCTTTACAATAAAACCCTACCTCAACAAAAAAAAAAAAAAAAAAAAAAAAAAAAAAAACCACAGAAATACATAAAGCAATGTGGAAGATAAGAAGAAATACAAATTGGATTTTTAAGATTATACCCCAGTATATTAAGTAATTAAGTAGCCTCAGTAATTAAGATTATACTGCAATATATGAGATTCTTGTATTAAACATAGGTATCTTTTTGTTTTTTATATCATAAAAAGATAACTAGATAACAGATCTATCATTTCAGTTTTATTCACAATTATGATTTTTATCTATCAAAATCTGGTATTCTTGAGAACAGCTTCAGTATAGGTAAAAAATGTATCACCACTTCTCTAATGTTCCAAAGAACTCAAACAAATCAACTGTGATAACTTCATGTCAAAAATAAAATTTAATATCCACAACCTTCATATCTGGAATGTTCATATAAAATAACACACATTAACTACAATGTCTCCAACAGGAATTGTTTCTACTTATTTTTGAAAACCCTCAAGAGAGCCACATTTTCAGTTTGGTATCTATTCAGAATCACACTACAGTGACTAGAAAGACAACACTCTCAGTTGTTCACTTTTGACCTTACCCTTCATCTCCCTCGACAGTATACCAGGTCAAGCACGTGAACAGAATGATTAGAAACTATAGCTTTGAAAACAGCAAAGACATCATGTATTTTTGCTTTGTTTCTATAGTAAATTCTATTATTTGTAGTTAAGCGAAGAAAAAAAACTATTAAAATATCCTGATTTATTCTGCTTATCAGGAAGAAAAAAACCAAGTCAATCCAAGTTATCTAACAATGTTTAGTAAGGTTCTTTTTAGTCTACAAAATACTGAATGCACCTAACTGATAAAGCCCTTGTAAGCGTATAGGAATCACAGCAGATACTAAAAAAGTTTTTAAAAAAGAGGTAAAAGAGAAAGAGACCTATATGGATTAAAAACTGTCAGTAGAAACAATATAAATACAGGCAACTCATAAAAAGTCTATTGAAAAGTCTGTTCATTTCATGATGCCACACCAGTGCTGATAGCAAAATTAAAACTTTTCTTTCAAATGTGACAGCTACAAAAATTAACTTTACACTTTAAACTATGCTGGCTCATGCCATGATGCAATCATGTATTTGTTTTAGCATATTAAGGTTAAAATAAAACATAATAATCTATCTACAAATACTGTAAGCATCACTGCAGGATCTTCTTGTCTCTACTTCCATTCTTACCTACATTCTATCTTCAGAACGTTTTCAAAACACTAACTCTAGCCAGGCTCAGTAGTTACAAGGGGAAGGCAGGGGATCTCTAAGTTTGAGGCCATTCTGATCTACACAGCAAGTACCAGGCAGGCAGACGATAAAGATGTTATTTAATGTGATTTAATGTTTTCTGTTGTTATATTTGTTTTGCCTTAGGTTCTGTCCCCTTAGGATGTGTGTGTGTGTGTGTTTGTGTGTTGCTTTCTTTGATGACAGAATGTTGTTTTTTGCTGTCCTAGAACTGGCTCTGTCAATCAGGCTGGCCTTGAACTCAGAAATGTCTGCCTCTGCTTCCCAAGCGCTGTGATCAAAGGTGCACACTATCATACCTGGCTCTGTTTATATATATATATATATACATACATACATATATATACACATATATAATATAAAATATGCATTTAATATATATTTAAATAACATATATAAAGCTGAAGTACCTTTTGCCTACCTTCTCATGACTCATGTAGAATACCTAGGTTGTACTATAGAATAACAGCCACTAGCATAACGCATTTTAATACAGTTCTTTAACACAGTCATATTAGATAAACCCATGGTCTCAAAAGGTATATAAGATTTAAAGTGAACATGAAGTTTGGTTCTTGAGCTGCTCCCATCATGTTACAAGTGCTTAAGTGGCACTGCAGATATACCAAACATTATCATCTCTGCACAATGCTGTAAAGCCAAGCATTTTCACAGAATCCCTAATACTTTTCTCAGTTCTTTCCCCTTAAAAAGTATTATTTATAGAGGAATTTTAATCCAGCAACACAGCTACTCTGACAAATTATCACATTCAAAGACCTAAACCAGTGTGACCTGGCTGAAGACACACCCTTAGTATTCACCTTTAATCCAAACAATGACATCTAAAAGAGGAGTGGTAAGCGAGAATCAGAGAAAGATTTGATAGAATGAGTCAGAGATTGGATACAAGCAACTCTCATGAGAACAGACAGGAAGGAGAGGCTACTTAAAAACAGTTCAGAGAGAGAAACAGAGACAGAAAGACAGAGAGAGAACACAAGAGTACACTTAAGGAGATAGTACAGGAGAATTTGGAGTACTCAGTTGAGCGCAGTTGAGTTTGTGCAGTTTAGTTCATGGAGTTCAGAGGCAATTTTCCCAAGCAGAACAATTCAGCGAGAAGTGGAGAGAAGTCAGTTTGAACCAGTCAGCTTGGAGAGGAGTTTTGAGCCAGAACCAGCCAGCCAGAGTTCAGAAAGAACTAGAAAGGGTAAGCTTATTTAACAGTACATCTCGAAGGCTGAAAATTATCTAGGCCTAGGTTAAGCAGATGGAGGCTGGAAGCTGAAGCCTTTAAGGTCCAGGCTTACAGAATATTAGATTATAAAGAAACTAGAAGCTTCCAGGCCCAAGTCAAGGGATAGATAGAACAAAGAAAGAAATGTTCTGGGCTCAGGCCAAGCCATGTATTTTTAAAGCTTGGGTAAGGCTCTCAGCTCATCCCCTCTTCTGAGGAAATAAAAACTATATTTACACTTACTGTTTTTAAACAGCTTTAATTTTTCTTGTACTATGTTTATAAGATCAGTGTGCATATTGATACACGGATTCTAGTTCATTTTCACTGCTGCATAATACTGCTTCATACATTTGCCCCAGATACACATTTGTCACTTTGTTGATATTCCAAGTGTTTCTTGATACACATGTAACAATCTCTAAAGTGAAAAAAAAAATGTAATTGCTAAATCACATAATTTTGGGTATTTTCAGCTTTATTAGATATGTCAAATTACTCTCCAAAGTGACTTTAACCATTTTCAGCCCACATACAATGTGTTCATTTAACAGATATTTGCTAGGTGATGTTTTAAGCATGGAGTCACAACCCTTAACTAACTCTTTCTACTCCATATACCACCACTCCCCCAATAAGAAAAAATAGCTTTTATGAGAATTCTTTTCCCTTAAATTTCTATTAGCATACAATGCAACAGACTTTTTTACAAAATCAAAACTCTAGGGATATCCTAGTTACTTTCCTATTGCTGTGACAAAACACCATGACCAAAGCAATTTATAAAGGAAAACATTTAATTTGGAGGCTCATGTCTCCAAAGGGTTAGAGTCCAGGACCATCATGACAGGAAGCATGGCAGCAGACAGGCAGGCATGGTACTGGGGCAGTGGCTGAGAGCTTAGATGTTAAGACAATCACCAGGAAGTACGGAGAGAGAGAAAGAGAGAGAGAGAAAGAGAGAGAGAGAGAGGCACGTGCTTTCAAAACCTCAACACTCACTCTCAAGAGACATAGCTCCTCCAGCAAGGCCATACCTCCTAATCTTTGCCAAATAGTTCTACCAAATAGAGACCAGCATTCAAACATAAGAGCCTGTGAGGGCCATTCCCATTCAAAGTACCACAAATGATGATATATGATTGAAGCATCAGGACAAAAGACAGAGAAGCTGGAGGACAGTGAGTTCCAGGCCAATCTGAGACACCTATTTAAGAAAACATCCCTTTTACCCATTCAACTGCATCTGCATTATTTATATCTTTTGGTTGTATAAAGATGGAAAAGATATATAAAGCAATATTAATATTGCTTTAAAACAGTAGTTTCATATATGTTGTAGTCTTACTGTCAATTCTTTGGTCCTATACCAAAAAGCTGAATTATTTGGAAATTCTATCTTTAATCTTTAATCTTTTGAGGACCCACCACACTGTTTTATGTAACAGCAACATCATTTCATGATTTCTGTCTAGGTAAAAATGTTCTACTTCCCCATTCTTAACAACACCTATTTTGGTGTAGGCGGATAATAGCCATCCAATAAGTATATTGTCCAAAACTATAGTTTAATTTCCTATGTAGATGGTTCAACCCACTTGGCAAATACTTTGTGTATACATAAGAATGGGATCTAATTTCTATTTTCCTATACTCAAAGCCACTTAATTCAACAGCACTTACTGACTGTACTTCTACTTCACCTATAATGACATCTCTATTATAAAACAAGTTTCTGGGCAGCATCTTCAACAAATGGTGATGGTCTAACTGGATGGCTGCATGAAAAAGAATGAAAATAGATCCATATCCAACACCCTGCACAAAACTCAATTCCAAATGGATCAAAGAAAGGACCTCAAATAAGCCCAATTTCCCTGAAACTGATTTTTTTTAGAAGAGAAAGTAGGGAACAGTCTTGAACTCACTGCCAGTAGCACAATGAGGAAAACCTATAGCACAGGCACGAAGATCAACAATTAATAAATAAAACTAGGGAAGCAGAAAAGCTGTTTCATAGCAAAGGACATCATAACTCAGGCAAAGCAACAGCCTACAGAATGGAAAAATATATTTTATCAACTATGTATCTGCAAGAGGCTTAGCATCTGGAATAAAAGAAAATGAACATCAAGAAAACAAATAACTCAATTAAACTGGGGTACAAAATAACTGAGAATTCTGAAACGAAACACAAATGGCTGAAAAACACTTTTTAAATGTTCAACATGTACTACAGCCATCAGGGAAATGGAAATTAAAACTTTGAGATTTCATCTAACTTCACCCAGAATGGCCAAGACAATAAAATAAACAAGAGCAAATGCTAGTGATAAATAGGGAACACGTACTCACTGCTGGTGAGAGTGAAAACCTGTACACCTACTACAGAAATCAGTGTGATGGTTCCTCAGGGAGCTGGGAATCAATCTACCTCAAGATTCAGCTAGACTTGGATCTTGGGCATATGCCCAAAAGACTCTACATCCTACTACAGAGACACTTGCTCATCCATTTTCACTGCTGCTCTATTCATAATACCCAAAAATTGTAAACAGCATAGATGCTTAGCAACTGACGGATGGATAATAAAAATATTACACACGTATACAATGGAATATTATTCAGCTCTTAAGAAAAATGAAATTATGAAATTTGAAGGTAAAATGATGGAGTGAAGTAACCCAGACCCAAAAGGACAAATATTGCTGGTTTTTTCTATAAATGTTAGCTTTCAATATTTGTATTACAATCCTAAAAACCAAAGAGGTTAGGTATAGAGTATAGTACTAGAGGACAGGACAGCATCTCCCAAGGAAAGAGAAGTATAATAATGTATTGTTATGGTGAGACAATGGTGAAACTAAAATAGGACTATTAAATGGGGAGGGGAATGTGAGAACAGGGGATGTTGGGAGAAGACAACTAACACTGAAGGCCATTTGAAACACCATATAAAAACCTACTACTATTGAAGCTCCCTATTATAAACATATGAGAAGAATCTAAATATAGCGACCAAATAGTAGGGGAGATAATGTCCCAACTAGATATGTACGCAATCTAGTAAAACCTCAAATGCCAGAAATGGATTACATCTTGTTGATTCATTGGCCAAAGGGTCTGCAGATACACCCAAACATCACAGGCTACTGGTTGCTCTAGGCTATTGGTTGTTCTCCACAACCTGAAGGTAAGATTCTACTGCTAAAGACAACATTTATTACATCAAAGACAGAAAACTTGGTCCCTAACTAGAAGCTTCACCCACATTCATGGCATTAAAAGGTACTCTGCGTGCTACTGAATAAGAAAGGTAATTATCAATATCACCCAGGTAACAACTGTGCAGTCTACAACAATGATCTTCCTGCAAGATATACTGGTACAATAATGGCACAAATGTTGCAGGAGTAACCAACCACTTACCGCTTGGCCTTAAAGACCATTTTATGAGAGAACTCATACCTACCATAGCCAAAGTGGTCAAGAAGCTGAGATTAAACAGGTCATGAGCTTAGGGGGAAACCTAATACTGCTTATTCTGCTAAAGCAACATAGCAATAAAATGACTCCCAATGACATGTTGCTACACCCATTACATGCACAGATCACTGCACTACTCAACCCACACCAGAAGAGCTTCTTGCAGTAGATGAGAATTAACACAGAAACCCAAAACTGGTCAATGTACAGAGTGAGAGACTTTGGAGTACCTTGTCCTAAATGTGATATCTTCATCAAACCCCTCCCCTCAAGAATCAGGAAGTTATGGAGAAGAGGAGGCGGAAAAACTGTAAGAGCCAGAGGTGATAGATAGTTCCAAGGAAACAGTGTCTTCCAGACATAACAGGACTGACGCACACATGAACTCCCAGAGACTGTGCCAGCACCTATAAGACCTACACAGGGTTGAGCCAAACGAGGTTCCAGCACTAAGAGAGGGAAGTGGACACAGGGTCCCAAGAAGTTATCTGCAGTTGATAGCCACTGGTAAAAGAAAAAACAGTTTTCTCCAATGGCGTGTCACTGAGTTTATCAACCACACTCGAGAGTCTGCCCCAGATGCTGGAGCAGGGGCCAGCAAAAAAACAATCCAGTGATAGTATGACCTTTTTGTTTTATTTTGCTGGGTTTTTTTTTTTTTTGTCTTTTGATTGCTCATTTTAATTTTTGGTTTTGTGGTTTCTGTGTGTGATTTCTGTTTTTTATTCTTTAAAATGAGAAAAAGAACAAAGTTGGGTAGGTAGGGAAGTGGGGAGAATCTGGGAGAAATTGGGAGGGGGGAAAATCAAATGCATGGAAAAACTCAATTAAAAGAAGGGGTAGAATACTTGTCTAGCACTTGAGAACGTTGGTTCATTTGTGGAAGGGGACTGTAGTGGGCTAACAGAGTCGTTAACTTGAGCAATTCAGCTCAGTTATTGTAGAAGTATTCAAAACACAGTATTATGAGGGTGAATAGAATTAATGAAATAGAAAGTAGAAGCCCAAGTTTTTATTTCAGACAATCTAGAACAAATAGGGGAAACTTAGTGGCAAGATGCCTGTGGTTTACTTTTAAAATATAGCACCTGAGACTGACAAAATGATTCGGTAGGTAAAGTGCCGGGTGCACTAGCAATGAGTTCAATTCTCCAACACACATAAGAATCCAGCACATGACTGTAATCGCAGCACTGAGAAGAGAGACAGGAGAAGCAAGGGATTGCTGGCCTGGCAGCAATGGATGGGCTAATAGGCTCAGTGAGAGGGCCCTTCTTAAAATACTCAGGAGGAGGGGAGCTAGAGATGACTCAGCACTTGTTCTTGCAGAGGAGGTTGGTTTGATTTCTAATACCTACACAGCAGTTAACCTCTTCTGGCCTCCAAAGGCACTACACAACATGGGACACAGACATTCCTGCAGGCAAACCACCCATACATACAAAACACAAATAAATCTTTTAACAATATAACAAAATAAGGTTGAGCCCCCAAACTCTCTCCACCAGGCCAACACACAACACAGGATTCAGAAAATGCTACCCTGGGTAAGCTTCCTTTGCAATGAACTATAGTGAACCCAAAGACAAATGGGCACTCATGGAAGGACTTACCAGCCTGTTTAAGAATCAGAAAGCATGGCAGAAGGGGGGTGGGGTAGAAAGAATTTAAGCGTTAGAAGATAAAGAGATGGGTTGCAAAATGCTGTATTCTGGACACAACACAGCCACTGTAATCATGACATCACAGCAGTTATAGTTGCCTGCACTGGGCCTGCACAAATCTGGCCCTATCAGCAAGTCAAACATGGATCAGAAGAGAGTTTTCACAGCCCACCCTTTAGAGTTATTGCATACTGGCAAATTCAATGGCAGAATTCATCAATCAGTGTCTTCATTTCACAGGTCAACCCATCAAGGCTCCAACAATAGTTTGAATGTATGGACACAAGATGACCCCTGGTTAAATCATACAAGTCAAGTATCTATACAAAAGTAATAGCAGCCATACAAAGTCAAGCAACTAAAACGCATGGTAACTATTTTTCTTGTCAAACACAATAGTAAAACAAAACAATCAAGGCCAAGTAATTTCAAATGCAATGAAGTATCAGTGTTCTGACTGAAATTCCTGTATTAATTCTGTTAACTCCTTTAAAACAGAAAAATATAGACAACTATAACAGCACACAGAGCAAAGCCCATATGTCCTCTGTCAAAAGAGCTAATACTGGATCGTTCTTCTTGGCAGTTAATAAAATAAAAAACATTAGTACCACAACTGGGGATGTAACTTAGTGGTAGAGTGTCTATCATGCCAGAGTCCCTGAGTTCAAACCCCAACACCACAATAAAACAAACAACTAGCACAAGACACATTCAAGTGAAAAAAGAATTATTTCCATACAAACAATCAGGCTAATACTGAAAACAAATCTTGGTTATATAGTATGCTCTTGAGTTCTCAGCACAAAGCCTCAAAAATAATTTGATTTTCCTACAGACAGTATTTGCTATCATAGTAATTGATTCTTAGATGGTATCAGCCACTCAAGGACCAAACAAGATCAACTTATGACTTAAATATGAGGACTGTGCAGTTGACTTTGAGGAAGAGAAAGAGGCTGAAGATTGGACAAAGTTTGGCCAATGATGTAATCAAGCAGCCCAGGTAGTTGAGATTTCAGTAAATACCCTTGTTAGGGTACTTAGGGAACACTGAAGCATGTGGTGAACACACTGGTTTGGAAAAGGGGAAGAATTGATCACCTAGTATTTCAAAAAGGAGATAGCACAAAAACACATTACTCCTCTGAGAGCTGGCCATCTAACTAGAGAGAGAGGAAATATATGAAATAGTAGGTTCTTAAGTAACACATGTTAAAAGTTCCGACAAACACACAAACTGAGAACCTTAAGGCTAACTAATAAAATCAGAAACAAAGTGAGTTTTCCACAATATAAAAAGGTATGCTGAGATCACTGTGAAATAACACAACCCAATCTGTGGCCATTACCTCATGCACAGCAACTTTTCACAGCAGATTTACAAGATGAATAAATAACTTATATCTAATAATTAATATATTAAAATAAGTAAAAAACAGTATTTTGGTATTCAGATATGATTCAACTTCAGTTAAGAATTCTGCTAAGGAAATGCCTTAATAATCTGCAAACAAATTTGTAATATGTCCAGGATAGGAAATAAATTTCACAGACAAAGAAAATAAAGTATCATGATGAAACTGGCTTACAATAAAGAAGCTGAGAAATGTTCAAAACTAACAAAAATAAATAAAAAATAAGTCTGTTGCAGCATACAATAGAGAATCACAAAAAGATGGTATGTTTCTAAAAGAAATTCTCAGTGACAAACCATGACAGGTCTAATCAAGATTCTTGTAGGTGTACTCTTAAAACACATAAAAAACTGTACTTCTTCCTCTAAACACAGCTTAATTTGAATGAAAGAAGACAAAATCTTGTTAGTAATACAGGAATCAGGGAAAGTGGGTAACTAGGAGACTAAATTTGCAGGTAGAGAATGACCTAATAACCTCTTTCACTAATTAAGGAAATGGATAAACAGATATCTGGATAATCAGATCATCAGAACTTAAAGAGGAAAAGCACTGGGCATGGTGAGCAGTGGAAGAGCACTTGCTTAGCACGTGTGAGACCTGGGCTTTGGTCCTCAACAAAACAAAACAGAGAAGTTCCTTAGTGAAGGAAAACAGAGGACCTTCTGACAGATCTACCTAGAAATTAACTACCCAGGAGTAGTGCCCAAAACAGATGATAATAGTAAAAAAAATTGAGAGATTACTTAACTGTAATTAACAGTATAAAATATCAAACTTAAAGGAAAAAATAGCATGTACCGTTATTACTAACAGCAATTTACAGAGTCAATAGATTGGTTTTCTGGATCTACTAAAAAGTATGTCATTTTATATTTTTCATGTGTAACAAAGTTTATGTTATAAACTCAAGAATATCATGTCTTAAGTTCTCTCTCTCTTTTTTTTAAGGCAACTTTATAAGCTCTCATTTCTCAAAATTTTAAACCACACAACTAAACATCAAAAAATTCTTATTTCCAGGAGAAAATGATAAAAATGTTTCCAATGTTACTTCATGTTGCGATTTAGCATCCACCAATAAGGTATGCCCCTTACTATGAGGTGATCTCTTGGTTCTTTCTCTTAAAATAATTACATAAAAGCTTGTTGCTTACCCACTAAGAAACCGTCTGCATACTAACCTGGCCCAGTCCAGGCATACCTCCTCCAAGTCTAAGAAGTCTGTCCATATTTCTAGAAAACAGAAACAAAGGAAAACGTTCCTAAGCACAAAAGTGTTTACTCAATTGCTATCTATATAATTCACCTTCAGTCACTCAGTATGTCAAAAATATTGGTGGTAATTACAACACAACATCAGACTTCCTGTTAATTAACACCACATATTAATTCAAGAAGCTGTCTTCCATGCTAATTAACAGACCTTATTTTACTGCTTTGGTTTTGGGTTATCCCCGGTTTTAAAGACAAGCAATCTTAGCATACTTTCAAAACTTTCTATCCTTAAGTTAATTATATTTTCTTATTGTTATCTAATAAAACACCTGGATGGGGGAAAGTGCCTAGAATGCTTATCATATGTATGATTGAATTTCCTTCAATTTGTTCAGAGTGTACAAATAAAAATCTACACTTTTAAATTAAATTTTAACATCCTCATTAGTAAGTGCTGTGCTAATTAACTTACAGCTTGTCAGTTATCATCAAAACTACATGTGAAAGACATTATAAGTAGATTACGAATCTCTGAATTAGCATCAAAGGATTTTAAAAAATGAACTCATTATATTAAAAGAAAATACTATAAAGATAAAATGGATTAAGATAGTGTTCTAGAGCCCACACAGATACACTTATTTCAGATTTTGTAGAGATACACAACCTTTCACAGCTGCTATTCTCAATCACAATTCAGAGTTAATTGTTACAACTTAGAGATATCAGTTTATCTTCAGTCTGGAATAACTAAAGAAGATATTCATAAGCACAAGACACTCACAAGAGAAATAAAGGAAAGAAATGGCAGTTGTACTTACATGGCCTCAAATACAGAACAAGGCATCAAATTATACAAAGGAGTAGCACCGTTAACTAAGCACATAAAAATCAAAACAAAGCTTTTTTTTAACTTTAAAACTACTACTGTGCCCTAAAATTTGTCTTCTTCCTAGGTGTTTACTTTAGACCATCACAAGTTATAATCTAAACTAAGTGCTAAGAGATTAGGAATCTTTGTCCATGCTTTACCAATTAAAACTGCTGCAAACTAACCATCAATAATGTACTTAAGTCATTACACTTCTGACTAATTATGTATGCTGAATCAATTGGTAACAATAACAATTAAAATATCACAAACTTTATTCACGTCTGCATTCAGAAAGGCACACAAATAACAAAGCCATGGACACCTCACAAAGTGAGTGCAGTGGCTGATGGAACCATCATCTATGTCAAGAAGCCACATGAAATGACTCTCCAGTCTCTCTACTCCAGACAGGGGGGATTCTGGCTTCTAACAGTACACAATAGTTCTGTTGCTTTCAAATTATGTAAAAACAGAATCATAGATATTTTTTTTCTTTTTGATCTGACTTCTTTCATACAACATGTTTGTAAGATTCACAGCAGATAAGTTCATCTGCACAAATGATAAGGAAAGAAAATTTGGTGTCACAACCATACTTATCTGACTAATTATAATTACAAATAACATCTCTATCAAGTTCCTCAACTCAAATAGTCATTCAACACAATCCCTTTTAAACAATCCTGTGTATTTTAGAATATCAAGATATTTTCTCTAAAATGTATTTCTAAAAAAGAAAAATTCTGTGGACCATTTCAAGTTCACAAAACCACAAAATCAATGAAGGTGACAACATACACTTCAGAATACATATACATATATTCATTCTAGGCCAAAGTCAATTCCCAGCTGTGTTAGTTTATCTACTTTCTCTATGCTGTTTCCGATGACACTACAGAAGACTCCAGATGCTGTGAATATACATGAGCGATGTGGGGAGCAGAGGGAAAGAAAATCTGGCAGGTCAAATTTGTGTTTTTCACAAAATTAGATGTCTCAGCAAACAGTAAAAGATATTTAACAAATTAAAACACTTAAGATGAACACATTTTATAAAAATACTAACATTTGGAAATGAAATATATTGATAAATATTCTAAACCACACAACTTCCTAAAATCTGGTTATCACACATATTCTTAATTTGATGTCTGTTAAAAAATAATACATTTACATAGTATCTATCATACTCTAAAACAACAGTCAAAGGTAAAATACATTCGTAAACCTCACCTGTTCAGTAACGGTAATTCTTACGGTGTTAAGCTTCAATTTGTTGAATCTGACAAATGTCTTAACTTCAATTCTTGCTAATTCTGGCAGGTATAACTTTTTACAAGTAGTTTTTTCTTTTCTCTCTCACTCAGTCTCTCTCCTATAAAAAGAAAGGTACTTAATTATTTTGAAAACTGAGAACATTTTATACCTCCCCCCCCAAAAAAAAATGCCCCAGTAATGGAGGCTGGACATAGGGTGTCACCCATGCTAGGCAAACACTCTTACATCACCATCTCTAAAACTGAGTTTTAATAATCATCTCTTGAAGAACATGGACTGACCTCTCAATCAGGCAGATTTTAGGCATAGATATTACTCGGTTACATTGTGTTTTTTCATTGTACTTTTCCACTGACTTTGAGGACTAATATTTTATAGCTTTCAGTATTCCTTGAGGTCTCTCAAAAAAATAATATTTATTTATATTTTTAAAAAGAATAAGAATCACCTTATTATAATATCAGTATAGGTTCAATACAAATTTCTATACTTATGCATGTAGGACCCTACTAGTATTTTTCTTTTATCTTGGTAACTTGACCTCCATATATCCCTACAATTAGTTCATCGTTTAATTATTCACAACTACAATGAAAATAATAAGAAAATGTAAAGTGCCAAGAACTGTATAAAATGCAAGAGGGAAATAAATTATAGCAGCACTATCATCCTTTAATTCCTAGTGTATTGCCCAAAGCATTGGTTTATCTTTCAAAAAGATGCAGGAGACCCTCAGTTTGAAGCCAGTCTAAGCTACACAATTTACCCTGTCAAAAGCCACAACAAAACATGGGCTAGAAACACCAATGTCTTTGCTTCTCTCCTTCCTTCTCTAAACTCCCTTTAGAATTTAGAAGTTTACATTTTCCAGCCATAATCACAAAGAAATAAACAATGATGAAAGTTTCATTCTTATTGTAGATCACAAGTAAATGCAAAGTAGCAGACATTCTCACCTCTGATAATGACAGCAAAATTCAGGCCACAGATTAGATATTAGCTTTGGTAGTACTGACATTCACTCACAACCACGAATTTTGCGCTGGGGGCTATCCAGTGTATTACAGTGTTTAGCAGTATCTTTGACACTTAATACATTTTATGTTAGCAGAAATGATTAACTTGTGACCGTGAAAAATGTCTCCAAACATTGCTAAATGTCCCTTGAAAGAATAAAAGCACTCTCAATTGAGAAGCATTTTTATAAACAAAATCTGAGACTATGCCTCTTGAGATGACAATCCTAAGCAAACTTTTTCAAACTTAAAAAACAAGGAGTTCTGGAAACAACTTGGCAGTGTTCAAAAATTTATACACAGAATTACCATACGGCACCAATTCTATTCCTTGAAGTATGTCACAAAGAATTTAAAACGGGTTGGGCATGGTGGCACACACCTGTAATCTCAGCACTCTGGGAGGCAGAGGCAGTAGCAGGTTGATCTCTGTGAGTTCAAGGCCAGCCTGGTCTACAAAGCGAGTCTAGGACAGCCAAGATTACTCAGAGAAACCCTGTCTTGAAAAAACAAACAAACAAACAAACAAACAAACAGACACAATTTAAAACAGGTCTTTAAAATAAGACATGCATATTCATGTGTGTAGCACTATGATTCACAATAGTAAAAATGTGGAAATACTCCAAATGGCCATCACATGATGAGTAAACAAATTTTATTATATGTACATACAATAGAATGCATGCAATATTAAATGGCTATAAAAAGGAACAAAGTTATGATACATGTTACAATTTGGCCGAACCTGAAAACAAGTAAAGGCTGAATATGTAGCCCAGCTGCTGAGTGCTTGCCTTGGTATATAAAAAGCTCTGAGTTCACTCTTTAGACAAGAAGAAAGGAAGAAGTGAGGGAGAGATTAAGAGTAGTAAGCCAGGCCTAAGGGTGACATGTCATGTGTAACTTTTTTATAACTCCAGTCAACACACCTTAGAATCACTTGAGTTGAGAAGAGTCTCAAGAAGAGATTATTTGACCAGGCTGGCCTGTGAGGGCCTGTCCTGACTGTCTTGATTGCCTTAACTTATACGGAGAAACCCCAGCAGAAACTGGGCAACACCATTACCTGATTTGGGGCCCCAGAAGAAGAATAGGAAAAGGTAGCTGAGGACCAGGCATGCACTCACTCATTTCTCTATTATTAACTGTCAATGTGAAGGAACTGCCTGCTTTCAGAGTCCTTCCCTGACTTCTCCAAAATGAAGATAAACTGCAGTCTGGATTAGTAAAGATAAAAATACTTCATTTTTCCCCTAAGTTGCTTTTGTCAGGGTGTTTTCATCACAGCAACGGAGATATCACATGATTCTACTTAAATGAAGTATACAGTAAGTCTATTAGATGAAATGTAGACAAATGAACCTTACAGCATTTCCATACATACTTGACTTTGGTAGGCTCCCCAACCTGTCCCAACACTTTTCCCCCAACCCTATGTCTCCTCCCCAACTTACACAATTCCAGCCCCAGCATTCCCTTACACTTTCGTGTTATACTTGGTCTGTTAACCCCCCATTCCTCCTCTCTTAAAACTGTTTCCCCCCATCTAATAGGACCCTGTCTACTTTCCTGATCTTTACCTACGCTCAATCTCACATAAATACACATTCATAAAGATTAGAGGGTAAAATCAGTATATAAAAGAGAACATGTAATATTTGCCTGGGCGACCTCATTTAATGTACTATTTTCCATTTTCATCCATCATTCACAATTTTATTTTTCTTTAAATTTTAATAAAATTCCATTATATGGGCCACATTTCCATTGTTCATTTATGCATTTGTTGGTAGACAGTCAAACTAGTTCCATTGCCTTGCTATTGAAAGCAAAGCAGCAATAAACATGAATATGTCAAGTATCCCTGTGGTAGGACACAGGATCCTTTGTCTATATACCCAGGAGTGGTAGAGCTAGCTCTTGTGGTAATTCCATTTTTATGTTTCTAAAAAGCAAACAAACAAACAAACAAAAAGCATACAATTTCCATAATAGTTACACCAGTTTTCATTTCCACCAACAAAGAATAAGTTTCTCTTCCCCAACATTCTCATTGGTATTCGTAGTTATTATGATAGTCATTCAGCTGGGGATGAGATGGAATTTTTGAGTTTTACTTTGTTTCTCTGGTGACTAACGTGCTGAAAACTTGTAAAAATAGTTATTGGACCCATTTGTGTTTGTTCTTTCGAGAAACACTTGGTTCAACTCATGAGCCCATTTGTTGACTGGCAGCTTTTTTATTAACAAACATTTTACTTCTATTTATGTGTGTGTACATTGTTTGTGTATGTGTATGTGTGTGCAATTTTAGTTTCCTGGTGTTTAACTTTTGTGGTTCTTTATATATTCTAGATATTAAACCCCTGTCTGAAGTATAGCTGGCAGATTTTCTCCCATTCTGCAAACTGTCTGTTCACTCTGTTGATAACTTTTTTTTTTTTCTGTACAGAAGCTTTTTTATTTCATGCAATCCCATTTCTCAATCCTAACTGGAATTTATAAATCTAAAAATAAAATGTTTTACAATTGAGGCAAATATGATGGCTCTTCTCCATTCAACAAAATCATGAGCTGTCAATGTTTTTCAAAAAAGTATTACAAGTGGGAAGATGAAAATCTCTGGAACTAGTTGGTAATAATACAGTGATTCAACAACGCAAATGTACTAAACACTGCAGAACCAACACATTAAAATGATGAATTTTACTATGTCTATTTTACACACACACACATAGGCGCACACACACACACAAAACAAACAAAAACACAGGACCTAGTAAAAGTGTACCTACACTTCTACACTTTCAGGACTTTTTGGCAGCCCCAAGAAAGCTGAACCTAGAACTTCTTCCATGCTAGGCAAGCATTCCATTACTGAACCACACCTCCAGTTCCTATGGAGGTATTTGAAATGCAGAATCCATCTTCGTCAGAGACATTTCTTCCAGGTTTGTGCATGGAAAATAGTGAGCGGTTAAACACACACAAAGTATGCTGCCCATCTGAGCTACCCACATTTTCAAAGTCAGAAAAAAAAAAGAATAAGCACTATTTGCTACATGTACACCTAACTGACACCTCGAATATAATCTCAAAATCTCTGTATTTTCCTGTCTTTAAACTTAAGATGATCTAAGAGTGCAAGAAATAAAAACAGTCCATTGGGATGAGACAATGAGGAAAACTGCTTTTCTTAGCATACTGGATAAGTGCTGCCGCCCATCAGCCATAGAGCCAGGACGGCAACACTAGCTCTACGTGGTGTATTTATCAGTTAGTTACCTTTCCTTCTCAATGTTCTCATCAACAAAGTGAAAATAAACAGACTATCTGTCTCATGAGGCTGTTTATAATAAGGAAGACAATGTACACAGAAAAGCATTTAACACAATCAAAGCATAAACAAGCAAACAATGAGTGCCACCTCTATCATAAACACTCACCATCCTAGAATAGCTTCTCATGGTAAAGCCACTAAGTATAATCACAGAGACAAATCTATCATATTTGAGACAGGGGCATTCATTTTCAAAATTCTGCAGAGGTTCACAAGTGGAACTGTACACAAGAACATAATTTTTTTTTTTTTCTGATTTTTCAAGATGTGGCTGTCCTGGAACTCACTCTGTAGACCTGCCCTTGAACTCACAGAGATCTGCCTGTTTCAACCTCCAAAGCTTTTTTTTCACCTCAATCACCTGGCTAAAAGAGAACGCCTTCAATTCTCATAAACAGAAGAAATGTAAAAGATTTGTAGGTATAAACTTAGGATTTAAGAGCCCACTCATAATAGATTCACTTTTATATTTTCTTTATTTTATTTTTATGTGTATGAATGCTTTGCCTGCATGCATGTATGTGCACCACACCCATGCCTGGTGCCCCTTGAAGTCCACAAAAGGGTGGAGGTCCTCTGGAACAGGAGTTACAAATGGTTGTGAGAGGCCAGGTGGGTGCTGGGAGCTGAACCCAAGTCCTCTGCAAGAACAAGTGCTGTTAAGCACTGCCCCCTCCAACCCTGACATGTTAACTTCGCTTAACCCACTTAGCACCACAATATGAAGCTTTACAAAACCAGTATAGCATCATACACACAGAAATAGTCAGAACGCTTATTAGCAAAAAGAATAAAACAAGCATCTACTTGAAGGTTGATGACTCTTCATCTCTCAGGGCAGCATCTGACTGTGGTGGTGCCTTTAATTCCAGCACTTGGGAGGCAGAGGCCAGCTGCTCTACATAGTAAGTTACAGAACAGCCAGGACTATCACACAGAGACAAAACAAAACAAAGAAACAAAAGTATTTTTAGATCATGTTCATGTTAGCTTTAAATCAGTTCTGAAATATTTATAAGCGCTATATGGAACAGTGGCTAACTAAAAAGCAGATCCTTCAAAGTTGTATTAGTTTGGATTTCTCAAACTTTCAAACTCTTTCTAGGGATACTAACATATCAAAAGTGCATAAACTTCATATAAAATCTTGACGTATTTAGTCATTCAGGCTTATCACTGTGTCTCCTACTTTACTGGTTTAATCCCACTCCTCTGTGCAAATAGCAATACTCTCAAATAGTAAATCCTTTCAAACTATTCCATATTTGTGGTCTCATTATAGTTCTACATCTTCAATTCCTCTATTCTAATTTGTGAAAGGTAGGAACGTCTTCCTCACTTTTTTCCAGTACAATCAAAGCTAGAGTTAATATTAAATGTAATTCTTTAAATGGGATTTTTTTTCCCACCTTTTGGTTTTGTGAGACAGGGTCTCACTACATAGCCCTGGCTTGTCAGGACCTGGCTACAGACCAGGCTGGCCTCACATTTGCAGCAATCTTACCACCTCTGCCTCTTGAGTACTGGAATTAAAAAAGCTTTAAAAGCAAGACTGGAAGTCACCAACAAGGCAGATAAGCAGGTAAGGCCTAGCCCGATGTCTTAGTTTGAGACCTGGAGTCCACACAGTGGAAATGGCGAACTGACTCCCGCAGGCTGTCCAGACTCTCTTCTTCCCTCCCCCAAACCCTGTGTCTGTCTCTGTGTGTCTGTCTGTATGTGTATCTCTCTCTCACACACATACACACAAAACCAATCAGAGAATCAATATTTTAAAAATTAGAAAACAAGATTCCACTCCAAATCCCATTTAGACTAAAATTTTAGTCTTAGAAGAAATGCAACTATCTACTGCATTGTCACTAATCAAAGCAAAATATTTGCTAAGTACTACCTTGTACACTCAAAATTTAAGTATGCAATACAGAAAGACAGTACTATAGAGTAAAAACAGCTCTAGAACCAATCAACTTAGACTGGAATCCAGACTTCACTGTATTATACAGAACAAGTTACTTTCTTCTAGAGCTAGATGCTAAAGTCAAAATACATAACCTTGTCAAGTCTGATATGACAATACACCCAAAGTGTCTAAAACAGAGCCTGTAAGGAATATCCTAGGTACTCAATAAATACTGCCACTGTCACTATTATCACAGCTCTGTTAAAACTGATAGAAATCATTCAACCTAATGCTTCCACTTGACAGATCAGGATACCAAACTCGCAAAGCAAAGTATGAATTCTCCAGAAAGTGCAGGAAGATCATCGCAAACAGACATGGTGTGGGTACTCAGGGAAGGCTTTCACAGGTAGACCCTGAATCATCAAGCAAAAACTGCTTGTTTTTCAAAACACTGAAAACCAAAAGGCACAACTGCTTCTTGTTAATGATTTTCAAACAAATGATTCTGAACCTACATACTAGGTATAATGTTTATATGGCAAGTATAAAAAGAGGATGAATCAATTGTTAAGGTTACAATCCAGCTTTTTACTAAAATGACAATGCATTATTAACAAAATCTTGGGGGTGGAGGTGGGGAATGGTCCCAAATCCAAGAGGTGAAACTAAATCATGACTTCAAATTTTTCTTTTGGCAAGATTCAATTTTGTTTTAGACAAATTCGAGACAACTTTCAGTTTTTCATCAAGCATACCTTAACCTTAATTAAGCAAGCCACTGTGTATCTTAGTATCTATTCATACACAACCTATACAATTTGTTTAAATGATATAATTTATTTGTATGATTTTTAATTGTGTGGGGGTGGGTATATTTACATGAGGACAGGTGCTGGAGGACACGTGTAAGAGCTGGAATTACAATCCATTGTGAGCCACAGGGTATGGGTGCTGGGAACAGAACGTGAGTCCTCCGCAAGAGCAGTGCACATTCTTAACCACTGAGCTATCTCTCTAGGCCCTAAATCATACAATTTATACCTTGAAAATGAACTTTTTATTGAGCTAACATGGCTAGAAGACCACCATTATATTAGTTCACTGACACTTTGTTCAGTTTCCAATTTCAACTTAAGTGCTTGTCTTGTTGCTTTACTTACATAATGTTTTCAGCAGCACAACAAACTTTGGGGCTGGGCATTGAGGCACACACCTGTAATGCCAGCACTGGGGAGGGTGAGGTAGGAGATTATATCAGTTAGAGGTCAGCCTGGGTTGTGGAGGAAAAAACTATCTCACAAAAAAATCCCATAGTTACCTTTATTCGAGGTTAGAGAACAAGGTCTTTCCATCTATCCTTACCCGGCCTATAATCAGTTACACAGACCAGGATGACCTCAAACTCGCAAACGTTCCCCTCACCCCCCATGTGCTGGGAGTGTTCCCATGAGAACTGTATTTCTTTGCTAATTTTTAAAGAAATTTTAATTTTTATGTTAAATCTTTATTAATGTTTGCATTTTTGCTGTTGTTTTTGTTGTTGTGAGATAGGGTCTCACTATGTAGCCCTGACTGGCCTGGAACTTGTAGACAAGGCTAGCCTTGAACTCAATGAGAACAGCCTGTCTCTGCCTCCTGAATCCTGGGATTAAAAGTGTTCGCCACTGTTTTAGAGTTTCTATTGCTGTGAAGAGACACTATGACTATGGTAACTCTTTTTTGTTGTTGTTGTTGTTTTGTTTTTCGAGATAAGGTTTCTTTGTGTAGCCTTGGCAGTCCTGGACTCACTTTGTAGACCAGGCCAGCCTCTGTTGCTCCAAGTGCTGGGATTATAGGCGTGTGCCACCTTGCCAGCTGACTATGGCAACTCTTATTAAAAAAGATTTAATTGTGACTGGACTACAGTTTCAGAGGTTTAGCCCACTGTTATCCTCACAGGACATGTGGTTTACAGGCAGACATGGCACTGGAAAAGAGCTGAGAGTTCTACAACTTGATGCACAGACAGCAGAAGGCTGTGTGCCACATAGTCAAAGCTTGGGCATTTGTGACCTCAAAGCCCACTCCAAAAGTGACACACTTCCTCCAGTAAGGCCACAGCAACTCCAACAAAGCCATACCTAATTGTGCCACTCCCTAATGGGCCAATGGAGGCCAATTACATTCAAACTACCACAGACACAATTAGAAACTTGGCTGTCATTTTAATTAATTTTTTTCACTCTGTGCTGAGATGGGATTACAGGCCTGTAATTGTAACACTTGGGAAATTGAGGTAGGAGTATGTAAGTTTAAGTCCAGCCTGGTGTACATAGTTAGTTCTAGACCAACGAGAGATACATAGTGAGACTCTGTCTCCAAAGCAATAAGTGAACAAACAGTCAAAAAATTTATGACTGTTTTGAAATGCTGACATTCTTCTGAAAGACAGTAAGATCGACTCACAGGAAAATTTAGTTCCAATAACCCACAACAGCGGCACTTAATTTCTACTTTACTCCAGAAAGGAAAAGTAACCAATCCACACACCAGTACTCAAATGGAGCAATACAGCAAGTAATGGCATGGCAGAAATAACCAAACTTAATTCTGAAAACATTCAGGATTAAAAGCAATGCCTCTCTGAGCGTTTTAAAGCTTATGGGACAGACAAACAACTAAGCAAACATGCACTCTCCTGAAATTCAGTGCATCCTCTCCTTTGCTTCCCTAGCCTGGAAGTTTTTTAACACAGGAAGAACTGACGACGAACACAAACAGGCCATAACCACGGTTCTGCCAGTTGATGAGAGAAAAGTTCCCAAGCTAGGGGGAAGAAGAAACGTTTGCAAGGGGATGACAGCTAGATCTGACCCTGCCAGAGACCCGGAGGTTAAGAAAAAGAAAACCAAGGGAATCGCGCTTCCCATCACCCCGAGACTCCACCGGCAACCTGGCTGGGCAACGTGACTCAGGAAAGCCCAGGGCTTGCGGCGGCCTAACGAGGCTGGCCCCCGGACCTCCCCAGGCCCGCCTCGGGCCTCGGCAAAGGCCGCCAAGTGGGAGGCCGAGGTCTGCTCCTTACCTGGCCTTACGGCGACGCGGCGGCGAGGGCAGCGCCTCACAGTCAACAAGGACCTGGCTCCGAGAACCGGCGATGAATCAGCCCGATTCCATTCAAAAGAGTCGCCCAGGCCTCCGCCGAGAAGTACTTCCGGGTTCCCGGCTCCCCCTCGGCTTCCTTTCCCCCCACCGCCAATTGGAGCCCGCGGGGAATTGCACAGGCTGGGGGCGGGAGGGACGTACGGCGCATGCGCAGGCCGCCGCCGCTCGCCCCAAGCCTCGGGAGGCGGAAGTCAGGCGGGAGGCTCCTCCCTCCAGTGTCTCTGCCGGCCCCAAGCTTACTTTATGGAGCTCTCCGTGGTTTGGAGCTTTTGGAGGCGTTAGTATGGGGGAGCCTAGAATCTCTTTGGCTTATTTCTTCGCCAGTGTGGCCCTCCTCAAAAGTAAAAACTTGAATTGAGCTTATCTTGGTCACTCGAAAAGCAAAAATGAAAAGACGGAGGGGGAATGATTAGAGATACACAGGCTTTCTCCGTATCCCAGTTGACCCTCTCTTCACTGCCTCTAAGGTTATAGATCTCAAGGGAAATTGACGTTTTTTCAGTGTTCCTGCCTCTTATTTCAGCTGTTTGAGTAAGTACTGAAACGGTGTTTCTCTACATAATTATCAACAAACTACCTTTTTACCCTTTTAATCATTGTGCTAGATTTTCAAAAATAAACTTATCCAAGGAATTAATATTAACAAGTTTCTGTCACTCTATGGGACTAGATACAGGCTCCGTTTAGGTCGCTCGCCGTGTTTGGAATGCTTCCACTTTCTCAAACATGCTAAAATGCATCTTTAAAGCATTTCTGAATTAAAAAAAAAAAAAAAAAAGGCATTCCTAAACCAAAAATCACGATGGAACTAGTGAATGGAGGAAGAGAACAGATTACAGAATCATGCTCATTTAGTAATAAACTCACAGGAAGAAAAATTAGGAATATGGGTAAGACTTAAGTGAGCCTGGGGTGGTGGCTAATGGCCTAAGCACTCTTGCTTTTGCTGCTCTTCCAGAGGATGAGCATTTCATTTACCAGCATCCATAATGGGTTGCTCGCATACAATTGCTTGTAACTCCACCTCTAGAGGATCCAATGACCTCTTCTCCCAAGAGCACACACACAGACACAAACATACATTTTTAAGTAATATTTTATTAATTATTTGAGAACTATATAAAAATAAACATTCACTCCCCCAACTCATTCTATAACACACACACACCCTCAAACCTTCCCTCTCTTTCCACCCAACTTGGAACCACTCCTCCCATCTAGTCCATTTTGTGTTGCCCAACTAGTCTTGGGAATATGGTTGCCCTTCTAGGGTCACATAATTAAAATTGACTGTTCTTCTCCCTTTAGCTCTGAGTAGCTCCTTAGTGGTGGGATTTAGTACCTACCTTCAAACATCTATGTTGGGATTGTGTCTGGCTTGAGATCTTATACATGCTGTCACATCACTGAGTTCATATGTGCAAGTGCCCCATTGTGTCTGCAAAACACTGCTTCCTTGATTTTATCCACCACCTCTGATTCTTGCAATCTTTCCAGCCAGTCGTCTGAAAAGATCCCTAAGCCTTGGAGAAGGGGGTCAGATATAATGTAGAATTAGGGCTGAACATTCCACAGTCTCCTGTTCTCTGCACACTGACCCACTAACAGGCTTTGTGTTAATTGGCACCTACTACAAAGAAGCTTCTCTGATAAAGGTTTAGATATGCTCTGATCTATGGGTATAGAAATGTTATTAGGAACCACTTAAATATGTCCATTTAGCGGAATAACAGTACTGGGTTGTTTTTTTTGTTTTGTTTTGTTTTGTTTTTCTTAAGGCCCATGGCCTATCTAGCCACAGTTCTTGGCCCCTGTAACAGTGCCAGGTATTTAGTTCCACCTCATGAAGCAGACCTTAGATGCAATCAGAAAGTGTTAGTTACTCTCATAGCATTTGTGGTACTTTACGTCAGTGGGTATATCTTCTCAGGCCAGTTGTTTTTGTAGTTTGCAAAGTTCAGGGCTGGTAGCATTGTGTTGCACCTTCCAGCACCATGAAAGTTAGACAATAGGGATGGAGCATCCAGGTGAGCATAAGCTTGGTTTCCCCATGTTCTTTGAGTCCAGTATGTGGAATCATAAGGAGTTAGCATCAGACCATCAAGTTCTGGAACGTAGCCCAGAAGTATTGACAACAGCCTGTAATGCTTGGGGTTGCTTTGTATGACTCCAATGGCCAACAACCCAAAAAGAACTAACACATTTCTGATACTGAGGCTTTCATTTATTAGCATGTGGTGTCTATCCGGGGTACTACCCCGCATTGTAGGGTAATTCCATTAGGCCTCTTTTCATATATGTGTTTGTATATATTTAAGCAAGTTTCTATGGTATTAGGATGTAATTTTTAAAGATTTATTTTTATAATTTTTTATGTGTATGTAAGTGTGTCTATGTGAATAAATGCCACTTCTGTGCAGCGGCCTTCAGAGGTGGAAAAGGGTATCAGATTCCATGGAGCTAGAGTTACATACAGTTGCGAGCTTCCCAACATGGGTGTCGGGACCGAAACTTATCTTCTGGAAGAACAGCAAGTGCTCTTAACCACTGAGCCACCTTTCCAATACCTAAAAAAAACTATTTTAATGTGTTCAAAAGGGTAATGAAAGCCACATCTGAAGAATTAGAAGAAAGTAAGAAAAAGATGTACACTGAAAATTAATAAGAAATAACTAGCATGATGGTGCATACCTTTAATACCAGCACTTAGGAAGAGGAAGAAGCCAGATCTCTGTGTAAGCTCCAGGTCAGCCTGGTTAACATAGGTGAGTTCCAGTACTAAATAGAGATACTCTGTCTCAAAAAAAAAAAAAGAAAGAAAAAAAAGAAAAACTTTAAAAATTATTAAAAATAACAATTACTTTAAAGATATATATTCTAGAATTGAAAAATACACTAATGTGAAAACTTTACATAGCGGGTCTTAACAGCAGGTTTAAGCAGTGAAAGAAAGACAAAACAATTTCAATATGGGTCATTGAAATTATCTAATCTGGAAAACATATAGAAAAAAACAATGAAGAAATGTGAACAGATCTTCAAAAACCTGTGGAACACGATCAAGCATTAAAACTGAAAAAGACCAAAAGATTTCTATATCCAGGATTATTATACTTGAAAACCAAAAGAAATATCAATATATTCCCCAAAGGTATGCACTAAAGAAAATAAAGAGAATTTGCCAATAGAAAATCTCAACAAGAAATACCAGAGTCCTTCAGCTTCAAATAAAAAGGACTAGATACAAAAAAACTCGTGAAGGAATGAATATTTGTAAAGATAATCACATAAGTAAATATAAAAGACAATTTATATGTATATAACTCATTTTTCTATTTGATCTAAAGTATTAAGTAATTGAGAGAATTATTTTACATAAAGATGTAATTTGTATAATGACAACCAAAGGAAGAGGAAGAAAATGAAATTATATAGCACAAGGGTTTCATACGGTATTGAGCTTAAGCAGATTTATCTAAACTAGATAAAGTATAATTTCCAGAACCAAGCACTTAGAAAAATGCTCAAAAATAGGGAACTAGGGAGATGGCTTGGCAGTTAAGAGTATTTGCTCATTGACCGTAAGGTCTGGACTCAGATCCCAGCAGTCACGTAACAGGCCACCGGACATTCCCTACCATATCACCGTGGGAATAGGAAGATTGCTGAGGCACACTAGCTTTCGGCCTAGCCATAATGAAAGCCCCATGTTCAAGAAACACCTGCCTCCGAGGAACAGATGCAGAGTGACAGAAGAGGATGCCTATTGCCCTCTTCTGGCTCCTGTGTACACATATGCAAGTATACACATATGCATGTGTCCACACACATAAATTAATGAATAAATAAAATATTAAATGCTCAAATGTGTGTGTGTGGCTGTGTCTGTACTTACAGTCAAAGGACAAGCTTGTTAATGTATACTTAAAGCATGGTGTCTGGATGTATTTCTACTTCTCTCATTGCTGTGAGTAAATACCTGACAAGAATCAACTTATGGAACAAAAGGTTTGTTTTGGTTCACAACCCCTGTCACAACTTTTCCACAATTCCACCAATAGTCAGGATGCTGAGAAAGATGAATACAGGTGTTCGCTCACTTTCTCCTTTATGTGGTCTCAGGTCACAGCTCATAGAATGATGCCACCCACATTTAGGATTGGCCTTCCTTGATCAATTACATTTCTCTGGAGACAGGATATACATATAGTAATCCATATAGTAAGGGTAATACATATATATTACTCTTAACCTCTGAACCACCTTTCCAGACCCTAAAAGATATATTTTAAGTGTGTTCAAAAAGCTAATGGAAACCATGACTGAAGAACTACAAGATAGTAAGAGAAAGATGTTATACAGATAGATAGATAGATAGATAGATAGATAGATAGATAGATAGATAGATAGATAGATGGATGATATCTGGAGATATAGAAATAGGCATTTCCAGGGGTGTGTTTCCATGCATTCTAAATATAGCCAAGTTCCCAACAAAGACTAGCCATCACGGTGGCACAACCTGTAATCCCAGCATTGTAGAGGCAGAGTCAGGAGGATTGCAGTCAACGTAGCCTACATAGCAAGTTCTAGACCAGCCAGTGTTACAGTATAAGACATTTCATGAAAACTAGAGAAGGAGAAGCAGAGGTGGGGTAGATAACATTAAAGTGGGCAGAAAAGAAGAAATGCAGAAAGAAAGACGTAATGAAACAAGTAGCTGCCCTTGAAATGCTGGGATGGAATCTAAGGTATTTTAGGTTCTTCCAAGTTCCTTTGGATCTGCTTTCTCCATGTTTATGTCATTCCTTTCTCTTAACTACTCTTACTCTGTTATTGTATTTCCATGACAGTTTTAGAACTTTTATATATTTCTTTCCCTCTGACTAGACCATTCTGCTACTCCCTTCTTTTCCTCCCACTAACTTTTCATTTAGCTAATCTTTCAAGTCTGAGAAGTCCAGCAGGATGGCTCTCCTTACTGTGCTCTTTCCAAGACCCACACCCATGGTTTCTGTTGTTCTGATACTTATCTTCTTTGTACTGGGATATCTCATGAGGATAGGCCTGTCTGGGTCACTGTCATGTTCTTAGTAACACCAGACCAAGGAGACCTTTTCAATAGATTTAAAATCCAGTATTCACTGGATTTGTTGCATGAATTATACAGGGATATTTAAAGAACATTCTCTTTATTGTTCAGTGATTAAGAGCATTGGCTGTCCTTCCAAAAGATTCAGCACTCATATGATGGCTCATAATCATCTGTAACCCCAGATCTAGGGAGTCTGATGTCCAACTTCTAGCCTCCCTGAGCACCAGGCACACATGTAGTGGACAGACATATATGCAGGCAAAACTTTAAAAATTTAAATAAAAACTTTAAAAATTTAAATAACTTTCTCTTTAAAGCTTCTTGTCTCTTGGCAGTTAAAATAAAGACTTTAAAAATTGGGAAAGAAGAGAAGTATGAAGATAGCAAAATAACAAATGTAAATTCTGCCTGTTGGGCTGGGGCCAGGGGTGTCCTTCCTTCCTGTTGTGCATAGATGCTGGTCTTGAAGAAATGAGGCTTAGCTGGACATGTGAATTAGCAAGATCTCAATTGAGCCGTGAGTGCAGGGGGTCGGGATGGGAGGGGGCCTTCTCTAAGAGGGTTTTCAGTGAAATAGCTCTTCTTTATTAGGGGGAATAAGGGTTATATAGACCTTGGGGAAATGGGAAGTGTTTTTTGGGGGTGAATATATATCATTGGCTGGGGCTGAGGTACTGAGAATGCTTCATTTGCATGGAGAGAAATGACAGATGCTAGCCAGGCATGTCTTTATAAGGAAATAGCAAGTTTTAACCTGAAACATGCCCACCAGGCTAACTCAAGGGTGGCGAAGGTGGGGGTCACAAGGCTCTTTGCACCAGGGCATGCAGGCCCAGAACAGGAAAGGAGAAATCCTTACTCCTGGTCTCAGGATGAGATTTTTGGGGTTTGGACATGCCTCAGCCTCACTCTTGATCCAGGCCAGTACCCCAGTCCCACAGCTCAGTTCCCCCACACTGCCTTATCAGTAACTCCATAAAATGTAGATGGAAAAGAGATTCGGTTATAAAGCAGAAATTGACAGAATGGATGTTTAAAGGGGCTCCAAATATATTCCATCTATAAGAGATTTTATACTGAAGGACATAAAGGATAGAAAATATGTCAGGCAAACAGCAGTCTGGAAATGGCAGCCTCTGACCATAGCAGCAGGATTCCAAACAGTGGTTTGCCAAGATTCGTGAGAATGAATCTTTGGGTTTATCAAACTGAAAATGGGTTCAATTTATTTAAATCTTTTTTTTTTTTAATGCCTTAAGAGTCTTCAGACCTATAGCTCCTCTTAACTGTTCGTTGTTCTTCTCATTTTCACTCCCATACTACATCCTACAAATGGGGCAGGGAGTATTTTATCAATACCAACTTGTATGTAATCCTATCCTGTAAACTCATTATAAGCCTTGATTTACCTACCTGCCTTTCATTTAAACTTCTAAGTTTTTGAAAAGCAGAAAAAATATCCTGGCCATAGTAGATACTAAAATTTAATATTAAATACTAAATATATTTATTCAACTACTCTATCCTACCTACAAAAACTACTTTAAAAGATTCAGAACATTTAAGATAAAGATGAAATTCCTTTTGAAATAATAAATCCTTAAAAAGCAAACAAAACTTATATTGCCACATATCCAATAGGAATATTACACAATAATAATAACACATTCATCTTTTAGGTTAGGCCCAATGTGGTTTTAAGAACACTACAACATAAAAAATTATATTTAATGTGCTCAACATAAAGAATTATATTTAATGTGCTTTCTAAAACTTACATTGCCAGAATTTTACATCACTAAATGTGCAGTGTACACTGTGCTTTGTCAGAAAGGAACTTTTCTGCTCGTTTGGTTTTCTCTGAACTTGGTGTGTCTGTTGAATGAATGCAGGGCTGGGTTATTTCCATGGCTACATTTCTGATCAGAACTTTAAAATGCACCAGCACATTGCCTTTATAATAAGCCCCCTTCTATTCTAAAGTTCTTGACAGGCAACTGCCCTCAAATATAGGTCTGATGGTGTATACATTATAATAGTACGTTGTAACAGTAAATTTTTCATTAATCAAGCTTTATAATTATGAATTTTAAAAAAGGACTGTTGCCATTTAAATTATTAAGAAATGTTTGGAATGTAAGGAATACTTTCTGCTCAAAATTCAAAATTGGTTTTAATTGTTATACCTAATTATAGTTTTGAGTTATGCAGTTTGTATTATAAATAAATATAGATCCAGCACAAGGAAAAGAAAAAATAGGAAAATATTTACATTTTAAAGTACAGTGAATTAATTTAATGTACAAAGCCAATAGAATAATTGTTACTTTTGCCAGATGGTATTTTACATTTTGATAAAAAGATATATTCTTAATCATATATGTCAAGGAAAAGCGACCATATGTTGTTAAACACTTCCAATTTGTCATTTAATTTAAAAGGCACTTACTGATATTGCCATGATTTTTTTTTTTTTGATGATGTGGTATAAGTATTCTTGATGTCAATTAAATTCCAAGTAATTTTTTTCAGTTCTCCTCAAATCTTTGAACAAATAATTCAATGAAGAATTGTCTTAGGATCTACTGAGAAAAAAAGACCCTTACAGAGGGCAATTCGGAATCCACAGTGTGTATTCAAGTTACTGGTGACTAGGAATGTCTCTACTTGAAGGAGCCTCTAGAACTTTATTCCTGTGCTCTAGCAGAACAAGCGGAGTGTGCAGCGTAACTCAAATGACCCATATTTACTTGCCTTACACGGAGGGACCCAGGGTAGTCTAAAGATTATTTTTTTAAAGTGGCAATTATATTACAAAACAATATTCCGGTTTACAAAAAGGGCTTTGACAAGACAGACCTAATGGGTGGCACAGAAATAGCATTTAATCTACATGAAACCATATTAGGCATCTGGTACGAAATAATTATTAAAGCAAAACATTCTTTGGGCTTTATTTCCTTTGCTTTTTCCAAAAGGGACGTTATGGGCCTTTTTACTCTATCATCCTTGCTCCCTCTTTCTTCTCATGCTATAGGTCTATGAAAGGTTTCTTTAAGGAATAGAGTCTTAATTTTAATTATTGTGTACATGAAAATTTGTCTGTATACAGATTCTTCAGGAGTTTCTATTGATTAATGGCTGGATCACCATCTAGTTTTCAGTTGCTGGATACATGGCTAATTTTCTATTACTTGCTACTATAAACTTCTAGGGATTTCTTAAAGTGTCCTCTGTTGTATCTGACCAAAAATCTCATGAACATACCTACAAATAAAAACATACATTTCAATATATATACTAATTATATACTATCATATATTATTCAATCTATATACTAACTATACTATTATACTAATAATCTATAATAAAATACATAATAAATACTTAGTAGATATATCAAATTTATACTAGTGGATATATATATTTCTAATATATATTATAAAATATATTATAATGTATATTAGAAAAATATATAAATAACATATCAGACCTATGATTTCATGGTCATTATCAAAGGCAATGCTCAATTCTAAAAGCTTCTAATTTTAAAAGTAAGCAATGATATAAGTATGTGAATATTTTAAAATGTGATAATGATACATATATAAACAAAAATTGGGGAAATATTGTACAATGGCTTTGCGTGCAGACAGATTAGATTTTCATAACTTGACTCCATCACTCTCAATTCATGCGAATATGACTAAGTTACTTGCTTGGCTGAACTGATTTGTATATTAGTTGCTTTATCAGCCTTTGTTTTAGCAAAGACCACAGTGGTAGTGGATTAAATAAATTCTAACATTTCTGTCTTTCACATATGAAAGTCTAAAGTTCAAGGTGATAATGATCGTGGTGACATCATTCTTTCATCTTCTAACACAATAGCATGTTCATAGAAGAGAATGATGATGTATTTATGCATGATCTGGGACATATTCCTGCTTGCTCTTTAATGGCTAGTTTCAAAAGAAATTGTCATCTCTAATAGGGAGGAATAAAATAAAAATCAAGATACTGGACAACAAACAACAAACGTCCCTGAGATGCGGAAAACAGGTTGCCAGAATTCTACTGTTCTTTGCATTGGCCCAGCTTACTGGCTAGAAACAGTTTCCGTGCCTGAGCATGGGAAGAAAGAAATCAGAGTTCCATCCGAGTTGAAGAGACAGGTAAGCTCTTTTAAAGTGGCAATTATATTACAAAACAATTTTCTGGTTTACAAAAAGGGTTTTGACAAGACAGACCTTATGGGTGGCACAGAAATAGCATTTAACCTACATGAAACCATATTAGACATCTGGTACGAGATAATTATTAAAGCAAAACATTCTTTGGGCTTTATTTCCTTTGCCTTTTCCAAAAGGGACGTTGATGGGCCTTGAAGAGACTTGGGGCGGGCGAGGCTGTAGGACAGAATGGTCAGGGCATTGCACACAATGGAGAGAGCTTTACAGACGTTATGTAGGATGAACAGAGAGATTCCTCAAATATCCAGAAAAATGATCAACAGAGCATGGGTGTGGCTAAAGGAAAGAAGCCTGTAAAAGGTTTTGCGGGGAGAGAGGATCCCCCCACATAAACTGTGGGGTAGACACATCTTGGTAACACCAAATATAATACCAAGGAAGGTATATGTTTCAAGTGTGAAGAATAATTAGCACTAGATTAAACACAAGGATGTTCCTGTTTAATAAACTCAAAAGAAAGACTTGCATGAGTTAGTTTCCAAGTAGCTGAACTAGACTAGTGCTAAGATAGCAGTTGCCTACAAAGCTGAATCAAATAGAAATACTAAATAGAATTGAACCTAGTACTAAATAGAATAAATCAACCAAAAAAGTACATTTATACTACCTGACTTTATAAAATAATGATTGATCTAAGACTGTGGTACTGGACAGTTCCTGAATCAAATCCCAATCTATCTCTTACCTTTGGGGCATGTTTTAGTTATTTTTCTGTTGCTGGGACAAAATACTATGAGCAAAGAAGCTTAGAGAAAACATGCGATTGGGTTTTTGGTTTCAGAAGGGTAGAATACATGATGGCCAAGCAGAGGTATGGCAGCAGGAAAGGGTGAGAACCTGCATCCTAATCCACAAGCACAAGGCAGAAAGGGCCTCCTGGAAATGATGGGAGACTTTTGAAGCCTCAAAGCCCACCCAGTGTGACATACCTTCTCCAAAAAGCCTATACCTTCTAGTCTTTCCTAAACAGATCCACCAACTGGATCAATCATTCAAACATAGGAGACTATGGGGATCATTCTTATTCAAACCACCACAAAGGGAGAAAATTTTTCTTATGTTTGAAATTGAAATTAAAAAAAAAATTAAAAACATAGGTGTATGTGACTAAATGAAGTCATTTAGAAAGCATCCAGCATGACAGTGACCTCTGTCACTGTCGCTGACAAATGCCAACTTTTATCATTCACTAAATACAGGTTCTTAAAGTCAGGGAGTATATCATTTTGATGAGAATCAAATTTTTATCAGTTTATACAATATTTTATGTCTATGAATGTGTGCAGGGCCGCAGAGGATAGAAGAGCATTGGATCTGCTGGAACTAGAGTGGCGGATGGTTGTGAGCTGCCGCATACAGATAGGCAAGGGCTGCCACTGTTCTTAACAGCTGAATCGTTTCCCCAGCCTCTATTATCAAATTCCTGGGCCTCAGAGGTAAACTGAGGTCCAGTTACCTCAGGGTCAACAGGAGACAAAGTTACTTATATAACAAAATAACTTTAATATCTGAAAGTCAAAGATTTTTTAATTAATTATTTATTTTGGGTTTGTTGCTTGTTTTTGAAACAGGGTTTCTCTGTGTAGCCTTGGCTGCCCTGGATTTACTTTGTAGACCAGGTTGGCCTTGAACTCACAGATCTGCCTGCCTCTGCCTCCCTAAGTGCTGGGGGTTACTGGCATGCACCACCATGAGCAGCTCAAAAATTTTTTCTATGATGGAAAAGAGTTTAGTGAATCTGGGTCATAATTTTTTAGTACAGAGCACTTCCTCTCATGTTCCCAAATAGTTTGCCTTTTATTTAAGCTTTAGAACACTATAAATATTTATTTGTAGATATTAATAAAGCATTTTATAACATTTTTTCATAGAGTGGTATGAGAAGTAAGCAGGTTCAGCTTGAAAAGTGTGGATGGCTGGAGTATGCTGTGATGGATAGAACTAATTCAAAACTTAAAAGTTTAATGCTGAATATAGCTGTGCACATCTGTAATCCCAACACTTCGAGGCAGAGGCAGGTAGGTCTCTGCTAGCCCTGCCACGACTACATAGTGAGAAAATGTCAAGTTTGCTCCTAATAACCCCAAATTCAAGGATAAGTGAAGTTTTTGTTTTGACTCCAAGTGTAGGGGCTGCATCAGATTGTCCACAGCAGCAGACTATTTTTGCCTTGTGCAGGCTCTGAGAAGAGCATTGCCAGCTGCAGATAGTTTAATTCTCTTGAGAGGGGATAAGTACCAGAGCCAGAAGAAAGACAGGAGTCGGGTGGGGGTCTGAGAAAGAAGGACACTGCTACTTCTTCCATGCTGCTCCTGGTTGACATTGATGCAGTTTGGGGAGAAGTTGGTGATAGCCCGAAATAAAGATTGGACTTGCTCCAAGGAACCAACAACCATAACCAGCAGGCAGTAGCTAAGAAGTCTATGCCCCTTCTCTCCACTAACCTTCTTCTCTCCTACTTGGTGCTGGGGTGTTGGGATTGGGATGGAGAAGAGAGAAAGAGATGTAAGTAACCCAATAAAATAAAAGATTTTTAAAAGGATGCCAACACATAAATATTTACTCTGTGTGTGTATGTGTGTGTGTGTGTGTGTGTGTGTGTGTGTGTGTGTATCAGAGAACAACTTGGTGGGAGTTGGTTTTCATCTTTCACTATGTGATTGCCCAGAACTTTTAGTGTAGAATTCACAGCCATCTGTAGGCTCTGCCCCCCAAGTGCTAAGATTGGAGGTGTATGTCATCATATCCGCATCTTGATTTTATCTTTTTATTATCATTGTATGCATGTGTATAATGGTGTGTGTGTGTGTATGTGTGCGCGCGCACACACGTGCGCACCATGGCATCTATGTGGAAGTCAGAGGACAACTATTGGAATTGGCCCTCTCCCTCACCTCTTGTTTTCAGAAGATTGGACTCAGGTTGTCAGGCCTGCATGGCCAGGGCTCTTACCCAGTAAGTTATCTCATTACCCATGAACTGGTTTTAACTCCAGGATTCAAAAAGGTGTGGTATTGCCATTTATTCCTCTCTTTTCATTTCTTAATTTCTATCGGTGACTTGTATGACATAATGGGTTTTGTTGTGATATTTTTATACGTGCACATAGCATGCTTTGATATTCAACTCCATGTCCCTTTTTTGTCTCTAAATAAAAAGAATTGCTTACATATAAATCTTACCTTCTTAACAATTGCAATAGAAATGTCCCTTTCTTAATTTCACAAACTCCCCAAACTGAAACTTAGTTCCTTTCTGAAGAGTGAAATCATCAGAACTTTTATACGACAGCCTTGATCTACCTACACGAGGATTAAAGAAGAATATGTCGAGTGGCCAAAAATGTGTCCTAGCCAAACTCCAAAAGCTTTAACTTTTAATGAGGTATTTTAAACAAAACTGTCTTTGTTAGGTGATATTAACTGAGTCTAAATACTAGAATACAGTTGTTTCAATTTCTTTAATATTTAGACTATCTCACCATTAATCTTTAGTTTCTTCTATTTGTGTTTTTAAATAAAATTATTGCAGATTTAGTAAACAAAGCAGTAACCTTAACACCTTAAAATAGTGTTATGTATAGCTGTCCTAACAGCAGGCTGAACATGTATTCATTTCTAGGTAGAAGTTAATGTTTGCTTAGGAAATGACAAAAATCCATTGCAGGTAGGTGGTGATTTTTAAAATAAACGCCAGCAGTTCACTGAAAAAGTTTGAAAGCAGTAATTCTGAGACTACAAAATTTAATACAGATACCCTTTTATGTGTCAAAGCATCATCGGGTCATGAGTGCTTAATAAGAGCAGTTATGTTATTCGAACTACAATATCTTAAAATAATGTTAGCAAACAACTCAAAATGGAACATGCCTATTTGCTTGAAATAACTTTTGTTTTTGATAGTGGTGGTGGGTTTTTTTGTTTGGTTGGTTGGTTTGTTTTGTTTTGAGACAAGGGTTCTCTGCATAAGCCCTGGCTGTCCTAGAACTTGCTCTATAGACCATATTGGCCTCAAATGCAGGGACTAGCCCGCCTCTGCTTCCTGAGTGCTGGGGTTAAAGGTGTATCCCACCATGCCTGGTTACGAAATAAGTTTATGTGATGAAAATGCAAAGGTCTTGCTGGTGTTTTAATGCTACTCATTATGTAAGTACTGTGAGGTTGCCTCTCTGGTAATTCCATATGAAAAAAAAATACTTTAGATTTAGATGAAATCAATGCATTGTGCAAAAGTATATAAACAAAGTAATAAAAATCAAAAGCCCTGACATGACATTATAAGACAAGAAACCTCCAAAAATGTTGTTGAGGTCATTTTCTGTTGGCCATTTCCAGCTGGGCATGCAGGTACCCTTAAGAGTATTTTGTTTTCCCAGTGAAACTTCCTCAGAGGAAACTAAGTTTTCATTTTTAAGTCATTATCAATTAAAGATAGCTTCTGGGTTAGGGATAGGGGCATATGTTAACTTCTCTTTTCAGCTATAAGATCCGTTCTGATACAGACTTCTGCAGGCCCTGTAGCAACTTTTTAATTGCTTTTTGTATTTCCATATTTTCATTTCTGCTAGCTCCTTTTCTTCATGCTGTCTTCTACCTGTGTAAATTCAGATTGCATAAATTCACATGATTCAGGAGGGGTAGCAATTCAAATTCCTCATTTTAAATCATGGCTTCAGTTCTTCCTTCTTTCTTTGGAGGAGTTTGGTTTAGGTCTCTTATTTCCACAAAGGAGTTAGAACTCTATTTCCTAATCTGTTTGGTCCATATTCTTGCCTGATAACCCCTTGGCATCTGTACTAGTTTCTTATTGCTGCTTTAATAAATTTCCATGAAAATTTTTATTCTCTTTTTAAAAGAGTGCTGATGTCCAAATGAATTCTTTGTGCCAAAATCAAGGTACTGGAAGGATTAATTCTGTCTGGATGCCCCAGGAAATGATCTATTCCTTAATTGCTTTAGCCTCTAAGTGACCAGTAATTTGGGGTTGTGGGTATATTACTCCCATATGCTTCTCTGTCACGTTATAGTCTGGCTAGCCTTCTTCCTCCTACATAATCCAGAATATTATCATCTCAGAACCCAAACTCAGTCATGTCTGGAAAGTCCTGTTTTCAATAAAAGGTCATTTATTCAGATTCTTGGGATTAGGACACAGATTTCTTCTGGACGAAAGAAACGCTTTAACCTTCCAGTCTTACCGCTATGGCTGCAAATTCCCTCTTCTAGTTTGTCAAGATTTTTCTCTATTTTCCTCCTCAAACACAGCTTTGTATTCAGTAAGCAGTCTTTTTTTAATTGAAACTTTTATGGTTTTACATTATAGGTGGAGAGACAAAGGGAAGATTTTTATTCATTTTAATACCATGTCACCAGAATAACAGTTTTATAAGAAACTATAATAAAAATAGCTAAAAACATGCCTGGAGTCCCATATGTTGAGACAAGAGAATCATTTGAGTGTTGTTACTTGCTTAAACTCTATAGCCCCTCTGTTAGGACCGACTTTAGTTCTTAGCATAAATATGGCTCCTTTGTTAACACCTGCTTTAGCCTTCAGCATATCAGAAACCATTTTGCTTATATCTCTATGGTTTCATTTCTTAAGCTTTTTGTACTTTGTTATCTGGACACTCTATAAAGTCCCCCAACTGTAAAACCAATCAAAGTAAAGGTTAGTTAAAAATGCTTTGTCTAGCTAGCCAAAATAATGCTATATTGCTTCCTACACCTAAATACCTAATTGCATTTTTATTACCTAATTGTGATTTATTTTCCACATCTAATTACAATGTTATTACCTAGTCATTACCTGGTTATGGTTTTATATAAAAACCTGCCTTAGAAGCCAGCCAACAGTGTAGTCTGGCTCCCGAGTCCAGATTCTGGCCCTGACCAGTCAGTTTCTGTTTGCATTCAACAAACCACTGTTAATTTGAGTCTGGTGTCTGAGTGGTCAGTGAGCAGCTGTTCCTGAACATGTAACATGCGTACAGACGTTCAAGGCCATCTTCATCAACATAGTAAAATCTTGTCTCAAGAAAAAGAAGTTATAAATAACTTTATTTTCATTTTTAAAATTTTTTTAAATTTATTCACTTTACATCCTGATTGCAGCCCCCCCCCTCTTCTCCTCCCAACCCTTCCTCGCACACCCCTTCTCTCCATTCTCCCCTCTTCCTCTCCTCAAAAAAGGGGAAGGTCTCCTCTGGGTAGCAATATTTTCATTTTAAATACAGGAGTTTCTAATACTTAAGAGTTGTAAAAAGTAAAATATGTAACATACAGGCTTTTGTGTATATATGTATACCTATTCTTTTTTTTTTTTTTATAAAATTCTTCTTAGAACTCTAACTAAAGACCTTATATTAATTAGAATCCTAACAGGAAACACATATATTCAAAAGATGCCGTTAGAAGACCAGCATGCTTAAGGGAATGTAGCAAAATGGGAAACACCCCTTACAAAAATCTTATAAAACATAGATTTTTTTTTCTCTTCTGTTTTATTAATTTTCTATGCCTACGGCCATATTCAGGTAGAATGACAAAGGAATGAGTGGAGTGAAGAAAAACACTGTGAGCATATATTGAACTGTGTGTTTAGAAAAAAAAGTCTTTAGATTTTCTTTTATGTTCTTTGGCTATACACAGACATAAAGAACTTAAGCCTTCAACTTTGATTTTCTTCCTTAGGAAAATTCATGTCACTGCATTTACAGAATGACTTTAATGACACAGTAAGGTAGGAACCAGCTTTCCTGGGTATTCATTTTTGCCCCGAAAAAGTTCTGTGGTTCCCTATTGTCTATCACGTAAAATATATCTTTTAGAGATGATTTCTTATATAACCTTAATGCCATTCTCATGTTGTTTTTTTCTTACTCTCTACCTTGGCTTCTGCATCAATATTGCATGCTAATTCCAGTCTTGTACTCCTGGCTGGGATGCCTTCTTGCTTTCTCTTTGTCATTTTATATCTATCACTCTCCTTTTAGATCTTGCTCAAAACATCTTAAATTCTCCAATGTCTAATCATATCCCGTCTAAGCTGTGAGCCTTCAGTGGTGACTTTTTTTCTTTCTTTCCTTTTTTTAACTGTTGACTAGCCTTTTTTATTTGAGCTGGTAATGGGGCCAAAAAAAAAAAAAAAAAAAAAAAAGACAGACCTAAAACTAAGCATACCTATCACAGCCACACAGTGCCGTGTGCAGTTTGACACATTTGATATCATGTGTTCTTTATAACTCGCAAGGCTGTGGCCCAGAGTTTGCAGATACACTTTCAAAACTAAAAGTTAGCAAGACTAGGCTTCAACCCAGTGCCCACCTGCCCCCAGCCTCCACCTGCGTGCTCCCTGACTCACGTACTGCCTCTTCACCCACAATGATGGCTGATGCAAGAACTTCCATTTAACTCCTGGGGGAAAATATGTTTATGTTTGAGTCAGCAGTGGCAGAAGTTATATAAATATGTGCCAGTGTAGAAATAGATGAGTATTCTGTGGACGTTTGAGATGTTTTTGTTTTCTTGTAAGCTGTCACAAAGCACCACCCTTTCTTGAAAACCCATCCTTGAGTTTTGACAAAGAATGGCTATAGGTGTAGGGCACCTTTTAAAATTGTTTTTCTTATTAAGTTTACTTTCCTGCTTGATAACTGTTATTTGTTTATGAAGTGTTAACAAATCTCTTACAATATAAATGAAGATGATTTTTTTCTTTCAATCTCATTAATTTCCTGGAACATGTACTTAACAAATATTTTCAGTTAACTGTAACTAATCATAAAAAAATCATTTTTGCCTCATGAAGGACTAACTTTTGGATATGTAGTATCTCATGAGCTAGGACTGAATATGGATGCCTTTAAAAGAAACTTTAATTTGCCTGCCTCAGGTATTGTCATGGAAGATTATTGGTAACCTAGGCCTAGTCCTGGAAACTTCTAGCCTGGGTACAGTCTAACCTAGGCCTAGAATGTTTGCAGCCTCTGAGAATAACTGCTTAATAAGCTCACCCTTCCTTGTTATTTCTGAGCTCTGGGCTGGCTGATTCAATTCAGCTGTTCTGGCTCAAACTCCTCTCCCAGCTGACTTATACAATCTGGCTTTTCTCTCGGCCTCTCAATTGCTCTGCTTGGCCTCAAACTAACTCCAGCAATCTTTTCTAATCTTCTGGCTCCTTCTCCTCTGGCTCATTCCATCTTCACCTGTGCTCTTTCTCTGCAACCTGTTTCTCTACTGCTCTTCTGATAAAAACTGCCTCCCCTCTCCCTCCCTCTCTTTCTCCTTCTCTCTTTCCCTCTCTTCCTCACTCTCTCCTTCCCCCACCCTGCAGTTGAAGCTTCTACCAGCACCTTTGGATTTCACCCACTTCTTTATCACCCTAGTCTAGATGACAAAACAAGGACCAGGGAATTGTTGCTTTTTGTCAGTATAAGATCCCAATGTTTAAGTAACCCGGTGCATTCTTGACTTAAACTATGTGGGAAAATCTTTGTCTTCCTTCACGGTAAACCTGACAGTAGTTTCTCTTAAAATTAAGAATTGGAGTTGGTGAGATGGCTCAGCAGCTAAGATCCTCAGAGGACCTGAATTCATTTCCAGAACCCACATCTGGCTGCACACCACATACATGGCAACTCTAGCTCCAGAGGACCCACTGCCTTCTGTGGACTCCTCAGACACCTGTACTCCCAAGTGTACATATGCTCCCTTACCCATATACACAACAAAAATAAAAACTAGCTCTTTAAACTAGTCAAAATGGGCAATGTATTTCCCTTTCTTAAACCAGGCAGACGAACCTCTGCATTTCAAATACACAGCCTAATGAAATTTAACCTTTTACTTCTGAATTCTTAGCTGGCACTAAGAAGGAAATTCTCAATTGAATGGAGCAGAGTTGAGTCCATTAGCTTGAATTCAGAATTAAGGTGTGTTATGCTACCACTGTTTACAGGAGAAAATGTAGTTTTCCACATCAAAGAGTCTTTCAAAGTAGAACAATACTTAGAATACCATTTAATATTTATTTTTTCAATAAATAATGTGTTGAGCAATCACTTCATAGACCAAGTCTTATCTGAGGATGGTAGACTAATATTGCTTCAGATTATCATTTATTAGTCAGGTTTTCTAATATGCAATTAGAAAAATTAATTAAAATCAAGGTAGCTATTTTAGGTAGATGTTAACACTGATCTTTTCTTTGGTAAAATGCTAACTCTTTCTAAGCATTGACTTTTACCCTCCGTACCTTGTAGTAACACTTTCCCATGCCTTTTAAGTGACCCTGTTTTGAGCAGTGTTAACACTTCGGGAAAATCTCCAGATGCGTGCGGTGCATCTTTTGGTCCCCTTTAATAATAACAAAAAAGAGCCTCCTTGTTATCCTCACTTGCTCACCAACATACATTTTTGGCCCTGTGTTTATGCAGTGCATTCATTAGTGGTTTTACTTGTCTAGTCTTTGGGGCCATGAAACGAGAGTTTATTATTCTCCAGGTGATGAATTTTCTTATTTACAAATTACTTGCAGATCATGTGTGGGCAGCATGATTGCTGACCCTGCCTAACGAACACATTTACTGTTTAATTTTTTTTCTGTTGCTATTTCTAATTTGAAGTGGGTAGACCAAAACCAATTAATTCTATTCCAGTTTTTCAGTACTTTGCTGCATGCCTTTTCTGTCACTACAGATGCTTATGTCTCTTAATATATGGCTTTAAATAACACCGACATTAGAAATGTGCTGATATTAAGTTACCCGCTGCTGATCACTGTATCTTTCAGGTAAACCAGAGCTACTAATTACTTTAAAAATTTTAGGTCACATATTCATAAACTGAATTAATTTATCTTCAACAAAACTGCTTATAGCTAGATTGTTTTAATGATGATCATAACCATAGAATTAGAAATCTTTAAGAACCTTTGAAAACATAGCCCCAAAAGACTATAGTATCTAGCAGAATGTAACTTTACCAGAGAAAAGTGGAGGTTTTCATATCTATATATGAAATTATGAAATAGACATGTGGGATAATTTAGCTGTCAATGTTTATAGATTTTTCTACTCTGCAGGGTCCAGCCAGTCAAAAGGCATGAAAGAAATTGAAGAAGCTTGGATATGCAAAGGTAATTTATTGAAACTATCATAAGATTCTAGAATTTCTCATTATGTTTGTAGTTTGGGACTGAGCTTCAAGGAACAGAGTGAGTTGCAATTGATTGAATAGGTAAATATCTATGCAAGTTCATCTTGACATAGCCAAAGCCCTATCACCATAGCAATCTAATACGTTACAGAAGTATCATCATTTTCCCTTCATTTAAAAAGCTGTAGATTGGTTCTACACGATAATATTAGGCCAATGATGCTTCAGCAACCCCAATTTTAACATAATGGCAATAAAGAACCAAAAATCCTCATGTGACGTAAAATAGAAGTAGACATTTAAACAAGAGTGTGATTCAAATGGATTTAAATATAACAAATTTGAGTGCACTTTATTTCTAGCACCCTGTAGGCATATTTATATAGGTTAAATCATTTAATCCCCGGTTTTATAAGTCTTTCACAGTAGTAATTTATTCCTAGCTTATTAGTTTTCTTATTCCTTACTATATATGATCTGGCAATAATCACAGTGATTAGTGACACTGAGGGTGCATTTGTTCTTAAAGGAATTCAAGCATCAGATGGGCAGTTAACCTAGCAAACTCAAAACACATCTAGTTCTGAGATTTCTTAACTTTAGATAACATTACTGTAATAGATAATGGAGGGCCTTAGGATGTGGTGAAGCTGGGACACTGTAAGCTGACAATGTGAGGAAGCCATGCCCCGATGCTCCAGGTAGGCCACCTCCATGGCACTCTATCCAGGAAGATGTGAATGCAATTACAAGTGTAAAATTAGTTGCACATCCTACTGTTCTACAATGTCTGCATTGTAGTAGAATAATCACCTAGTCACTAAAACACGATAAAAAACTGACTTTCCTAGGTTTTTTTCTTTTTTTTTTTTCAGTCAGTTTAATATTCTCACCTACAGAATGAACAGGGGTTAGAACATTCTGATTCTATTTCTCTGTAGGACACCAAAAATAGAAGCAGCTTACATTGGAATAGGCCTGTGACTAAGCCTAGCCTCACTGTTGCATGTTTCTAATTGCATGCATTTCAAGGTTGGAATTTTTTTTAGAAAGCTATTAAAAAGTGGGAAAGTAGGCCCCAAAGTATGACTTAGAGTTTACTTTTAAAAATTCAACTACTTAAAATTCATTAGTGTTTAAGGCAGTGTTATTTTCACTTCTTTTTCATTTCCATTTTTACCAATAGTCATACAGATAAATTACATGCTCATGTGTATGGACTTTAAAAAATTGTAACCTGGAGAAAAAGATACCTGTTTAGAAAAAGAAGAAAAAAGAAAATTGGGGAGAGTATGGGAAGAATAGTTAATTGATTATATCTAACTTTAATGTTGTCTTTTGTGACCTCGTTTGATAATTGGTGCTTGTATGAATTCCAAAGACAAGTAACTCCTAAGCATTTGCTCCAATGAATTGGGAAGAAAAATTGGTTTTTCTCCTTGCTTGGCCATACATACTATAGCATTGGGCCATTGCTGTAGCTTTTAAAACTTCCACCTGCCTTTAGTCCCAAGACTCAGCAGGCAGAGGCAGACTGATCTCTGGTGAGTTCAAGGTCATCCTGGTTTATATAGCAAGTTCCAGGTCAGCTAGGACTATATAATATGACCCTGTCTCAAAAAATAAATAACATAAAATAAAATAAAATACTTCCACTGTCCTTTTCTTAGGTATGTTCCAGGAATAACTTGCCAAAGTCCTTTGGGTTTTAAAAAGCCAACTTTATATTTATTTGTACCAACAACAACAGCAACACAAACAAAAACATAGGAAGAAGTAGTTAAGAAAAGTGATGGAAATAAAAAATAGATAAGCCAAGGAAAATCCTAAGGATGAATAGGATGTCTATAGACTCATAGATGTTCCAAACCATTTGTAAAATTAGAGTTGGGTACTGAAACAAAAGATTTGAAAAACATCCTCTAAAACTAAAAGCCAATACTTACAGCTTTGAATTCCTGCAACCTCAAGATGGTTCTCAAGAACATGAAATAGAATATGGAAGATGAGTTTAGATGATACCGGGGCTGAACCTTGTGAAAATGTCAATTCTTCATATATTATTTGTATAGCCAACATTACTGTAGCTACTGAGTTTCTGAAATAGTTTTTCTATGTCTGTTCTCATAACATGCATGCAAAATAGGGCCAAACACACTCTTTCAGAAAATTAATTCATTCTTTAATTTGCTTTTCAATTGTGCCCAAGCATATATCAGGTGAAAATGAGAAGATCCGATCTGTCAGTATTGATATATGTGTGGGTGGTTCCTTTATTATAAATTCCGAAGTGCTCATGAGCTGTCTTGGTGAGAGAGCTCACATAGGAAGAGAGAAGCAAGATACAAGATGGCCCAGGCCAGTCAGTTTGGATGTGTTTGTGATCAAGTATAGTATGTAAATAAATGAAGAAAATTGTCAGCCCAGTCATAGGCGAGGTGCTATCATGTAGCATTTTTTGTGCAAGTTATTTGTATCTTAAAAGCTATTTCTTCTTATTTCTCTTCAGTCTGAAGTGACTGACAACACTTCTGAGTCACTTGTTTCAGGTTGAGTGGCATTTCATTAAAACATTCCCAGCTAATGTCTCTTTTATTTTTTTTTTAAGTCTACATAAAAACTGTCCCTGACCATGACCACAACTTGATTGTATTTATATCTTTATATTAACTACTTTTCAGCTGTATTGAGAAAATCGCTTTTATTTTTCAATTACTTATTCAATTCTAAGAGAAACAGTTGTCAGAAATAGGTTTACAGTGGTGAATGACTGTTTCAATAGGTGTAAAATCAATTTGTAACTTTTATTTAAGAAAAGAGATCTGCCAAACTACCCACTGTTCCTTTAGTTACTGACTTTTGGAATCAATGGCATGCTGAATTCCAAAGGGAATTCTTTTGTTCTTAAAAAAGCTCGACAATGTCATTTACCACCAAGCCAAACATATTATGCTGTGTTGACATTTTTCAGAAAAATAATTTTTTTCAAACTTCCTTCTTTATGTCTTAAGTTTTCCCTGAAATGATTCAGTCATCACTTCAACATAGTATAAATCAATTTCAGAATCAAAGTTCACTCTGGTGAGGCCAATGATGAAACTTACTTAGTGTTAAGATGGAGAAATGGCAAAAACTGCACAGGAAACAGATGGGCCAACTATGTAGCTAGATACTGTGGTAAAATGAAATGTATGGTTTAGCTTTTTAATCCTTTGCATTTCTCTTGTGGTCAACTTCTGTGCTTCAAATTCAACACGAAATAGTGTAAGCAAGAACTGTGATGGCTGGCTATGTGGTTATGTTGGCACCAACACTCTTAAGGGGCAAAAGAACTGTTATTAACCAGCAAGTATTAAAATAAAAAATACCAAATAAGGTGTTTGAGTTCTTGATTAAGCATCAAACATCGGGACAAATTTACAACATGGAAGACTTTGATGTAAATAATAATCAGAGAGGTACAGGGCTGAAGGGTACTCAGAACATCACTTAAAGCTACCAAACACACAGTACTAATGGCCTGCATTTGAAAACAAAACTGTTGCGTTGAAGTGTAGCCAAGTAGGCAAAAACACATGGTTCCCTGGACCTGTGAAATGATATGTTATTTTGGGTCTACCTGAGAAGGGACAAAGATGAAGAGAAGCCATTTAAGAGCAGTTCTGCTTTCTGCCTCTTTTGTTCTTGCCAGGGTGCCCATTTTTTAAGTATTCAAACAAAGAACCACAAACCGCCAGTCACACCATAATACCAGCTTGTGTTTACATTTTCAGCTCTCCGGATCGTGATCCTATTGAGTGCACACAGAGCGAGTGCTCGTGTACACGCGCCCGTCCGCCATCAGGAGGATTGCAACTGTAAACACAAGCTGGTATTTTGGTGTGATCATGCTAATATGGCGGTTTGTGAGGTCAAGGGGTGGAAGGTGAATTATGGATCCAGAATTTCCTTGCTTTTGTCAGTTTAAGTCAGGCTGCCTACACAGTAGCTGCTTCTCAAACTTGAATAACAGCTATTTGAAAGAAATGAAGACCCACCTTAAAAAACTAAAAGGCCTACGGTGGAGAAGCCCATGCCCTCACAATCTTAAAAATTAGATCATGAAGGACACGTACAATACTGTTTACAACATAGCCATGAGTCGGTAAAAAGTGAGGCACAAGGTAACCCACAGTCTTTAGAGGACATCTTGTCCTGAGGGAAACCCGTTTTGGAGGCCTGTTATATTACTGGAAGTCCACTTAACCAAGAAAATTGGTCATCATACCCCAAAGAAAGAAAAGTAGGCCAAGCTTCAGATGGAACACAAAATATGTATCCTCCTTTGCTGTTTAAGAAAGTGAAGTCTAAACCATTTAACTACAGGTAGATAATACATCCATAACCAGGTGTGCTGGGTGCAGCCTTCCAGGTATGTAACATGAATTTTGAAGCACTGTGGAAGCAACTTTAGTGGAAACAAATCAGAAATGGCGCCATAACCCACCCACCAAACACAAGAATTGAGTTACCAGCATCAGATTTATTGGAGATCAACTCCTATGAAAACAAAGGACTGCTATCAAATATAGATAATTAATTTCATAGCCTCAGTTCTCCTGCAAATAAATGCAAACAACTAGAATTCTTTTATTCTGTTAGTTTAAAAAAAAAAGTTATACTATTTACCAAATCATCAACTTCAGAAAGGCAAATGAAAGAGTCAGAAATGGGGGTACATTTATGCTCTATTTGTCTCATGGAGACCACCCATGTTTCTTGTGATTTCCAGAAGTTCAGATGTTCTAAGAAGCTCAAGTGGCCTTTTACTGTGTTATAATCCTAAAGCTATCACCAGGTATGGGGTTTTCAGCCATATACTTCCACTCGTTAGCCAACTCTACTGAGCAAGGTATAACGAACAGCTGACAAACTCTCCCCGTCACATGTGCTAGTTCTTAGCAATGATATGATAGATATACGTCCATCTGTACAGTGAGGAAAACCTACAAAGAAACACCAGGATAACTAAGTAATCCAAATTAGTTTATTTTAAGGGAAGTCATCTCAAAGTTATCTTGTCTCTCAGATTAAATCATCAAGTGTTTAAAACTGAACTAAGTTAAAATGAGAGTTGTGTTCTCACAGTATTACTTCTCTTTTTAGTGCTTGATAAAGATGGCAACCTGGCAACATGGAGGTGAAGAGAGATGAGAACAAAAATAAGGATAGGTTATGTACCAAAGGATTATTAAAATCAAAGTCAGAATTTTCAAACTTTTAAATATTGACCTGCCTAAATATTTGGACTGCAACAATGCCTCCATTCTGTAATGACTACAGAAATATAACCTTTTTTCTTTATAGAATAAAAAGGGAATTAAGTATTAAGTTTAAAGAATAAAAAAAATTACATGAATAAGTAAATAGAAAGCAATGTAGGGTTAGAGAGATGCAGATGACCCTGGTTCCTTTCCTGCCTGGTACATCACGATCATTGCTATCTCCAGTTCCACTGGATCTGGTGTCTTTTGACCTCTGCCAGCACCGGGCAGCAACTTTGTGCATAAAATTAAATGGAAGATTCAGGTATTTTCCTGCTTTGAGGTTTTTATCTGCCTAGCGTTTTCTTTGGAATGCTTTTATCATAAACACATGAAATCTGCTTTTATTTTCTATGTTTTTTATTATGAAATATCTTTTTAAATTAGAAAAAAATTAAGGCATGCACATTTTTCTGTATGTATGTGTGTTTTGCCTGCATGTGTGGCTATGCGCTACGTGTGTGAGTTGCCCACAGAGACCAGAAGAGGGCAGTGGATCCCCTGGGACTAGAGTTAACAGATGCCTGTGAGTCACTGTGAGTGAAAACCGGGGTCCTCTGTAAGAGCAGCCAGGGCTCTTAACTGCTGAGCTATCTCTCTAAGGCCCCAAAATGTTCTTTTTTTTTTTTTTTTTTTTTTTTATGAAAAAGATTTGGTCTGGGGAATTGGTTCTCAACCTCTGGGTTGAGACCTCTTGAAGTTGCCTGAGACCACTGGGAAAACACAGATGCTTACATTATGACTCATAACAATAGCAAAAATAGTTACAAAGTAGCAAAGAAAATAATTGTACAGTTGGGGGGGTCACCACAACATGAGGAAACGTAGTAAAGTGTTATAGCATCATATTACTAGTCTGGAGGGATAGCTCAGTGGTTAAGAGCTATCTGCTGCTCTTGCAAAGGATCTGAGTTCCTTTTCCAGTACCTAGCTGCAGTCACAAGTGGGGAGAGAAAGAGAGAGAGAGAGAATTTTAAAACATCTTTAAAAAATAATATCTGAGCCTGACCTGTAGTGCATGCCTTTAATCCCAGCACTCGGGAGGCAGAAGCAGGCAGATCTTTGTGAGTTCCAGGCCAGCCTAATCTACATAGTGAGTTCCAGAACAGCCATAGCTACACAGAGAAAACACTCTAAGATCAGATAAAGAAGAGAGAGGGGAGGAGAGGAGAGGATAAAGAGAAGAGGGGAGATGGGAGAAGAGAGGAGAGCAGGTGCCTGGGAGGACTGAAAAACAGTGTCCTGAATTATAGGCAGTTGTGAGTCATGCAATGCGGATGGTGGGAACTGAACTAGGGTCCTCTAGACTATCAGGAAGTACTTTTAACACCTGCACCGCTTCTCCGTGCCCCACAAAACTTTTGTTTGGGCTTTTTTTTTTTTTTAACAACTAGAGCTGGCATTAGGTTTTATTCCATATGACTATTACCCTTTTCATTTAGAACATAGCAATTTGCTTTGTGAACCAATTGATCGTGCTTCTTCTGTTGAGCTCACAGAACTGGGCGGCAGCTATATGGGGAAAAGCGATGCCTACTTTTCTTTGTAGTCTTCATTAGAAGTCAGCTTAAGGGAGTTGGAAATTTAGCTCAGTGGAAGAATGAAGCCAATGCCCTGGGTTCAATCCTCAGACCTTCCCAAACAAACAAAAACAAAACAAAATTACAAGTCAGCTTAAAGGCCTTTAAAATGTATACTAAATTGATTTTTATATTTTTTTTTCTTTTAATTTGTTGGTGGGGGCGCATGTGCTATGCATGCAAGTCAGAGCACAAATCTGGTTTTCAGAGGATGAGCTGTGGAAGTCAGTTCTTTCCTTCCCCATGTGGCTTCCACGTGTCCTCATGTTTGGCAGTAGGCACTCCTGTCCTATTTTGCTGGCCTCAGAAAGTGTACATTAGTTGTGCAAATGCTGCATCATTTGTACATGTCAACGGTAGGCTTCAATCATACTAAACCTCCTCCCATGGCTTGCCTTAGTCCTCTTCTCCATCACTCCATCACTGGTGGTTCCCAACTACCAGGTTTTCTCTCTTTTTTCCCAATATTTTAAAACAGCCTTAAATAAAGCCCCTCACTCAGTCATACAAAAAATAACAAAAAGATAGTCTTCTTTTCTTCAAGGAAGATCTCTGTTAAGAGTGGGGTTCAAAGAAAACTATGGTGGGCTTATCTTAGATCTATCTTCAAGACATTTTTTATGGAAATCAAAACCTGTACTTGAAATACAATGAGGGTTTACAAGGAACAAGTAAGTTTAAGCCTGTACGACACTGTAAACGTTTTCTTTGTTTGGAAGGTAATTTTCTCCTAACACATTGGTTTTTCTTCTCCTCCTCCTCCTCCTCCTCCTCCTCCTTCTTCTTCTTCTTCATACTTTAAGGTATTTCTTATGCTAAAATACAGACAAGAAATGGCGTAGCTGAGTTGCATTTTGTAGACAAGTCTATATGAAAGCAGAGTGTGGAAGAGGTGATACCACTTGTAGTCCTCATAATTGAATTAAAAGTATGAATGAGATTTCGTTTCAACAATAAGTATATTCTGTAATCAAATAACAAATGAGAAATAGGGCCATGTATGGTGACCTTTGATCCCAGCAATCAAGAATAGAGGCAGGTGATCTCTCTGAGTGTGAGCCAGTATGGATTCTATACAGAATTCCCAGTCAGCTGCATCTACATGGTGAGACTCTACATGGTGAGGCCCTGACTCAAGAACAGATGATGGAGGGGCATGATGGGGTCCAGTGTCTAGTTTAATGACAGAGTACTCACCCAGCACACATGAGGCCCTAGGTATGATCCGCAGCACCAAGGGAAGAGGAGGAAGAGGAATGGTCAAGGGGAGCAGGAGGAGCCAGAATATGCATTTGTTAATATCACCTTACATATGTACATAAAGAAAATGTTAACTCAACATAAAACAATTAGACAAAAAACCAAAACGCTAATATGAGATGCATCTACTAGTTCATAAGCATTTGAGAACTATTCTTTTTTAGCTTTTTGGTTTTTTTTTGAGACAAAGTTTCTCTGTGTAGCCTTGGCTGTCCTGGCACTTGCTATGTAGACCAGGCTGACCTTGAACTCAGAGATCCATCTGCCTCTGTCTCCTGATCACTGAGATTAAAGGTGTATTCTAGCTTCTCTTTTTGGCAGAAATGGTCAGTTACATATGAAAGTTTAGTAATTATAATATTCTAATAATAATGAAATTGCCAGTAGTAAAAATAAAGCAATAAGGGGGAGGGAAAGTGGGATTGGGAGGGGAGAAGGGAGAAGTTTATGGGGGGATACAAAGTGAATAAAGTGTAATTAATAAAAATTAAAATTAAAAATATTTAAAAAATAAAGCAATAAAAATTCAAATGTGCAAGCTACTGTAAGTCTTTAAAGCCAAGAAAGCCGCTTGCTTAGGTAGTGAGGAGTAAAGCACCAGAAAGTTACAGCTGGCTTTCTCTTGTGCAGATGTGGAACCAGGGTAAATAGCACGTGTGGCTTAGGGGAGTCACTCTTAAAACTCCTGACAGGATCAACTGTTTCTAATCTTCAGATGCACTGCTTTCTTACACAGAGTTGGAAAAAGGATAATTTTGGTGAACTGAACCAGAGGCTGGTGATTAAATTAAAAACAAACATATTACATCATTCTTTTTTTTTTTTTTTTTTTTTTTACCCAAAAAGTACAGATTGGTCAGTTCCACTGACAATTGAAGTTATATTTTGAAAACAGACATTATCTCTTAAACCCCCACTCCCTGTATGCCTTAGCTTTTAAAACTGAATATTTTCAACTTTGATTAACTTGCTTCAAGGGTCTAAGTTACTTTTAGTTAATTTTCTTATTTTTTGCGCTATTACCAAATTTTCCCATCCTTTAAAGTGTAAGCAGGAAATATTTTTCAAATGAATATGTAAATAATACATGGAAAAAAGAGAAACTATCCTTGCCTATTTAAGGTTACTCACAAAACAATAAAAATTGTTTTAAGGATACTGTTGACTGAATACTGAGCCAAGCCATGGTGATGCATGACTTTAATCCCAGCACTTGGGAGGCAGAGGCAGGCAGATCTCTGTAAGTTTGAGACCAGCCTACAGAGGAAATTCCAGGACAGCCAGGGCTTACACAGAGAAACAAAACAAAACAGAAAACAAACAAACAAAAAAGATTATTGTTGATTGTTTGATAGATCCTCAAGTGCTCATGTACCCCGCTCCTCCTCCTCCTTCTAGGTCTTTCTAGACTTGAGCTCATAGCCCTGTTTCGTCACTTCCAGCACTGAGAATGCAGGCACGTGCCACTCTGCCTATCTTCCTCAAGCCATTTTTGTTGTTGTTGTCCCTTTTGTTTTGTTTTGGTTTTTTTAGATTTTATTTATTTTATATATATGAGTGCTCTGTCTACATGTATACCTGCATGCCAGATGGGGCATCAGATCACATTATAGATGGTTGTGAACCATGTGGTTGTTGGGAATTGAACACAGGAACTCTGGAAGTACCCAGTGCTCTTAACTGCTGAGCCATCTCTCCAGCCTTGTTTTTTAAGACAGGGTTTCTCTGTGTAGCTCTGGCTGTCCTGGAACTTCCTCTTTAGACCTGGATGGCCTAGGACTCACAAACATAGACCTGTCTGGGATTAAAGGCGTGTGCGACCATGTCTAGCCTCAAGCCATTTTTGATGATCCCTCAAGCCATTTTCTTGTGTCCTTTTTGCCTCCACACTCTTGTGCATTCCCACACAGCTTACAATGGGGTTATGTTTCATTTGTCCACTGTGAGGTAATGGTATAGTAAGCTGAAGGTAAGCCTACCAGACACAGCTTACCAACACAGCACACTATAGAATATCACTTCTCTTTCTTCATGATCATGTGACAAACAGGAGCTGCACCTCGTGGCTGCCACCCAACACTGTAAGAAGCAATTATGCTACATATTGCAAGCTAGAAAAAAAAAAGCATTAACATTCAAAATTCAAAGTAGTTTCTGCAGAATGTGTAAGCTCAAAAATGCAGGTGAAACCGCTATGAAGTGGGGATCATCTGTATTTCATTGCGTACCTTCACATGTGACCTCTATTCAGGCACACATCATTTCACATCATCGTCACCCTAACATGAATATTAGTTTATTTCTAGGACATGAGCCACTCCTTCTGTTTCTACGAGTTGAAAATTGATGCAGTGCCGTTTTAACTGTTGTGAATTTGCAGAGTACACGTTCTCTATTACGGTTTCTAAGAGTCACTGCTCAGCCTCCTCACAGAAAGCTGTGGACCAGGTTACTCATGAGTCTAATCGTATGACTAGATAGTTTCATTAGTTAATGAAGAGGTGCGTACATGTTATATAATCAAAACTGGAATTATTACATATTCAAAAGTCATCTGGAGAAAAATGGTGGCGATAGAAAAGTTCTTTACACAGGAATGGAGCAGGGGTGCATCTGCCTTGTCATGTAGGGACATCTTGCAAAACTATAGGAATGTGGCTTTGTTAGGAAACAAATACATTTTTAAATTACTAAAGTGCAATGTGATTGACATTTGCTTTCTATGCTGCTGAAAGTCCACAGTCATCTCATTTTGACACAGAGGATGCTGAGGTTTGGAAAACAACCATCTTTGTGTGGCAGACAGGGTTTTTCGTTTAGTTCTCTAATTCCTTGACATGTCTCCCCTCTCTCTCTGTCTCTCTGTCTCTCTCTCTGTGTCTCTGTCTCTGTCTCTCTCTCTCTCTCTCTGTGTCTCTGTCTCTGTGTGTGTGTGCGTGTGTGTGTGCATTTTCCATTCTTGTTCATCTATGGTTGGTCACTTGGTTTTCTCAGACCAATATAATGTGGAAAGCAAGGAGCATATGTTCAGTTGAGGCTTAAGAAGTGTACCAAGTTGGAGGTCAGGGAGAAGGGGAGGATATGATGAAAATACTTTGTACCTGGGATATAGTGGCATCAGGGCAGTAGGAAGATTGCCATGAGTTCTTGACTAGCCTGAACTACAATGTGAGACCATCTCTCAAAAACAAAAGAAGAGAGGAGAGAAGAAGAGGAAAAGGAGGGATTGGGAGGGGAGATGAAAGGAAGGGGAAGGGGAAAGGAGGTGAAAGGGAAAGAAGAAAGAGGTAGGGGGAAGGGAATAGTGAGATTTATCAATTCTGTTGTCCTTCTTCCCTCCTGACATCCACCAGAGGATGCTGGGAGTGGCTGTCAGCATGAGAAAAAGGCACAGTAGTCCTTAGACTGACTTGAGAGGAAAGTTCAGTTAGTCACCAGAATACTGTAGTCTCTAGGCTGATCTAGAAACTCAAAACACAGGAATAAACGTTTGCTGCTGCAAGCTGCTGCAATCTGGGGGGTTTTTGTTTTGCAGTATTATTGCAGAAAGACTTAACAAAGCACCAGAATCACATGGCTAAAAACGATATGAAGCAGGAGATAAAAACCAGGAACTGGAGTATCACAGCGCTAAGAACTTAGCAAAAAAAAAAAAAAAAAAAAAAAAAAAAAAAATGCAGAGTGTTAAATAGTGAAGCAATAATAACTAGAAAGTCAGGGGAAAGTGTGCTTGAATCTCTAACTTATACTTTAAAGGAAAAATCTACATAGATTAAAGATACGATGAAACTGTGAAAGCATAAATATACTTAGACTAAAATATAGGTTTTTTAAAAGAAGCACTTATAGTCTAATAGCAAAATATATACTCCAAAGGAATCAGAAGAGTAAGATAAAAGTTAATTCCCAAGGGTAGAAAGTCATGGTGGATCTTAATATAAAAGCATGAGGAAAGGGATCCAAAGGCAGGCAACAGGGTCAGAGGTAGCCTCTGCTCCTGCTGCTCTAGTCCCACTCGAGGACCAAGCTGCACATCTGTTACATGTGTCGGGGGCCAAGAATATTCTCTGGTTGTGGTTTAGTCTCTCTGTGAGCCTCTATGTCTAGCCTCAATAGAAGAAGATGCACTCAGTTTTACGACAACTTGAAATGCCAAGGCAGGTTGATATTCCTGAGAGGTCTTCCCTTCTCTGAGGAGAAAAGGAGATGGTATGGGGGAAGGGATGGGAAAGGGAAGGACAGAGGAGAGAAGGGAGAAGAATCTCTGCTTGGGATGTAAAGTAAATAAATTAATTAATTAAAAATGCGTTAAGCTTTATGAGTAATCAACTTTAGAATTAAAAGAGTAGTGAAATATTTCTCACTTAAAGTGCAAAAGAATTTTATTTTAAAAAAATTATAAACGAACTTTTAAAATAAAGTTACCAACTATATAGGAAATGGTTGAGAGTAAAATTACTGTGATCTTCAAAGTTTATATTACATTTATTTATTTTAGAAGTGTGTGCCGATTTGTGGGTACAATGGGTGCATTTACTTGGAGATCAGACAATAACTTGTGGTTCTCTTCTTCAGCCAAACCCAAGTCTCAAGGCTTGGTGACAGGTGCCTTTAACTTAACCTGCTGAGCCATTTTATTGTCCATACAATTTTTTAAAGTGCTCTGTCTTCATGCACACCAAAAAAGGGCATCAGATCCTATTACAGATGGTTGTGAGCCACCATGTGGGTGCTGAGAATTGAACTCAGGACCTCTGGAAGAGCAGTCTGTGCTCTTAACTGCCAAAACAACAAATATTTTAATTTAATTCAGAAGTAGCATTTCTACTTCTTTCTCCCCATTTATTCTCTTTTTTCCCCCTTCTTTAATTTTATTTTGGTGTTACTGAACAGAGTTTTGCTGTGTGGTCCAGGAGAGCCTTGAATCCCTGCTCCTCCTGCCTAGGCCTTCTGAATGCTAGGATTCCAAGTTTGCACCATCCTAACCCATGATCGGGAAGCCTCCTCCACCACATCCTGTAACAATTCAATTTACTAAGGAAGTAATAATGAACCAAATGTAAAAATATTCATTATAAATATATTCATTGTAAACAATATTCATTATAAAAATTGAAATTTACTTAAATGTTAATCCACAGAAGATTTGCCAGCTGGTGTGGTAGCATACCCTTGAAATTTTACTATTTGGGAGGCTGATGCAAAAGCGTGTACAATTTGAGATCAGCCTTGACTACACAGTGAGTACCTGTCCATAGCAAGATTTTGTTTCAAAACAAAACAATAGCAACAACAAAGGAAAAAAATTAAGCCAGAATATTAATCAATTATTAATCAAATTATAGGACATCCATAAAACCAAAAAAATATTTTAGCACTAGCCATTAAGAATTATAAAGATTATGGGCTGTTAAGTGAAAACCCCAGTAGAGTTGTAGGGAGTAGGGTAGGCTATCTTCCTATAAGTAGTTGGTTAGGGGGAAGTTTAGTTAGGGTTTCTGTTGTGATAAGATGCCATTTACTGTGGCAATTATAAAAGAAAACCTTTAATTTGGGGATTACAGTTCCAGGGGTTTAGAGTCTGAGATCATCATGGGAGGGAGAATAGCAGCAGGCAGGCAGGCATGGTCCTGGAGTATTAGCTGAGAGCTTACTTCCTGATCCACCAGCATGAACTGACTGGAAACGGTATGGCCTTCGGTTACCTCAAAGCCTCTTTCCAGTTACACACCTCCAACAAGGCTCTACTTCCTAATCCTTCCCAAACAGTTCCTTCCAATGAGAACCAAGTATTCAAATATATGAGCCTACAGGCCCATTCTCATTCAAATCAGACTCCTTCAAAGGAGAAGGTTTTTGCTAGGGCTGGTGATTGCCCACTGGGACTAAATGATAAGACCCTAATGCTGCAGGTGCTGCATGTTATGGCCACAAGACACAGAGAAATCAAGCTGGAACTGACGTGGAAACCCCCTACTTGTTGGGTATCTCCTGTAGCACCAGAGGACGGATGCTATGCCGACTGCAAGGGGAGAATTATTGCCAAGTATTTCTCAGTTGTGTGCCCGGCATGCTATTCCACCAACTGGCCAGTGAAGAAGTGCCCGTTGGTCATTCAGTAACGGGGGTAGCCATCTACGCTGATCAGATTTGAGACACACTCCACAAGAGGTGGTACTGGGTCTTTAAATCTGGCCAAAAGCCTGTGGCTGAGACACTCACGGTCCCTAGTAGGGAGGCTTCCAAGTTTGTTTTGCTAAGTGGACCTGATATGCCCATCAAGTTTCCATTAAAATAGTTATGTTCATACCCATAGATTAGCACGACCATCACTTTCGGTCAGAAAAAGCTGCAGGGGGCAGCGGTAACTGAAGAGACCCATAGTTGTTCAAAGTGCTGAAAACCAGGAACTGTTGAATGCCCACCCATAAACAGAACTTCTACAGCATTCTCTCAAAGGCTCAGCGAACAGTGCCGAAGGCAAGGTGGCAAGAACAGAGCAGAAAGGAGTGAAGTTAGAACTCTGTCTTTGAAACACAACGTTGCTGTCCCATTCTTTTTTTCCCTTTTCTGATTGTTTTATTTTTTTTCTTTATTAATTACACTTTATTCACTTTGTATCCCCCCCCGTGGTTTCCTCCCTCCTCCTGTCCCAATCCCTCCCTTCCTCCACCCTCTGCATTCTTAAGCACAGTTGTTAACACTGACACAAGATCTGGGCAAAACTGAGCCTGTCACTATCCTGTCATAGGAAAATAGCTCATGAGCCCACCCTCCACCAGGGATTTCAAGCAGATAGTAGCACCTAGGTGGGAGGCGTTCATAAAGCTCCGCCCATGATGATCTCGAGGCAGCTAATGGTCCAAAACATATTTTTTTCAGGGTGTAGTCACTAGTGAAGAGGGAGTCCTTTCTTCTGTAAACAGTTCGTTCCCCCAGACCCTGTAATCAGCTCTCATGAAATCACAGGGTCACCAAAAATAATTAAAAAGATGAAGACAAAAAGAGGAAAGAAGAAAGAAGATAGGTGAGAGTGAAGAGTGACTAGGTAGGAAGAGGAAGGGGATTGGTGAGAGGGGAACATAATCAAAGTACCTTTCAGGCACGTGTGCAAACACATAATGAAACCGATAATGAACTCCGTTGCTAGAAAAAGGAATTCCGGGGGCTGGAGAGATGGCTCAGTGCTTAAGAGCACCGGCTGCTCTTCCAGAGGTCCTGAGTTCAATTCCCAGCACCCACATGGCAGCTCATAGCTGTGTGTAACTCCAGTTCCAGGGGATCTGACACCGTCACGCAGACACACATAAAATAAATAAGTTATTAAAAAAAAGGGAAACCTGAATTATGAAGGTCTATGTTTACAGACACCAAAAGATTAATGGTTGTTGCACATCAAGAGAAAAAGAACTCTACAAAACCTATTATTGTGTGTAGTTTCCTCTTTACAAGTATGTAAAACAAGCATTAATAGTTTAATTTATTTATTTCTTATATGTGCGGGTGTTTTGTTTTCATGTCTCTGTGCACCACTTGTGTGCTGGCTCCTGCTGCTCCCCTAGAACTGGAGTTACAGACAGTTGTGAATGCTGTGTGGTCCTGGGAACTGAGAACAGGTCCTCAGGAATGGCAGCCAGCGCATTTGACCTCTGAACCATTTCTCTAGCTGTAGAATTAATTTTTGAAGAATAAGCCAAATATCACCAAATAGTTTGTTGCTATTTATAGCAAAAAGGAAAAGTTACAAGATTGGTTTTCATATGAGAACACATAGTGGTGTTATCTATAACTTAGGAGGTTGAGGAAGAACAGTGAGAAGTTCTAAGGCACCTCAAGAACTGGCGCAGGCATGTGCAATTCATACTCGAAGGCATGTGTCACACAGCACAGGGGCAGTGGCGATGGCAGTGGCAACAACAGCGACAATGGGGTGCGGGGGGAAGGAGAGATTTCAATGTCATGGTTAATTTACCACATAGTAAGGCATTGCTTTAAAAACAAAAAGAAAAGAAACAAAGAGAAAGTTATTTGAGGGTCTGGAGAGATGGTTCCGTGGTTCTCAGAGCACTGGCTGCTCTTCTAGAGAACCCAGGTTTGGTTCCCAGCATCCACATGGAGGCTTACAATGGTCTGTAGCTCCAGTCCCTAGGGATCTAATCTCCTCTTCAGGCACTGAACACAAGCGATGCAGAGACTTACATGAAAGCAAAATGCCCATACACGTAAAATAAAGGTTAAAAAAAGACTTGAATGTTTTTTGTGATTAGGACATAGTTCTAGTTAGAGGCAGTAGCAATAAAATACTTGTTTTTGAAAATAAAAATACATATTTAAAGAAATATCATCTATAAATATGAGAAAAAGTACAGCTTTCAAAATAGGTCATATCTGCTCTTTTCTAAGCTCTCATAAATTATTCATGGAAATCCCATACAAACTAATATTTTTTGTTCATTTCTCCTTTTAGAAAAACACAGGTATTTTTTATTCACCTAGATTGCCCCTTGTAATAACTGGATTTGTTTGTTTGTTTGTTTGCTTTGATTTGTTTTGGTTTTTGAGACAGGGTTTCTCTGTGTAACCTTGACTGTCCTGGACTTACTTTGTATACCAGGCTGGCCTTGAACTCACAGAGTGCTTCTGTCTCCCAGAGTGCTGGGATTACAGGCATGTGCCACCATGCTCAGTTAATAACTATATTCTCAAGCCATGTTTACATGACTAAAAGTTTACATCTAAAGGAAAAATTCTATTGACTAAACTTAGGATATTTTTATAAAAATAAATCATTTTACCCTAAACTTGAACTAGTGTTATTTTTAAAATTAAAGTTCAAAACATTTAAACATAAAGTTTATTTTAATGTTTTTAGAGATAAAATATGAGAAAGCTGTTTTTAATTTAGCAAGTTAATTCACAAAGGATTACATATTATATGTCTTTTACTTCTATATATCAAATTGTAGCTACAGATACAGAACTCAAAGATAAACTAATAAACCACAAAACTTGCATAGGACTTTCATGAAGAAAGTTCCATGACTTTAAGACCATAGATTCTTTAAATGAATCTTTTTCAAGACCTGGAGGGGTCAGGAACTTCCCAAGGAGAACAGAGCCAAAATACCTGGGCCAAGCGGTGCCTGCAGGGACCAATAACTCCAACCAAGGACCATTCATGGAGAGGACCTAGACTGCCTGTTCAAAGGAAGCCCATTGGCTGCTCAGTTTCCAAGTGGGTGCCCTAGTAAGGGGTACAGGGGCTATCTCTGACATGAACTCAGTGTCTGGCTCTTAGATCACCCCCCGGGGGGGTGTGTGTGCAGCTTTGCCAGGCCACAGAGGAAGATGATGCAGCCAGCCTTGATGAGACCTGATAAGCTAGGGTCAGATAGAAGGGGAGGAGGTCCTCCCCTATCAGGGGACTAGGGAAAAGGCATAGAAGAAGAAGGGGGGGGTGGGACTGGGAGGAGACAAGGAAGGGGGCTACAGCGGGGTTACAAAAACAGTAAATTATAATAAATTAAATTTAAAAAATTGTGGAGAGAAGACAAGGCAAAAAAAAAATGTACTTGTTTATGTGTATGGATGTTTTGTGTGCACATAAGTCTGTGTACCACCTGAGTGCAATGCCCATAGCGGCCAGGAGAGGGCATTATATACCCAGGGACTGGAGTTATAGACAATTGTGAGCTATCGTGTGGGTGCTGGGAATTGAATCCAGAATCTCTGCAAGAGTGTCCTTAACTGCTGAGCCATCTCTCAAGTCACCTAGATCTTTCTCTCTCTCTCTCTCTTTCTTTTTTTTTTTTGGTTTGTTTTTGTTTTTATTTGTTTTTTTTTTTTTGTTTTGTTTTGTTTTTTTTAAAGAGCTGGGCGTGTTAGCACAAGTTTGTAATCCCAGCACTTGGAAGACTGAGGAGAGAGGAGGAAGAGTTGGAGTCCAGTCAGAGCTGCACAGTTAGATCCTGTCTGAATAGGAAAAAGGGAAATGAACAAAAACAAAAAAGGTTTCTGGGGGGAGGGAAAGTATTCTAGTATTATAAATTTGCCTCAATTCATTTGTAAATTTATTATAATTCTGCTTACGATTTCCAAAGAATTTTCTAATTAATCATGGCATTAAGCTCTCTCTCTCCCTCCTCCCACCCCGTATGTTGTTGTGCTCTAGGTATATGTGTGTGAGCTTGCAAGTGAACATGACCTTGCCAGCACATGCAGAGATCTGAGAAGGACATATGCTTTACCCCTCTCCTGTTCCTCAACGTGTTACCCCAAGGCAGTCGCCTTTTGCTGAAATGGAGACTCTGTGTGATGCTGGTGGCCAGTGAGTTCTCAGGGTCCTACCGGTGCTGGGTTACAGCATCCACAGCCATGTTCAGATTTTACGTGTTTCAGACCTCCCCGGATGTATTGTTTCTTTTCTTTCTTCTTTCTTTCTTTCTTCTTTCTTCTTTCTTTCTTTCTTTCTTTCTTTCTTTCTTTCTTTCTTTCTTTCTTTCTTTCTTTCTTTCTTTCAGACAGGTTTCTTTGTGTGGCTGCCCTGGAACTCACTCTATAGACCAGGATAGCCTCAAACACCGAGATCCTGCCTTGGCCTCCAGAGTGCTGGGATTAAAGGCGAGTGTGACCCTGCTGCATGAGCTCTAGCTTTTAAAAGACCCTTTAAAGCTTGTAAAACTAATGCTATATCATGACAGAAATTTAAAGTGTATAAAGAGATTTTATAGTAAAAAGCAAAAGTTTCTCTCTTCATAAGATATTCATTCCCACCGTCCACAGGTAAACATTTCTAATGACATTTTGCCCATTTTCCGTTCGGCACAGACTCACATGCACATGAACATGAACACTCTTTCTGCTTCTTTGCCTCTTTCACATTACGAAAGATTATGCTCTACATACTGTTCTTCACTTAATATATCTTGGGCATTTTTCCACACCAAAACATATGTTCTCAAGTTAATCTTTTTAACATAGTAAAGTAATTCGGCAGTGCGTGACACAACAGTCAAGAGGGACAAATTCTGAAAAGCTGCTTTAGAAGGACTCTCAACAATAAATGAAGGAGTAGGTAATTAAAAGTTTGCAACTTGGTGGAACAGAAATTAATCTCAGGAGTGGATCCTGAACCATAAAAGCTTTCAGGCCGATTGTGAAACCTTTTAAAGTCAGTTGGAGGTAACTACACCATTCAAAAAAAACCAAAACAAAAACAAAAACATGCAGAAAAAATTGATGAACAACTGAAAAAAAACTAAACCTTTACTTCATGTAATAAACCAAAATAAGTGGTATATGTATGTGTATGGCATATATGTAAAATATATATACTATATTTATATGAGAGAGGAGAAAATATAAAGTGAATAACCTTTCTTGAGGATGATTTTCTTTTCTTTCTTTTTTGTTTATTTGTTTGGTTTTGGTGTTTTGAGACAGGGTTTCTCTGTATATCCCTGGCTTCCCTGGAACTCGCTCTGTAGACCAGACTGGCCTGGAACTCAGAGATCTGCTTGCCTTTCCCTCCCAAGTGTTGATATTGAAGGCATGGACCACCACTGCTTGGCTGAGGACAATTTTCTAAGTTGAGAAATTGACAATTTAAAAGTGTCATAATTTTTTATATGACACTTTATTATAAAACTTAGCCTTGAAAGACACTTGTAAATGAATTTTACTACATTTACCAATGGGTAGTATAATGTGGTTTCTTACTGTTCTCGTATGAGAGTCCTCATAGTTTAAAACAATAACATCCCAGTAGAAAACAGTGGATGACATACAGGAATAATTAAGTTACAGCACAGGAAATGAAATGGCCAAGATACTTTCACGTAAAGTAGCAGAATACAAAGATTTTTTTTTCCAGTTATCAGTTGCAAAAGGCTAAGCCTGAGAACAGTTAGTGTTGTTGGAGATGTTGAGTAAGTGGATATTCTCAGGTGCTTCCAGTTTTAGAAGATTCTTTGGCTTATGTGCAGAAACAGATAAAAAGCAAAACCGATTTAAACCTTGAAATTCCAATTTTAGAAAATTTTAAAATGAAGAGATACATTTCAGATGTAGCTAAATATTTGTTTGTTAAACAGCTTATCACAGCAGGTATCCAGCGTAGGAAATTAGATGAGCTGTGTGCATGGTGGTGGTGGCAGGTCCCTGCCCAGCATGCTCAGGTCCTGGGTCAATCCTCAGCACACACCTGTGTGTAACACAATGGGAAAAAAGACAAAGACAAACTTTATTAACAACAGTCTTAAAAGGATAATGTGATTATTATTTTACATCTTTATTTTAAAAATTTTAATTACATGTAAATATTGTACATATTTATGAGGTATCAAGGAATATTTTGCTATAATTTGTGACTTTTGTTATTTCTATAATGTCCACAATGAATATGTATTACTTTTATAATGAAAATGAAAAAAAATTTAAGCCATGTGTGGTGTAGACATTGAGATGTACGTTTTTCCCTCAAGTGACTGGTTGCCTTGTCGTATGTTGGCAAAGTCCCAGCTAAGTATCTAGGCGTTTCATATTTAAAAAACGAAACAAAATAAACCATCAGATTAAAACTATATATCAATTTTACAAAAAAATAGCAATATTTGGTTTGAAAAAGTTATAAAATAAATGACTATTTTCATTTAAGAAATGATACAAATGACTGTTATAATGAAAACAATTCAATTAGCTTTATTTGCCTCTTAAGTAAAGATTAAATTGATTCTCTCATACCTATCAGGTTATAATAGATAGATAATCTGGTTTCATTTTTTGAACAAACCCCACAAAGAAGTAAACACTGAACAACAGATTATTTGCTTATCTATTTAATCTTCTGAGGCAGTGTCTCATGTAGCCCAAGTTGGGCTTGGACCTGCTATATAGCAAGGATGACCTTGAACTCCTGACCTTCCTGCATCCACTTCCCAAGTGCTGGGATTACAGACTTGTGCTGCTGTGCCAAATTTTCTTTCTTTAAAATTATTTTTAAAAATCTAAATATTTTCCTACATTATTATGCTAAGGAAGCAAGTGCATGATAAAGAATGGTAAATAACCTTCTAGAAAAATGTCTTCACTTGTTATTGCTAGGAAATGCTGACTTAATGGTTTAAAACATATATATGTATTAAGCATAATACAATAATCAATTCTGCAAACTTAATAAAATACTGAGATTGTCAAATGCAAAACCTCCAATAAATGTTACTCACTCTTGGTTATATATCTTCTTTCATCTCCCACTTAAATTAATGAAGTCAATTTTACACAGTTCTCAAATGATTGATTAATTAATAACTTTAAAAATCTCTTAAATAGCAAATATTATTCAGGATCTTCTTTCGGAATCTGGCCTAAGACACAAGCGATTCATTTGGCACCGAAGGATCAGTAGTAATAACTTCCATGACATGAAAACAGGAGTGGCAACTCATCTCCCAAGAGCTAGTCTTTCTAGCCCTTGAAATGCGGTCAGAGACCAGGTGCTGGTCCGGGAGGAGAAAACACTGCCCTCCAGTGGCCTCCAGTGGGGAGCTGGAGCACGCTCAGGTACCAGGAGAGTGTAGTGTGTTCATCTAGTCTCACTTCTGCCTGTAGTTCTTGTGTACAACCAAGCATAAAGACAGACTCTCCAAAACGAATTCTAATATGCATAGTTTCTCCAGTCGGATAGAGGTACTAACCACCGTTAGCTAGAAGCGTTGCAAGTCTTTGACCCCCAAACTGACCACATATCTGACTATCACAATTAGATTGTGCTAGGCCCCTGTAGTTTCTCACTTCCCAGCTAAATAAGAAGAGATTTCATCTCGATGTTTCCCTTGTTGGCCAATTTTTTAGCTAAAAGACATTTAAAATTGTACAGCAGGCAGAACCCCAGGGGACTGAACAGTGTTCCAACATCCTGAAAGGCTTCCCATCGCTTGAAAAACCAAATTCTTCCTCCTGTTCCTTAAACTAACCAAAGTAGGCAAAAGCAATCGTAAAGTCTTTGTGTCTAGCATTGGAGCGTTCTCATATTTCACACCATTATATAAATGTCACTCTAACCTATATGTATCACAAATGCTACGCTAAATTAGGGCCAAATTTGCAACCTAGTTTAACTGGGTTTCCTCTTCTTTGCAAATGCGGTTTTTGCGTCTGCATTTAGCAATGCAGACAAAACTGTCCGAGCAGCTGACTGCTTCGGATTGCTAGATTCGAGGGTGGGTGTCTAGATCGTCCATCTTCATGCATGAGCCAGGGTAGTGCTGTTTCTAGTCGGAGGAAGATTTCCTGATCAAATGGACCTTGACTGCGGCGCTAAATTCATGGACCAGGAAAGAGTTTTCAAACCTTCTCCAGTCCTCTGCACTTCATGAACCACAGTGAACCTGCAACACTTGACAAGGCTGTGGGCTCTGGAATTTGGGGGGCTCACCCCTCACTAGCCATGTGATTTAAACTTGACCTTTTTTTTTTTCCTTCAGAACAAAACAGAGATTATAATGGTCGTCTCAAGTGGCTATTAAAATGGAACTAGGGAATGGAGGTGAAGTGACTACCATAGAGAAAGAGTTTAACCATGGCATTATTTTTGTTCTTCTACTGTCACCTCTTAGGCTATTAATCCAATGGTTAAATAAGTTTCCTAAAGGTATGATTTTCTAAGCTAATCCTCTGTTATCATATTAAGTAACGGATCTTCATTTATTTTACTGCCTAGCAGTGCCACGAATCCTGCAGATAAATTCTTTAAAACAAATGCCTTGTGCAGGAGAAAATATTTTTAACACCATATTGCTCAACTATAGCACCTTTAAATAGGAATCCGCTTCTCCTCCCTTTCGCTCACACAGAAGGTCGTATCCACTGTATATTCACCTGCATTCACAGAGCCTGTCAGAAGTTTTGAAAAGACAAACAGAAGAATTATGATCATTCTGACGATAGTGTAATAATTAGACATATTTGGTGCAGTGCACTGGGTTGTATAGTTTCTGCCCTTGAGGATACAGAACGCCAACAGCACACCCGTTGTGGTAAATCCTGCTTACAACATCTACCTTTCAGAAAGGAGATTGGCTTCTTTCAGGAGACTCACTGTCCTCTGAGATGATGAAGAACTTCTCCATTTAAAGGCAACATCTTTTTTCCCCCAACTATCTGTAGCAACGGCTGTTTACTGGGCCATGATCACATACCAGCACCTTTTACCTCTTCCCTCTTCAGCATCAGGAAATGTCAGTATCTTTCCTTTTTGATAAATTCACAGAGTGTTGCCTTCACCAGTTGTGACATCTTACCAATGACATCCTTGTGACACTTGATGTTAAACAACACAGACTCTTAAACTACTCAAATGTTTTTTTTTTTTTGTTTTTTTTTTTGTTTTTTTGAGGTAGGGTCTCACTATGTAGCCCAGGATGGCCTTAAACTTTGGCTCCTCCTCTGTCTCTCGAGTACAGATATCATGGATGTATGCTACCAAATCCAGCTCAAAATGTTATTTTTTTAATTTTTTAAATCTTATTTATTTATTTATTTATTTATTTATTTATTTATTTATTATGTTTACAATATCTGCATGTGTGCCTTCACATCAGAACAGGGCACCAGATCTCATTATAGATAGGTGTGAGCCACCATGTAGTTGCTGGAATTGAACTCAGGACCTCTGGAAGAGCAGACAGTGATCTTAACCTTGAGCCATTGCCGCAGCCCCTAAAACAGGTTTTTATAACTTAGAGTCAAATTGTTTATAATTTACAACACCAAGATATATTGGTAAACTGAGAATGCAATAATGATTTGAATTCCTTCAGTCAAAAAAATTAAGTATTATTTGAGGACAAAATAATGGAAGTACAAGTGAACATTGCTGCACTGAAGCCCATGAAGCCCATGTATAAATATTGTCTATTTGTCTGTAAATGTGCAGGACACTGAGTATGTAGCTCAGTGTCAGACGCATAGTATGTGTGAAGACATGAGTTCAACCTTCAACACCCAAAAAGGGAGGGAGGGAATTACTTTGCTATGGCTAATCTAAATTACTGTAAAAATCTGATAATTAAACCTATGAACTTATCATAAACATTCTGAATTTTAAAAGTATATCATAATTGCTACAGCATCAAAACAATCTAAAGTCAGACACTTTTTCTGTATATAATTATAATTCTCTACCTTGACAGATGACAATTTTAGAACATTCTAAATACAATTTCTAGTATATGCACTAAAATAAAATGTAACAGATAGACAACTCACCATAATATAAGTAACACATTCAAATTTAGTAATTTATTTTCCAGGTGGAAACCAGGCTTCTTGGAAGACTTCACACTATGCCAAATGGTCTGATTTCACCATAGAGGTAGGCACTAGGGGACTAAATTTACCTCTGCGTAATTTTTGTTAACTACATTTTACATGCAAATGTATATACAGCCATGCTAATGAAGTTATAGAGAAAGTTGGCAATCCCATTTCTCTGTTTTATTCAAAAGCAACTTTTCAATGACTTTCTCGCTTTTTAAACCTTTCTTCATTTAATCACAAGAAAGCTGGAAAGCCTAACAATACTTTCAAGTTGGATCACAAGTTAAAAAAAACAATACTTACGTATAAAATTTAAACTTGGTAAAGATCATTTTCTTCCTATACACTTAATCTTCTGGACATAGAATGTGTCTGCTGAGATCAGAGAAAGGTAATCATTTAAAAATGTACAGTGGGCTGATTTAAAGATAGTTTCTTCAGAGGGAAGAAAAGTTCTATGCCCCACATTGTCTTCAATTCTTAATTCATCACCATTCCAAATATTTTTTCTTAAAAATTTAAATAAATGTATTTAAATTTTACATGAGTGTATTTCTTTATGAAAAATCAGTAATGTTAGCATCTAAGCTCAAACCCTATATTAACAATGAAAGTGTGAAGTGTCCTTTCAACTGGAACATTATTAATCCCAAATTTGTCCCAGATTAGAAGTGTCCATAGAATGTAAGAAGAAGAGTGTTTGTAAGCTAAAGACACAGTTCATTTGCAATAAAACAGAGCGCAGAAACACAGGTAACAGGAGAAAAAGAAATGGAGGTTTTAAGCCTGCCCTGTATGGCACAGTCAGGTGAAGGTAAGCTATCACCTCTCAACCACCAGAAAAAGAAAGCAAGATAAAACTTTCTCCTCTTTCCATGCTAAGGGGGAAGCAGGGTGCTGAGCTAAGTTCCAGACTCCTGGGACTTGGGAATGCCAAGGACCCGGAACAGCCCAGAAACCAGGAGCCCTTCAGCCATGGAAATGTTTGAGTCCAGATGATATGGGGGTATGGTTCCAGGTGTAGTACCTGACTCACATGCCTGAATCCTTGGGTTCAATTGCTAGTAGTGGGGGAAAAAAAAATTCATAGCCGCATTGATTAGCCACTCCACTCTCACATTAGAGAGATGGAGAGACTGAAGGAAAGAGCATGAGGTGAAGACTAAGTGTTGGGGGGAGAGCCTGCCCTGAGGGATGGCAGGCCCTTTTAAGGGCTTAGGTAGCAGGCCTACTTCCCATCACAACTCTTGTATCATTATATCAGAGAAAACAATGTACTGTATGTGATCGAGAGAGAGAGAGAGAGAGAGAGAGAGAGAGAGAGAATAAGAATTACATTGGGGTGGAGTGGGGAAGAGGGGTGATACAAAATTTAACAAATTGTTTTTTTTAAGAAACATTGGGTGCCGTGTTTATACATGCTGGGCAACATAACCGTCAACCTCGCTGGATCACTGCAAACTGCTGTGTGAAACACACAAATGGCACAGCTGTCAATGGGGGAAGAGACAGACAGGGATCAAGGGAGGCAAGCAGCACCCCAGGATGTGAAGTTTGTTCCCACTGCAAGCTGGAGTGGAAGAAGATAACACCAGGAACAAGATGTCATTTCACAAGGATGTGAAAGGCCTTGCTTTGTGATCTCTGCATAGGGCAAGAAGATCAGCGGGAATGACTTAATGTCCCTCTCTTCCTGGAATCAAACATATAGGGTCTTTTCTGAAGTTATTTTTAAACTTCTTGTTGAGAGCCCATTGTGTTCGATGGAGCAGGCAAAACTCAGAGACAACAAAGACGTTTCCTACAGAAGAGAAGGCAATAAAGAGCCAGCCCTCTCCAGAGGGTAATTAATCCTTAGTCATTCATCTTAGCAGGCCCAGGTACAGGGGAGGTTAATGTGCAGGTAGCTCTCTCTATTTTCTTTAAAAAAATTTTAAACATTTTTTTTCTTTTTGCAGAATGTTATACTATTAATTGCCAATTTGCATATGTGTGCAGCTGCTGTTTTGGCTCTGAACTCAATCCGATAAGCTAGCTGGAGGTATCGCAGAGCACTTGGCAGCTTTCCTATTTGAAAAGAAAGCCTCTCCCACCACAGAACAGCTGATCGTCTATCAGCGATAGACCCTGATGGCGTGAATTACAATTACACTACTTTTCACACTAAATCTGGGTGATAGCTACTTGGAAAGAAGTTTCATCATTTTTTACCACAAACTGGAAAAAGAATTACATGGTCATGCTGTGCTTTTAAAGGCAGTTTGCTTCACTTTTGTCTATTTAGCACCTAATTCCAAGAAGTCCATAGGCATCCAGAGATCCGAATGGCGCGTAATGAATTCACTGTTTAGATTGAAGATTTTTAAAATCTACCTCAAATTACATTTATTAACAAGGCGACCAGGAAGTGTTAAAGTTGTTAGACATTTCATTTATTAAATAATTTGTGGGTATTTTCAGTTGTCATATCTAGAGTCATGGGGTTTGCTTGTTTTTTTGTTTGTTTGTTTGTTTGTTTTTAATTAGCAATCCAAAACAATTGCTTCTGCGATTTAACAAATTCATCACGTAATCTTGGGCTCTTGCATTCAGCTGTTAATATTAGATAATTCGGAGAGTTATTTTGATCTGTCTATAAATGGTTTGGGTTGCATTGTGCCGTGAGGAACACTGTGGCAGTCCAGGCAGACTCTGAGCTTCCCTGTCTTGCCAAGGACAGCTGAGAGTCTTCCAGAAAATGATTTGGTGTGTTGAGTTTGGTGAAGAAGAGCTTGGTGCAGGGAGGCAATGAGAACTTGATTTCCCATTGTTTAGTTGACTTCATTATCAATGTACATTTCCTTTCTCTTTGGAAAGCTGTGGGTGGCTCTCGCTGTAAGGGTGTATTTTATTAGACCCCGACGTCTCTCTCATTTTCTGGGACTTAAAGGGAACACTGACTTTTCCTTCTGCAAGAACCCCCCAACCTCAGAACCCAGGATAGCCCCGAGAGGCCCCCTTTCCTCATTCCCCCTCAGCTCCCTCTCATCTTGACATTCAAATCCATTAAAAGTTAAACCCGGCAGCGGAAGCGGAGCGCACTAATCCTGACGTAGTTAACCTAAGAGAAAAATAGATCTGGTTTTCCTTTTTTAGTCGCTAGCTTTATTAGATTTCTCACTCTCACAGATTATCCGAAGACTACCCATTGATTGATCGCCCGTAGAGCTGCATTTGGTGTAAAGAAAAAACTCACAGCTTTATTGGCTCCCAGGAGACAAAACAAACAGAACAAGATATTCATATTAATGCAAACAATGCAACAAATGAGGGGAAGAATCGCCCGGCAGAAGCCTGGCAGCAGCCAGGCTGCAAGGGCCCGGGCACCCCAGCCCCAGCCCCCGGTCCTCGGCCTCTGAACTTCACTCAGTGAGGGACAGCAGGCCTAGAGTTGGCCTCTATAGCTCAGGCCTCGGGAAGGCCTATGAGGCCCTCAACCCTGTAGTGCTTAACTGGATAGGGCCCTGGGCCTTCTTCCTGGCTTCCTGCTTTTGTTCTCCACAGACCCAGTTCCTCAGCTTTGCTGGGCAGTTGGGTCAGAATGAGAGTCAAGAAGGTTTTAGTGTCCCTCCCAATCACCTGAGGCAGCAGGAAAGGAGACAAGATAGATGCTAAGAGCTCTGAAAGAAAGGAAACACCCTTCTCAAAGCTCACCTTCTTGCGGAGACTAAATGAACTCTTGTGAAAATAACCCAGAGCTTTGTTTAACCAAAATCGAGAGGAGTACTGTGTGCAGCAAATCTGTGTGCAGCATTTTGAGAGGTCTGGCCTGTCTGGTGAACGGGAGGCAAAAATCAAAATTCCAGGCTCCACAGCTATCTCCCCAGACCTTTAGGGGAAGGCTCTCTTAAGAACTGATTGAATGTCTTTATGGTCCATATGATATTTAAAAATAAAGCTGCCAAATAGTGAGGAACATTCTTGTCCTTAAAAAAAAAATATTTTCAATATTTGTTGAGGATCCTGTATTTTTATTGGCTAAATCTATAATCAGTTCTGTAAAACTCCTTTAATCGAAGAAACCACACTTGTAAGGTAGATAGCAAGGCAGATTCTCTGACGTAATCCTGATATTGTATACACTTTTACCAGATCTTTCCTTTGAAAATTAGTTGTCTCTTTGGCATAGTTTTCCAAGTACTTTGTGTGGTGGGGAAGACAATGGGCAGCCTGGAGAAAGCAGATTCCTTGCTGCCTCTTTATAAAGACACAGACGAGGGTTCCTTCTCTGGGGTTGTTGGTCCGCTGGCTCTCACCACATCTGTGGCCATCACAACAGAACCCCTGTCAGGGACTGTATGTAATTTTCTAACCCTTTGTATAGAGCACTATCACGTATTAGTTTTTATTGTGAAAGAGAACTAAGTTGGGTCTTGGAAACTTTAAAGAGAAAGAGTAAAGCAAAACCTGCTTTGAAAGTTTTCAAAGGCTCTAATCTAGGAATTTCACTTAATGTCTTGTAGGTGCCTAAGGAAAGGCTCTCAAAATGCCCATAGTAAATCTTCATGGAAAAGGATACCAAAGAGCAGTGGGGCTTTGCACAAGTGTGTGTGTGCCTGTGTGTGTGCGTGTGTGCTTGTGTGTGTGTGTGTTTGTCTCAAAGCTGCACTAGGGAGGAAGGGAAGAAGTCCCCCCCCTGCTCCCCCCTGCTGCTTGCATTTCTTTTCCAGCCCCAGTTAGGAAGAGCTTTTTCAAGCAAGCTCTGTCACCCTTCTGGATTCTTCGGTTCCCTTGTGAGCTAGCCTGCCTTGTAAGCCAGTTGCTTGAAGTTGTATGAACACACCCACACAGCATGCCCCTTTCTCACTGACTCTCAGTGCTATTTAACAAGTGCAAACAGAGAAACTATATGTCTAATGAGAGCTGTTTCCAGAGTTGATTCACCAATAGGGAGGGATGATAATGTAAGGCAGAGACCTGCCCCTGCGCTGCAGGGCCCTCAGGACAAGGAAGGCCAACTGGAGCCAAGTGCAGCCTGCAGCTGGAGAGCAGCACAGGCTGGTTTCAGAATGGGGCTGGGCTTATGTCAAAGCTCACACTGCCTTTCTTGTTCTTCCTTGAGGGGAATCTAGCCTCTGGTTCAGAATTCGGATTATTGGGAGTTAGCATTGTCGGTTGGGAGTTGTGGTGCGGGTTAACTGGGCATTTTAGAGACACAATTGCTGTCCTACCTGAAGTATCTCAAATGACCAAAAAAAAAAAAAAAATCACTTCCATACCCTCTCTACCTCCATCTGGGCCAGCCTGAGAAATGTTCAGCAGTGAAGGCACGTCTTCATCTAACAGAGATGTCCTGAGGCCCTTGCCACAGTAGTGGCGAACTCATAATACCCGGACAGCAGGCCTCATTCTACTGCCAGGGTCCCTACGCTCCTCATCACACTTAGCTTAATTGTTAGCCTCTTTTATCAAAAGACTTTGGGATGGATTTAGCTTCTTTACGAAGCTCAGTATAAAGTCAGTGTACTTTGTGTGTGTGCAAGTGTGAAAGGGACTTTATGAAAACAAGAATAGCTCCATGCTTTGGAGAGCCTTGGTTGAGTTCTAGCTAACTTAAGTGCTTTTGAGAGATGCATTATTCTCTTTGGGTAGTGTTGCTTCCTCCTACCCTCCACATGAAACAACAACAACAAAAATTAAATTGGGCCATCAATTAGGCATTATTATTTAAAAAAACTGTTCCTTGAATTAATAAATTATAACGTCTTTTATATATTCTTTCCAAACAAATAATATCAGCACATCAGTTTTTTGGTGTATTCATTGTAGAGCCTTAAGTTAGAAAGGACATATACCCCAGATTATCTAGGCTTTGTAGATGGCAAGGGGTCATATTCAAATGGGGTGTGTGTGTGTGTGTGTGTGTGTGTGTGTGTGTGTGTGTGTGTGAAGGGATTTCATAGTAAAGTGCCGTTCTCTGGAGAGGTGTGACTTACAGACATCCACCATTCACAGATGGACATACCCAGATGTTAACTTCTTTCCTAGTTTTGGACTGAGGCCAATGGCAGAAGAATAATGTTAATGAAACAAGAGCTGAAGCTCGGTGGTGAATAGACATAGGGCCCTCATTCTGAACATTTGGGCACTGGGTGCTCTCCTAAGAGTATGAATTCCTCTCAGAGGTGTCCTGAGGCTGGAGGAAGTTGGCAGTGCTGTCTGTTGCAAGTAGTCACATATCAGGGGGAGGTATCAATGGTGTTGGATGATGTCTCTTTTGATTTGAGGTCTTTCTTGAACCATAATCTCCAACAATCTTCTGCTAAGCAGACTTCATTCACATTCTGAATCTGGTTTTTGTCTCACACATACTAAATTTTACAAAACAGAAAGAAACAATAGAGCTTATTAGGAAAAACTTGTCTTGAATAGTAAATTAAGCATGATGGGAACAGGCACGTGTTTCAGCACCGTTTCTCCCCTTTCTTACCAATGGAACATTTACATCTTTTTCAGTGCTGTGATTTTCCCCTTAAGTCTTAAGCTGGCACCACACACTTGTGGCAAATCATTTGTATCTACCGAGAGAGAGGTCTTTGTGACACTGTACCCCAAGTGCAGGGCCTTCCAAAAACAGCTTTCTGCACTCACCCCTGTGTTAATTATCCTGGTTGTGGCTTTCTAAGAACCTACAAAACTAACTCATTCTGAAGACTGTAAATCAGCTGTCAGTGATAACTGGTTTCAGAGTATGCCTTCCTCGCCAAGACCTGTAAATTCAGAGGTACACCTGACTACATGGTTTGTTATTAAGAGATATGTCCCAGGTGGAAGCATCTTCAAAACCAATATATTTTCTTTATAACTGGTGTCAAATTGATGTATATATTAAAAAAAAATCTTGGAAAATGATCTCAAAGAGGAAATAACAGCCCAATGAGCCATATGTTCAGGGAAGCTATCAGGTTTCCACTGGGACCAAATTTCACTTCACCTTTTTGTCCTTATGTGCAAATAAAAACTTATCTGTAAAGACACCATTCAAACAGCCATGCAAATTTGTGAGGTCTATGGGTTGAGAAGAAATTATCCTAGGCCCATAAAAACCAAGCCGATGAAAGGTAAATAATTTTTGTTAGCTATTTTATATGCGTAAGGCAACATGGAATCAAACTCCGGAAATTCACACTTTTAAATGCAACGCTTCTATAGAACTAGTTAATGAAGAAAAGGGTTAATAAATAATAATTTTCGATATCGATGGAATTGCTGAACACAGGTCTACATTAATGGATGCAATTCCCCCTCCCCTTGCTGTTAGATGGATTCCAATTTTAACAGACTTAGGGATTTTTTTTTTTTTTTTTTTTTTTTTTTTTTTTTTTTTTTTTTTTTTTTGCAAATGCAGGCTAACAGTATAGCACTGAAAAGGCTGTGATGGACTAAGGGCAGAGGTCTGTTCAGCGGTTTTCCAGGGGAGAAACCAAAAGTACTTCTGCTTACTGGCACACAATACTTTAAGTCTTGTCAGGAATTTTCAATTTTAAAGCTTCTTAGCATTTTAGTAAGTAGATCCTAATAACTGTGCACCATTGCTTCATTGGTATGTCTTGGGCGTATTCTAAACGGGGCAACGACTTACATAGAGAGCACTGTGTACCTTTCCATATGACTGGAATGAGAATCTAAAGACACTCAGATTCACTCAAGCCACTTGATTTTATTTTTATGCACTTTTACAGGAGACATTTCAACTTTAGGGGAAAGGCAATGATAGAAACGAAAGCCTTGTGTACGCAATAAGCCTCCGCACAATTGTTTGTGTCAATGTGTACCAAAGTAAAAGTCGGTAGAAAGAAAATTATACTGTGGAGGTTATCTAAAGTTTTATCATGTTAATTTAAACACCTGGTTAACTAATAGCTCGGCGCCTTAGGAGAATTCAGCTCTTTGTTTCTGAGTTCCGGGGGTTCCGGCTGAGACACTTTAGCCTAATCCTAAGAATAGCTGAGGAAACGGTACTGCGGAGTGTTTCCGTGTTCAACCATCAATTCTGCGGGTCAAAAGGGGGAAACGATGCGAAACCGCCACTGGCTGCCCAGCGATCCACAACAGGTACGGAAGACTTTTCAGACCAGACTCGGTTTACGGCGGAATCTTTAGTGTTGCTGTTTATGCCCAGCTAGTCACAGGCCAGAATACTGAGCCAACCGACCAAGGAGGGCCGCAGCGCACCGGTCATGCTCAGGCCTCCATCACCGGGTGCCCCGGATTGGGGGAGGGTTGCCTGCTTTGTAAAGGCGTGCATCGCACCCGCCACCGTCTTAGGTGATATTCTCAGGGGCATATGGCACAGGAGGCCCGTTAGCCTAGTCTTTGGGTCAGCAGGTCAGGGTTTGGGAGTACAACTAATTGTATGGCCTTCTCCGGCTTATTAAAGCGCGCAGGCCGGGGAGCCGGGGTGCGAGGGTCACAGCCAGCAGGGTCTCCCCTTTGGAGAGGGGAGACGCGGGTTATTGCGGGGGGGGGGGGGGGGGGGGGCTTGACATCCCCGACAGCTCGGGCGAGCGCGGCGCGGCAGCTTGCATTAAGGCTGGAAGGCTGTGGGGTGGAGGCCGAGCACGAGGAACCCGGGCCAGCCTGGGTCCAGCTTTGCCCTTCTGGCTCTTTCTCCCACCCGGGGGTGTCCCTGGGTCCCCGGGGCTGCTCGGACCCCGTCGCCGCCCAGCGCGCCCGCTCTCCCGCAGGCAGGCACCGCAGGCGTGTGCGGGGAACGTGGTTCCCGGGCGCCCCAGGCGGGCTGCGCTCGCTCGCTCGCTCGCTCGCTCGGCCGGCCAACCCGGGTGCGGCTCGCCAGCGGCGGGGAGGACGCGCGGGAAAGCCAGGGAGCGGGAAGCGGGCGGCGGCGGGCCCGCTGGAAAGGAGGGAGCGCCGCAGGCGGGAGGACGGCGCGCGGAGGAGGGAGCGGGAGGAAGGAGGGAGCGCGGCAGGCAGGCGGAGGGAGGGCTGATTAGCATGCAGCAGCGCTCGCGCGCCCGGCTCCATTGTTTTAACACCTCCCCTCTCCTCCGCGCCAATCTGTCACCGTTCAGCAGGCGAACGCTGCTGCCTCAAATGCTGCTCTTCTCAAATGAGACGGATAATTAGTTGCCCCGCACGAATGCCGCACTCTTCTCACCCCTGATTGCTATCACCTTCTTGCTCCTGGCAGTTTTGACACCTCGTAATCAGCCTGCTGCTTTTCTCTTTTCTTCCCGACTTCTGCTTCCCTCCCCCCTTCCTTCCTAGTTGATTTATTTATTTATTATTATCATTTTAAATGCAATTTCGGTGCCTATTTGGACGAGTGCTCCACCGAGTTAACCTTGCGTATACGTGTGTGCCTATATATGCATATGTAAACTACGGTGTGTGTGTGTGTGTGTGCGCGCGCGTGAGCAGGGGGCGGGCTGGCAGTTTTGCGGGAAACACTGCTTCCACGCGGAGAGAATTTTCTCCTAAAGATATTTTTGGGACGGGAGGAGTTGGGGAGAGGGGCGGGAGGGAAGAGTTGGGGAGACCTCAATTAATGCTTTAAAGATCTCTTAGAAATTAACAAACTGGGGAGTCTCGGAATCTGCTGTCAGAAGCGTGTTTTCCCCTCTTTCCTCTAACAAGCACTGACAGTCTAATTACTGTAGCTACAAGCAGCTGTCGAGGCAGCAGCCGGGAGCGAAGGCGCCACGGGATGAGCGCTCACCGCCGGCCCCTGCGCCCAGCCGAATCCGCCGAGCGCGGCTCGACTCCGGAGGATGGAGGCGAAGAGCGAGGCCTGGCACCCGGCAGCCTCGCCAGCCCACGGCGGGCCTGCGCGCCAGCAGACTCCCTTATTGTTTCATATTTATGAAGTCTTTACCTTGAAGGTTAAAAGATGTGAAGAAGAAAGGAGGGGACTCGGGGGGAGTGGGAAGAAAATCTTTTAAGCTTCCATCCGTCCCTTTTCTACCTCCTCAAGCTCTCCCTCCCCCGGTGTTGGTAAAATAACCACGCAACCCGAGGCTGAGGGGGCGGGGTGAGCCAGGCTGGAGTGTAAGAAAGCAGATGTCCCCGCTGGCAGCAGCCTCAGCCTCCGGGGAAAGCTGCTCCGGGGGGGGGGGGGGGTGGGGGGGCATCCCGAGGACATTCACCTCCCACTTCTCAGGCATCCCGCTCACAACTGCCTCGCCTCGGCAGGGGTGGTTTTTTTCAGACTCAGCGTTTTGCGCATGTAGCTTTCTTACCTGGGAGCTGTTCTTACCCGGCCAGCTTAGCGGAAGCCCAGAGGCAGCCCTGGCATGGCTCAGTAATAAGACAGAGGGACGGCCCTGGACGGTGTCCACTCCACCTTCCGAGCTGCGGCTCCTCTGCAGCCCCTCTCTGGTGGCCCAATGTGGTCTCTGCCCTAGGAATTTGGAGCTCTGGGTACTGCTGGAATCTAAAATTCCCACCTTACTAAAAGTGGCGAGGACATGATGGCTCGAGAAAGGAATAGTGGGTCACGCTGAGTCACTTTCTGGGATACAGAGTTCTTTTTGGTTGTCTGTCAGCAAGCCAGTAAAGATGGTGTGAGAGGAGGAAAAAAATCCTTTCGATAGGTAGTGGGGGGTATCCTGACTGCTACTTACTGGGCAGTTTTGAGTTGTGTGTGTGTACTGAGGGGCACCAGGCAGAAGGAAGGAGCCTTTGGATAACTGTCTAGGCATTTCCATTCAGCCTAGTGGCAATGGCAGAGTACACTTGCCTCAGACCCCCTCACAGTGCATGCCTAATAATCACTATGTCACCTTGGTGAGGAAGATGTCAATGTGATGTGCTTGGCACCTTGAGAAGTCGAGGTACCACTCTCATCCTTCCACTGGGCACAGAGGCCTACTCAAATTTCCCCATGCTAACGCTCCAGTATGAGACATTGCTCAAGGACAGTTATATTTCTGTTGAAAGCTACAAGTCAATGCTTACTTCATAAAATGGAAGCCATGTGTCAACCATTTTTAAAAACTGGGGGTGGAGGGAGGTGGGAAGAGAAGCCCAAAGGGCAAGAATGGTGCAGAAGGGAAGGGAAGTCTCGTTTTAGACAGCTCTGCAGCACTGCACACTTGGGACCTCTCTCCGCCATCTCCAGTGGCCGTCAATCAGGCTGCTAACAATGAATAGCAAATTTCTCAACAAGAATTTGAACATTTGTAATCTAAATTAATAAATATGGATTCACCTTACAGGCTTTTTAATTTGTTTCTAATAAAAGGGAAAAAAATTAGATTGCTTAGTTTGAAAGATCATTTAAAAATGTACAGTGACCTATTAATGTGCAATAAATGTCAGACATGAATGTTAGGAATGTTCCCCAATGTGATCTATTTGTCTCAGAAACAAGGAACACTTTTAATAATCACACCATAAGTAACTTTTAATATTTAACTCATTTAAGCATGCATCTATACACATAGTAAAATTTAAAACCATGTGTGTTATTTTAAAAAATGATTTAAAACGTTTAAATAATTTTCACTGGGTAACTAATATCTGATTCGATATTTACTTAGATTATATTGTCTGCTATTATCTGTAAGGTACATATGTATTTTAAAGAAATATTACTTCCAGCATAAATAATTAAAAATTCAAATGAAATCCTATACACAGTACCCTATAAACGTTTGAAATCACCAAATTTAATAGATCTCATGAGAGTCAAACAATGAGCTTAGGTATTTAAAACATAAATTATGATTATATAACTCTGTAAGTCACATGCATAATTTTGAGGCATGGCAATATATTATAAACAGGAATATAATGAATTACAGTTTTATACAAAATTATTAAAAAATAAAAGTAACAAGTTTAGAGAAAAATTCAAGTAGCTGTGACACTGAATTTCTTTTATAAACAATCTTAAATTTAGCTTACAAGCAAGTGTTCTTTAGCATTAAAAATACAAAATCACATCACAGAGAATGTGATGTGTTTTGTTTTCAAATATGCCTCAAGTCTCCCCATTGAAGTGTGTATTAAGATGCCGAAGGAAATCCTCTCTGGATGTAATGGATGGTGGGAAGAGCTCTTGACAGAATTCACACACTTGAGGCTTAAGGAGTTCTGAGTCTGAACCGCATAAGTCAGTGTCCTGGTTAAGAAAAGGCTTCCAAAAGGGCTGCAAGAAACAAGTAAAAACATCTTATTATGCTTAACAGCATTTTGCACTAAATTTCAAATCCAAATATTTGAATGACATTTCTATCTGAAATTCTGTAACGTGAAAGCAGATTTCTTTTCCAGAGCGGGACAACTTAACCGCACTCCTGGATTTTATCTTTACACATTTAAAATTACTGCGCCCTAACAGCAGCACTCATTAATAGTCAGTTATTTCAATGGCAATAGTTCTGAAACAAGGACCAATACTTGAGACTTTATTAAGTTCTGTATTTACTTTATAATAGGAACTGTAAATTATATAGTCTTTCATAGTACATGTGCAAGCAGTTTTACTGAAGGCAATTCAAAATAAAAATAAACAAATCACATATAATCGGCATTCTGATTTGTCAAAAAAACAGTTTCTTTTAAACTAAAAAGTACAGATATTAATTAAATAACTCAATAAAACCTAACCTGAGACACATTCCTTTGACTTTTTTTTTTTTTTTTTACTTCTGTTTTATAGTTTGGCCTTACTCTTTCTTGCCAACAAATAAAATGAAACCTGTCAATAATTGCCCAATTAAAGAACTATGGGAAATTGTAATTTTATAGCACCATCTCCGTTGTAATTACTGGGAAATAAAAACTTGTAGATATGTTTTTAATAAGCCTAGAATAATATATATATGAATTAGTGTAATAGTCTTTAATAGAAATGATATTGACAAAAATAGCTTTCCCTGAACCACGTCCGTCAGATTGTTAAAAACACATTCTTACCTTGACAGATAAATTCCTCTGACAGAGACATAGTCACTTCAGAGAAAAACATTTAAAGAGGCTCTTTGTGCGCCAATTACTATTAAGTTTGTAATGGAACACAGCTCAGTTCAGCACCTGACAGTTTTTATGCCTTTAACTTCATTCTAGTTAGCTGGTATTTATATAAACACAGTACTGCTAATCACAGTACGTGGCTTTCAAGCCATCACTAACAGTGGGCACTGTAGGATGGCTATATACAGCATAATATTAATATATCCACTTTGTTTGGGTAGCATGACACATTCAAGTGTTAGTACAAACACCAGAGAATGCGGACTCCATTTGTTTTCATGACAAGTGCCTGTTGCCACAAAACTAACAGTATTTAAAATAAATGTCATAAAATTTGGGGCAAAGTAATTGTTTGTTGAAAAATTTTGCTGATGAAAAACAGTAATAATTGTAAGTACATAAGTGGAGGTTAATTAAAAGTTAACTAATTTCAAGTGTTATACTTTAATGCAAATCTGTCATGTCTAGCAATAGCAATTATTACCTTAAAGATATTTGTATTAAGATTTATAAAACAGCAAGAAATTAACTTAAAAAAGTGAGTCAGTTCCTAAATTTGTTAAGCCAGTCTTCCACTGACAGTTTACTTTTGAAATCTGACATTAGTAGCTTCTGGTGCAGCTTGTTCTTGGAATTTATTTAAAACCCCAATTACTGACTCAGCAAAAGTAAAAAAAGAAAATAATCACACTGAAGAAAAATAAGCTGATATATATTTTAGTCTTTGCTATGAAAAACAGAAGCGAAAAATACATATTCGGTAGTAATGATTAATATAAAGTAAAAGCAAAATATGTAACCTAAATTTCCCCTCTTCCTGTCTGTGGGCAACTCAAGAATTGTATTTATGAGCTTTCTCCATTACAGGAAAGTAATGCTTAAAAAGACCCATTTAAATAAATATTTTTGAAACCTAGAAATGTAACATGGCCTTTAAATCAAACCAATTTCTTTGCTTTTTCTGCCAAAATATCAATTATCTAACCTTATGCCCCATGTCTTGTGACAGCTCAACACCAATTCTCTTGCATTTTTAAAGCTGAATACTTTTCCATCAAGCTGTAATCACATACCAGCTGTTTCCCTTGCTGCACTATAAAGTAAATGTACAATGCAGGGTGCCATCTACTGAAACATGAGCGCACAGACGGACTAGTAAAAGAACAAGCAAGAGATATAATGGAGGAGAGTAACAAGCATTAGAACTGATGCAGTTCACAGCTCCGCAGGAATTCCACTCGCCATAAGTGAAATTGTTTAATTGTTTCATTTGGTAGCAACCATAGCTGAGACGGTAATGTGAAATAAGGTACGTGGTAGAACACAGGAACTTAATAATTAAGACCTGTCCGAATCCCTAGTTTTACTCACTACTAAAACATACTGCAGCTACTGCCTCCTTACACACTGTTTAATAGCCTGTAACTGCTAAAAATACTTAAAGCTAAAGGTTTTAAGTTTTTTTTTTTTAATCTGAAAGAAAATCAAATGTTTGAAAGTTCTAATGAGAAATTTTTTTTCGTAATCTTCTACTTATTTTAACATTTACATACTTTTCATTTGCCTTTAGGAATTAAACAAAACTTTTTTTTTTTTTTTTTATCCCTAACAAAAAGAATCTTTCTGTGAAAGAACCTGAATCTGAAAGACAGGGTGGTAGGATTAAACTCCTGGGCTATGAAGTCTTTCTGCTTTCCAAATAGTAAAGAAGACATTGATTAAATCATTCATATGCAGAGATTATCTGAAAAACATATAAGGACGTCTGCTTAGTATCAGGTTAGAAAACAAACTGAACCCTACAGACCTGTGTGCTGCTGAAACTGCGACTGTAACAGAAGTAAGTTGAATGACAGTTTATTCTGAATATTTGCTTCAATTATCTACTGTGGAAAATTACACATTATTATGTGCACATGCACAAGTTTTTTAAGTATTTGTTCACATTACTGAATTTAATACAGCATCCACTAGAACACTGAAGTAAACACACTGTGATTGAAGAGGACTATGCAAGTAAAGCCATGCCATAAATACCATGATTGAGCTTTATCAGATTCGTATTTAAAATTCATGTCCTTTAATAGAGAACTTACATATTTTACTGAAAGCCTCAATTCTGGATAGTCATTAATTTAAAATCGTTGTCTGAGAACTTCAAAGAGATTCGTATTTGTGCATGTATGACAAAATGTGTGTTCACACATAATAAAATATTTGTTAATGCAAAACAGTTACCTGCTGTGGTCCTCGGACAGCTTTTCCTGGGGAATCCAGTGAGGGAAAAGGTGCATCAGGCGGGTCTTGAAGTGGGAATGTATTTACATAGAACACATTATGGTCTCCAGCTGGCAAACACGGAGCTCTAAGATTTGAGGGTTTTGTTTTGTCAGTTGTTTTAAGGTTTTGTATAGCTGAAGTTATGGGGTCAATTCTCTGAATTTCAAATAAAGTTTCTTCTGTTTTAACAAAGTTTCCTGGGTTATCTCTGACTTCCATATTAAATTTGTCCTCACACACTGCCTCAGGTGTGGCAGGAGTAAGGATGTTTGGCGTCTCTGGAGTGCTATGTAGAAAAGTAGAGTCATTGTCCATAGGTGGGAACTTGACATTGAATTTAGAAAGCGATTCAAAAGAAGTATCTTCCTCATCTTGGCCCAGTCCTCTTGGTGTAACAGATGTGATGCACAGCGTACCTCTATTTATATCATCTTTAGCCTGGGGCTTAAACAGCGCTTCTTGTTTATCGGTTTTATCAGTACACTGTACAGGCACAGAGCACTGCGTGTCTGCAGGAAAAAGATACAAAAGGGAAATAGTCACATTCAAGTCACTGAAAAAAAAAAAACTGTCGAACCAGCATTAGGCAGAGGACTATGGGTTTTTATAGCAGCTGAAGACAATGTTTTCCGCTTGCTACCATCCTCTGTGAGGATAACAGCAGTCCCCTGCAGGTAAACTGAACACAGTGTACAGGCTGCGACTTAATTGCTTCGTCTTCTCCTACGTCTTCCTCTGTAAGCTTTGCATCTTGTTCGTAAGTATATTGATTTACACTTAAAAAACGCTTGTAGGATATATATTTAATTACTTTGTAACAAAAGCCAAAACTGTACCCTTACTTAAAAGGAGAATTATATATATATGTAATTAGGCATTTATTATTTACTACATGAATCAGTTAATTCACTTCCCCTAATACCAGTGTGTTACTATGTATACCTCTAATCACTTCAGTTACTGTCTACACTCAAAAGAGTGCATGAGAAGGAGCAGTGGTATCAGGGTCAGGATAAAAGAAGATAGCAGAGGCAAAGGAGGTTGACATTCTGAGATGCAAATGGAGGAATTAAATGTGAATATGGCTCAATGTGGTGGTGCACACCTTTTGTCCCAACACATAGGAGGCAGAGGCAGGCAAATCTCTGTGAACTGCAGGCCAGCCTGGTCAACATAACAACATCAAGGACAGCCATGGCTAAATGGAAAGACTCTGTCTCCCCTCCCCTCAAAAAAAAGTAAATAAAGAAAGAAAACTATGTGTATATGCTATTTTCTCATCTTTAACTAAGAAGCAGATGTGAGATGGGCACCAGAGCTTCTTTAGTGCATTCATGTAGAAGCTATTTCTCCAACATGATCTGTAGGCTGCAGCCAGATGCTGGCAAGGGGGACTTCTGCGGAAGCAGAGTTGCAGCTACAGGGACCACAGCAAATTAAATGGAGATATAAGCTGTTAACGAAAGACAAGAAATTGGCAAATGCCAGGTGTATAGAAGGAGGCAAGCAAAACAAAAATGCAGACTTATGAATTCAGAAAACACCACAGTGTTATGCTGGGAAGATGGTCCGTAGTAAGAGTATGTATGCCCTTCCACAGGACTGAAGTTCAGTTCCCAGAACTCACACAGCGTGGCTCAAAACACCTATGACTCCAGCTCCAGGGGATCCTGCATCTCCGGCTTTGATGGGCATCCACATTCATACACATACCCACATACACATAACTAAAATTAAAACTTAGAAACAAGCCAACAAAAGGCCAGTGTAATAAAGGGCCAGCAAAAGCTGTATTTCATAATACCAAACGAAACCAAACCACACCCAACAATTATCAAAGCACTGCTCATGTTTATGATCTTAGATATTGGAACACACAAAATGAGGCTTCACAAATGTCACTTCAAGAAGCCCATGTGCTTTGTGGTGTATTTGGTTGTTTGTTTTTGTCTTTCAGATAGGGGTCTCCCAACGCTCAGAATGGCCTAGAACTTACCGTGTAGGTAAGGTTAGCGTTGAACTCCAGATCCTCCAGACTCCAGCACCCACAGGCTGGAATTACAGGTGTGCAATACTAGGTGTGCAGTAATATATTTTATTCAGTGGAGAAACAGTCATTAGTGAAGTCACACTTACAAACAAAGACTTTACCAAGAAAGCAGGCGTAAGACACAGGGTACACACAGGCCCATCCACAGTCTGTCTTTGTAAGCAGGCACTCAACAAACGGCAGTTTCTTTATATTCCTTTGATCTCTGGGGCCTTATGGCACTTATATGTTGTCATAGCACATTCCAACACAAAACACTTTCTGTTTGAATATGATGTGTAGTACCATGCCCCCAACCTCTTCAGTTCATTCTGTAACATTACATACAAACCTACATACTCTCTCAGACTGCCTCATCACAGCACCCAGGTTGACTCCAAACTCTCAGTCCTCCAGCGCCAGCTTCTTAGTGCTGTGCTTATGAGCATCACCATGCACGACTCTCCCATGATGAGGACTGAACTCTTATATTTGCAAGTAGACTCCCCTTCCCCTATTAAAGCAGGTTTCTATGAAATCTAAAACCATGTTCTGCTCCCTGTTTACCCAGATGTCCCACCTACTGCCTGGCACACATATGATACTGTATCTTCTCCTCACAGGGTCTAAGATTATAACCTACATTTGCCAGATATTCTGTCTGTGACTAGGAAAAATATAGTAATTGAGACCAAACTCAATTGTTTTGCTGGATTTCTTTGACCTTTGAGGTAGATAAAAGTCCATTCACTCTCAAGTAGTCATTTTTCTTGGCAGCAGACTTGAGGGTGGTGGGAAATGCTAGGAACAGGAATAAGATTCTTTTAATACCTGAGAAGGAATACCTTCTCAAATGATTTTCAGTACAACAGGGTAAATGCTTTAGAATCTGCAGCTGCTGCTAATGGCAACAGCTATTAACACTGATAGCACTTCCATGTGCCATGCACTAACTGTGGTACGCACATTAATTCACTTTGTCCTGAGAATAACGCCAACTCAGGCACTATTATTATCCCTAATTTACATGTGAAGGAATGGATATAGAGAGGTTAATTCCGTGGCTACTTCCAAGGTTGTGCAGTTAGTGAGTGCTAAATCTGGCACTAGAACCCAGGCAGTCCATTCCAGTGTCTCAGAACCACTAGCTGAACATGTTGGTTTCCACACGGAGAGGATCCCTCAAGGTGACAGACCTATGCTTGGAATGACTTTCTTACCAGTTGACCTAAGCCCCCTTCAAAGACAGCAGAGAGACATAAAACAGCTGTAATGAGTAGGCAGGTACTTTCTTTTGTAAGAGCTGGCTCCCATACAAGCTTAGCCACGTTAATCCTATGACTATCAGAAGTCTGAGCTTAGATAAAATGAAACAAAGTCCACAGAAACACTTGTTACCAGATACCGCACCAAGAGCCACTGAGTATGCAGCTTTTGTAATCTGTTTCTGTAGCAGTAGCACTTAGTTTTGCAAGGAAAACAGGTACAATAAAATTTTTTTTCCAAGTTTACATATAGGCTCTTTAGACTATTTTTGCAAATTATCATGAATATTGACAAAAGAGTTGATGATTGTCTACTGTACTTCTACATTCTTCTAGTCTAATAGACAATGAATTAGAACCCTGCTTTTAGACGAATTACCCTCCCCTGAGAAGATGCTTGCTTAAGCATACAGTTCCACCCTTATCCTTTTTCAAGCTTATTGCCCTAAGTGAATGGCTAGAAGAGACATGGTAATGACACGTGCATCTGGAAACCCTGGGCAGGTGACTGCTTCTAGACTGTGTCTTCATTCTTCTCCCCAAATCACAGTAGGAGATAGTATAGAGCTATACTGTCAGGGCATAATATTTAACATTTTGTGTTTTGTTTGGACCAAGCAAAGCTTTACTTGATTTAATACAGATACATCTAAAACATTTCAAGAGTAGTTTTTTACTTATTATTTGTGACACAGTTATTATAAAGCACAGGAATAATCTTAGGAAACAGCTTTAGTGGAGAAGAAATTGAAGTTAAACACTCAGTGTTCAGGTTGACAGATACATACTAAGAGTTAGACTTAAGCAATTTAAAAATGGTCAAAGTATTAAATAATTGATAATGGGTTATGTTCTCTGTGTAACAGAGTATATCGCTATTGCAGTGTTTTGATAAGATGCTGATGTTCAAATAACATGCTTATGAATTCTAGATACAGCTAGCCTATTTTAAGTGAAACTGCTGATTTCTAGTATCTTTAGCCTGTATAAAAGATCAGTTTCTCATAAACATTAAAAAAATTAAGGTGGAGAATTTTTTTTTTTTGAGAAGGAGGGAAGATAGATAGCAAGAAAAGAAACACAAATTCTATCTACTTGCAAAGGTTGTTTTCCTTTCCTCTCAACACAATGCACAGCTCTTCTGGAAATAAACGCTAGTAGTGGCAACGAGAATTGACACTAGCAGTGTTGTAAGATGCTATGATGTGAATGAAGCCACAGAAAAACAGGATCTTCAGTTAAGGACATGCTAGTCATCACTGTTGCAATGTCTCTCAGAGTGAAAACTGTAAATCATATTGCTTAGGAACTACCTATTGAATATCCCAAGCCACAAGGGTAAAAAGAGAATATATCATTCTGAATGATCATTTTACTTTCCTTTTGTTTACTGAAGTATTTGGATGCTAGACTCAATTTCTGTTATTTTGTTGGTAATATTTAACTACTGAAGTAGCTACTTATATGCAAGTCTAGAGCTTAAAAAAACAAATAGACAAACAAGCAAACAAAACAAAAAAGAAAAAAAAAAACCAAACACTGCAATAAGCCTGGGGCTCAGGCCTATAATGCCAACATTTGGGGACTGGCAGGTAGATTGCGCACGTTTAAGGCCAGCCTAGTTGACATGCTGAGTTCCATGTCTCAGACTGCAGGTTAAGACCCTACCTCAATAAAAACAAAAACCCAACATGTGTGCAAAACAGATGCCCCTAAGTGGTATTTTATACCCAATTTTTATTTTGTGCTGCCAAGAGCTGGTTCTAAGGAAATATGCATTCCACATTTTCATTCTTAAGCTAGATTATAATAAACTATAAGTGTTTAGTGATATGTCAGATAAAATTTAGTTAAAAACTAATATAATATTATAATTTTAGTTACCTCATATATGGTAGTGTTGCTTTAAGATCACTTACTGACATGTGAATTAATGTTCAATATGACCCCCCCAAATAAACATATAGACATGAATCCTATATTTTTCAAGATGGTACTTCTCATTATGCTAATTGCTAATTAGGCTATTCAATTACATATATACAGCACCATATACAATGAAGACAATAAGACAAGATAAGAATCTTATAATGTACATTATAGAAGTTAACACCATACATTTATTCAAATATAAGGGGCAAGGTGCAGATTCTTAGCCTTTCATAAGCATTTGGAAGTATTTTCTCATTGAAAGTTAAGGCAATTTCAACCAGCACAATTAAAATTACTACAAGACAAATTCAGTCTTACCAGTCACAATATTTGGTATATTAAGTTTGTTTAAATGGTCTTTTTGTGCTTTTGCTAGCAAGCATATCCTATGAAATTCTTCTTTAAGGTCCCAGAAAGTCTTCTCTATATTATCCCTATAAAGCAAATCAATATTTTAAAATGTAAAGTCATAACTTCAAATGTTTTAATTATAATTAAATATACACAGCATAGTTTTTACAAACCATAGAATTATCAAAAAGTTAAACATTAAAAATAAAATTTAAACTTGTAGAAAATATCCTGCAAACAATTCTAATATTTAAAAAACTAAGCATAAAGCAAGTGATAACAGTTACAGTTCAAAAGTGCACTTCAGGTTAATGTATCTACTTATTCATATGAAACACTGATGTTTTCTGTAAACACCAGAGAGTATTAATTATTTTTCACTCTGGTTCATATCAGGGTTCACCCATGTCAAACAATATAGCCACAATAAGGCTTGCTGAATAGAAGACTGTTAGAGAATTCAGCTTTTTAGATTTAATTCTGTTTTTAACTATTTGTGGTTGTTAGTTCATTTTCATATGCGGGTCCACTCTACTAGTTAAGAATCAACTATTTTTCTTTTATAATGGTTAAAAAATTTAAATATGCAAATACATATTTTAATATTTACAAACTCGAGTTGGCAAAGAGGGATGTAGAACCACCTTTCATGATGTAAAGGAACGCTGAGATCCTTTGAGGTTTTTCTTCCAGAAGAAACTTCTTGTCTTCTCCCCTTAAGATGAAAGAAATGGTCACACTTTGCACACTTCCAAACTCAAATGAACAAACACAACATGCACCTATTTAAGACTAGTCCCATTGTGCATATGTGCTATCTCTCTCACACAAGTACAAGAGGTTTTATGTACACACAGAAAATATGACAAGACTTTTTCTTTAAATGAGATCAAGGAAAATGAAGATAGCAAATATAAAGTATTTTTTGTAATTTCTCGGCTACTATCCCTGTTAATGGCAATTAACATTTTTTTTCATATTCAGTTAATAAAAATTGCTACTCTGATTACCAAGCACCTCTATACCCAGAAATTTAGGGGAAAAAATTTCTGATATTTTGTCCTTTGATATTCACTAATAATGGCCTATATATATAAAATCAATGCCCTTTTGTCTCTTATTACAGTTTTTTAAAAATGAGAAATGCAGCCATAACTGAGGAAGTAATCAAGCTACAGCTTCTATTTATTTACTAAGCATTTAAAAGGTTATAAAGATAATGCATCATATATTTGGGTTGTTTGGCTACAAGTCCTTGCCTTTCACTCCCACCTTGTGGCCTACACTGGTATTACATATATTCTGACACTAAAAACTGATAGCACAGAACATACCTTAGTCATGTACTCTACCGTCCAGTTAAAACAGAACCACCAACCACACCTGGTATGCTCTTTGTACTTTCTGAAGCCATACGCTGACAACATCTCAATTAGTCCTCATGTCAGAGTCTCAATTTAGCCTAACCTGTGTAATTTTTAAATTAAAATTCAAACCATTTTTTACATGTATTTATTTTGTGTGTGCATGCAGGAACAACTGGCGGAGGTCGGTTCTCTCTTTGCCATCTGGGTCCTGGGAAATGAATTCAGGTCTGCAGGTTTAGCAGAAAGTGCCTGTACCCCCTGGCCCAATCTTGCGTAACTTTTAGTTTTATTCAATTAATGTCACTGCTAGCTATTAACAAAACAAAGACTTTTATTATTTTTAATTATGTGTGTCTGTACATATGTGCAGATGCCCATGGAGACCAGAGGCCTCAGACACTCTGAAGAGCAGCAAGGGCTGTTGAGTTATTTCTTCATTCCCTGTACCAAAACTTTGACAGTATTATCAAATGTACAGTAAAAAAGTTAAGGGTACAACAACAGAATAAAAATGCTTGATAATTTAATATTAAATTATAAAAAGGATTATAATAAATTGAATGATTTTCTTTTAAAAATTGCCATTAGAAATTTGCAGTAACTGTTTTACTAGGAGTTTAAATAGAACCAAATAGAATTTTTAACCTAAAACTGAAGATAAATTACAGAAAGTCGTAATGACATCCTACTTTCCAAAGTCTGAGTTTTACAAAAACTAAGAGTGACTGTTTCTGAGGTCAAAAGATCATTAAAAACCAACTGGAACTGGGAAGGGGTGAAAAAAAAAAAGGTAATAAAAGAATGATAAAATTTTGTTTGGCTTAGAAAATGATTGGTGCCAACCTTCTCTGATGTCGAGATTTGATAACTAGTGAAAAAAATCTTTTGGTATATTGGCATGGGCAAAAGGAGACTCAGGTAACTCAGGAATTTCTATAAGCATCTAAAAATGAAAATCTTTTCATTTATGATTTAAAAATACAGCTTTTCCTAGTCTTGTTCTTAATACTACTGAAGAAAAAGCATTACCATATCAAACAATACACTGCAGTTTCTCCCATTCATACTACATCTGCTAATGTGATGCAAATGGACGTTTTCCCTCTGAGACAGGCTTGGAACTCACCATGCAGTCTGTGATAGTATCACGTCTTAGCTTCAAGAGAGCTGAGTTTACAGCTGTATGCCAGCACCTCCAGCCCTCATTTGAAAACTTTAGAATCCCTAGCATTAAAAGGACCCTTAACATATTAGCTGGAATATAAAAATGTGAGTGGGTTTCTGAAGATGTTCTGAGGTAGGGTTTAGTTAGAATGGGTACATGTTAATGCCATTTTCCACTGTAACAATATAAAATAGCTTTTTCGAGACAACTGTTTATTTTGGAAAGATTTTAGGATTAATGTAGTCACTGACAACTTTAACACTTTCCTCAACCCAGACCTTCTTTTAAATGTTGTCTCCCTCCTGCCATCTCCCTCTCTCTGACACGGTCTTCTGATGTCTCACCCTCCCAACTACAGAACTGTGTGTGTGTGTGTGTGTGTGTGTACACATGCATTCATATACCAGCAATCCTGCTTTACGGTTACCCTCCTTAATGAAGACTATTATTTGCTGTGCATGCTAGCGAGGAAGCTAACACTACAAAGACATTAACTTGCATTTTCCCTTTGATTCTCAAATATTATTCAAGTGAACTTTACACTATAGGAAACTGAAATTATCATAATTTCAAGTAAGAGAGCAAGAGAAATTTGAGCATTAAGAGATTATTAAGTGTCAAATCATTCAACAAATTAATTTATTTTGAGGCATGAAATACACAACAGCATGACCTAGTTCAGGTTCTAGTCTGGAATATATAACTAGTGAAATGGATGATGAAGTAAGGTTTACATGTCATATTCACTCTCCATAGGGACAAGCCCATGAAGAATCTATTAAGATAAACCCACCTGAAAGCTGAAGATGTGAAGTATTCCTGATGTGTCATTCTGTGTGAATTGGGATATCTTAGTGTTAACCAATTGTTTTTTCATAGGTAGGTATCATATAAAAATAGGCATGTCAGAGCCAGAGTATTTGTTGATACTTAAATAGTAAAAACAACAACAAAAACAACAGCTAGTATTTCATTAATAAAAATCTAGTTTATTCTTCATATATAGATAATGAAAAATTGGGCTAGCCATGTGGCTAGCATGGCCGAGACCTTGCCAGCAAGCCCGAGACCTGAGGTGTGTTCCCTAGCACTGTAAAATAGACAAAAGATAACTGAAAATGTTTTGGGGTTGCCTTTCAGAACATACCCTCCAAGAAAGGAATGCAAACTGAACCATGTTTATAATCCTAGCACTTGGGAAACTGAGGCAAGAGAATGTGGGGTCAAGACTAACCTGAACCATGTAGATAGAGACCAGAGTAACATGACACTGAGAACTTTCCAAGATCCTCATGTCTCCGCTGCCCAAGTGCTAGGATTATAGGCATGGATCAGTTTACATTTTGAGACAAGTCATATCTTTGTTATAGCTGATATAGAGAGCAAAAATATGTGTATATTCTCTTATATTTAAGTAAAAAGATTATATTAACTTTGTTTTTATTAATTTATTTTGGTATTGTTGGGAATTGAACCCATCATCTCAAAACATTCTAGGCGAGAATGTTTTTTACTACCAATGAGCTGTATCTCCAGGCCTAGAAAGCTAATTTTACATAAAGGAGATAAGTTCTCAATGACAAACATAGCAATACCTATCACATTATACCAGTCTTGCATAAAGTATTCTTTTCTAAATTTTAGTTGGGATCCTTGCAGGTAAAAATGATGTTTACTTTTAGGTGCTCAGGCAACTCAGTGGAGTCAATACTAATTCATATAATTAAATTCTTTTAAAACAGAATAAAGAGAACTGTGTTTTTTTGTTTTTGGTTTTGTTTTGTTTTTTTAAAGAAAGGCCACTTGGGACTGTGTAGACCAGGCTGGCCTTCCATTCCCAGGGACCCCTCTGCCTTCACCCTAAGTGCAGGCCCATCTATCTATCATTTGAGTAACACAAATCAAGAAACACACAGGGGAAGAGGAAGGATTGATAAGGGATGAAAAGCTGTGATGAGCCGGGTAAAACTCAGCACAGAAGAATAAAACATGAGTAGTGGAAAACAAAACAAAACAAAAACAGAAAACATGGGATTCTCTTTCATGTAGATTTTGGGAACTTCAAGAATTAAATATTAAAAGACCAACTGAGGCTGGATACTTCCATACAAGCTTCAGTGAGACAAAATTCACAGTGATGTCAAGTAACAGATTTAACTGAACTAGAAGAGAGCAAAAACAAGAGGATTAAGATCCCAGAAAATAGGATCAGGAAAAAATACAGAAAGAAATGAGATAATATAAGTATAAAAATAGGAAAATTATAATTAATCTGCACAAATTTATGTACATGTAAAATCTCCCCCTTGTTCACATTTCTGAAAAAACAGCACACAAAAGGAACAAAATACTAGGAGCTTGGTCTGTTGAGAGAGTGTGCTAGGCAAACACTGCCAGTGTGCAAACAACTCCAGGGCAAATGGGTTGATCCCACAGTTCTAAAGGAAATGGCAAGAAAATAAACACTATATAATTAAATACCCCAATTAGTTCCAAGCTCTCTACAGGGTTCTATTTAAATATAAATCTACCATATATATCACATATATATATATATTCATTATATATGATATATATATATATATATATATATCAATTCAATGCTAAAATAAAAAACATACTTTAAAAAAGTTAAAAATACTTCATCTATACATAACTATTATAACTTCAAATGTACTACCATCACCTTGGAGAGTAATACTTTTCTATTAAACTATCTTTTAACTCCTTCACTTTCCATTACATTCTACATTTAACTTTCTGCATTTATTTTGTTTAAAAAAATACTGTATTAGTTTAGTGTATGGGATTTTCCTTGTAGGTTTGTCTGTGTACAACATCCATGCGTGGTGCCCTTGGAGGCCAGAAGAGAGCATTGGTTCTCCCAGAAATAGAATTACATGAGTTGTGAGCTGCCATGTGGGTTCTGGGAACCAAATTGGGGTCCTCTGGAGGAGCAGCCAGTGCTCTTACATCCAGAGCCAAGACTCCAGCCTTTTTTAAGATGTAAAAATATTCATCCCTGGGGGTGAATTCTCATGTAAAATAGAACCACATAAGTTAACTATTTTGAATAAGCTTTCCTACACCCCTCTCCCAAATGCAGCCTTTAAATTAAACTGATCTGGGAAAATAACTATAACTTAAGGTACATAGCACCGTGATGAGCACTCTTCAGTGCCACTTTGTTTGGATTCAGAATCACCATGGAAAAACAACTCTGGGTGTGTCTATGAGGGTGTTCCCAGAAAAGTAAGGAGGAAAGACTCACTTTAAATGTGCCCTCCCCATCATGTGCTGAGAGCAGAGACCAGCAGTTTTTTCCTTGCTTCCTGTGTGGATGCAATGTGACTGGCACCAGTTGTGCATGTGGTGCACATACGTACATGCAGGAAAGACACTCACACACATAATAAAAAGCCTACATCATGAGTTTCAAAGACTTAACTCTACTATTGTGTGAATCAAGTTTTAAATAGCTGTAAATGTTCTTAATAATACAGAAATAAAAAACCAGAATGATGCTTAATTCTATTACTAATGGAAAATGTAGATGAGATGTTAATGTTTGCCATAGTCCTATACTCCTCTATTTGGATAACTAAAAACTTTGACACAATGAAAGATGCCAACTCTTTTGGTAGTATTTTTGTATTTTACGTTAAATAAAACCATACTCAACATACAAAAACAAGACAAATCAGAGAATCTTTGAAATTTTTAAATGAGAATATGGAAATATGACTAGTGGCAAAGAAAAAAATCTTTTGGGGTGAGTCTGCTGTAATAACATAGCAGTCTGCCTCAGTAAGTCTCCTTAGTAAGCAGGAGAGTTTAGTGTGTAACATATTAGGTGCACATGAAAAATTAGGTGAGCCTGCCCCTCCTCAACCCCCAAATTCTAGTACTGTCATTGAAGGGTTTACAAAAATGTCAAAATACCACACTGGAAAAAGTGCTGGGGATCCCATGGTTAAACAAAGCTAAGTGGCTTTTTTGCTATTCATTTCTGATCCACATATATTCTCTCTTTAAAAAATTTATTGCATTAATTTACACATTGTGTGTGGTTAGACTGGGGCCTGCTGTGGTAACCCTCTCCTTTCACCACGTGGATTCCCAGGACTACACTCGGGTCATCAGACTTGGTGGAAGTATCTTTATGCACTGAATGCCTTGCTGTCCTGTTACCTACATTCTTAAACCCAGGACTGAGAACACTAAACCAGTTCTCAACCCCCGCGCTAGACACCCCTAGTCTCCACACTTTTAATAGATTACAGTAATAAAAAGTAGCATTTAATGTGTACTTACTACAGCAGATACAGATATGCAACTGGAAATCATTTAAACATATAACAGTTATCCAGTAAATGTGAAAAGGAATAATGAGAAAACATTGTGATCTTCATGCATTCTGAAAGTTGATGAAACGCTAGCACATTCTTAGTAGTTCTGCCATGATTTTTAAAAACAAGTTTGTAATTAATTCAGGTAACATGATTTTCTAACAGAAGTTATCCATCTAGACCAGTGAGTCTCAATGTAGAGTTCAGGGTCCCTGTGAATCCCAAGATATCTGCAACTGGAGGGGGGGATGTCTCTCGCAGGCCTGGTGTGTCCTTGCACCTGCCACGAACAAAAGGCTCTGACTCTTTTTCATATGGTCATTTCAGGACTATGTTTACAGACAGTCAACTTGAAAGACCGGATAGCTTCCCAAAGAGCCAGCTTACTTACTGCTTGTTCTAAAGTGCAGGACTCCCTAAACTGTATGTTCCTTTCCACTAACGTTCATTACAGGCATCCATCCGAGTTCTCCTCTGTAAACCTCCTCCTGCCCAGGTGGGAACAAGGCAGATCCATTACTGCTGCTTGCGTTATAGCCAATACAGGCATTTTTCTTTGTCATGCTCTATTTTTTCTTTTGACATCTACAAAATGGTTAGTGATTAAACTTACGTAATGCCATCCATTTGCTAAACTATTTTCACAATAGCATTGAAATGGTATTTGCAGTGTTTACTGTATTGGCATTTAAACTGATTGTACAAAAAGCAACTGTGGGTAAAACCGCTGAAGTGTCTTGAAGTGCAAGGGCTGTCTTCGGGAAAAACTTGTGTAATGTTTGAGTTGCAAGCTGAACTAGTCACTTTTTTAATAGAATGCTATTTTCACTTCAAAGAATGAATGACATGCAGGCTATGGTTATTCAGACATTTTCTCAAAAGCAAATGAAGCTAGCCTGTCACTTTAAGGAAAACAAGTGACAAGACTTGTTGTCAATGATAAAATTTGAGCTTTCAAGTGAGAATTAAAATTTTGGAAAAGTTGTACCTGTTATAGTAAGCTTGACAGCTGCCCGATACTTAAAGGCTTTTGTGGTGAGCTTGGTGATGACATTAAATTTGATTTTAAAATATCATCTAGTAAGTCAATACTCGGAAGATCTATAATCCCATACAATTTAGTAAGCCAATAGTCTCCAAATGTCTACCTCATTATGTTCTAAAACCATATGTAAGTAAAAAGACAGTCAATATGTAAGACAGACCACTGGCTTTTAAGTCAGTGAGAGTTCACTGATGTGGCTTCCAATGTCAGATTGTAGCTAACATTTAAGAAACTGGACCAGTGAGATGGCTGAGCAGGTGAAGGCACCTGTCACCATGACTCTGGACTTGGATCCCTCCTACCAGCATGATAAAATGAGAGAAGAGACCCCTCCTACATGTTGTTTTCTTACCTCCCTATGTACAGCATGGGGTGTATGTACACGCACATGCAAATACATTTTTTAAAAAAGCAACTCTCGTACTAAGCTTTGGTATAGTATCAAAGAATAATACTCATGACAGCTAAAGGCTTTTCTTTTTCAACTGTGTTGTGTAGGTGAGGCTGGATTTGTGGCACATAATTCAGTGAAAAAAATATGAAACAACCCAAAATACAACAAATTGAATATAGACACATTCTATAACCCTGAAAAAGAACATCTTCAAAGCAGACGTGGAAAGCTTTTAGGACAACAGATTTCAACACACAAGTAAGAGAAACTAGACTGCTTTGTGTTGGTCAGTGGAGGGCTGGTCTGTTCCTTACCTACTAATGTTGTGAGAGAAAACAGCCTTTTCATGCTTCTGCATGAGAAAACAAGGCGGGAAAGAAAATGCCAACTCAATTTTGTAGGCTTTCCAATTAAAAAGGGGGTGTGTGTGGAAAAGTGGTAATTTGGGGACAAAAGGGGAGAAAAGTCAGCCACACTGAACATACTCAAGTTTGCTTAAATGTTAGGGAAAATACCACCTCTTTTTTTTTTTTCCTAAGTATTCTTACATATATATTAATTTAAATTTAAGGGACTTAGTAAAAAGTTTTACACATCAACTTTTTTTCCTTAGAATTTGTGATATTTAATTCTGATAAGCTTTGGAAAAAGCTTTGAACTTTAATGACTGAATAAAAAATAAAACTGGTTGGGAGAAGGAATGGGACATTTACTTTTTCTGAATTATCGAATGTGGGACACATAAAAACACATTTTCTTTTAGTTTTCTCTAGGCCCTAAGTTGACATGAACCACTGTTTACCAACCACAACACCATTTCTGTATACTAAACAAGGGAAAGACAGAGTAAGCATTAACAAACCACAGCAACGAGATTTTTAACATTTGAGTAACTGTCAATTTTAATATAATTTCTTCTCTTAGAAACATATAATAAGGTGTTTAGACGAAATAAATCAGATATAACTTTCTGATGAAAATCACTTTGTGATTAATGTCTTGATGAAAAATCTAAAATTTAAGTTTTGTTTAAATGATAAACGGTATGTCTGCCATCTATCTGTATATTATGCTCTCTTTAGACACAAAACCCGGACTATAATATATAGCAACTTAAAAACAAACAAACAAAAAGTTTACAGAGACTTGCAACAGAAAATGTCTACAGTACTGAAGGAAGGTATGGGTCCAGTACGTAGGTATCCCTAAGTTGGAAATGAACTAGAAGTTCACAGTTCGTAAATGCACACAGCGCAAGCATGAAGATGCCATCCAACACCTAAACCTGTCAATCCTGGGTTTATACACTACAGAAGACCAGAAAGCTTAATGGTGTTCAAATAGCACTACCCAACATAAAAACTGAAGGCTACCTGCTGGTTGTTTTTTGTCAAGTTGACACAAACCAGAGTCATGTGGAAGGAGAGAATCTCAACTGAGGAACTGCCTCCATCGGATTGTTCTATCTGTGGGCATTTATGTGGGAAGGCCCAACCCACTGTGTAGTGCCATTCTCTGGGCAGGGAATCCTGGGTTGTATAAAAAAATAAACTGGGCTCTCTCTCTCTTCTCTCTTGCACTTTCTGCTTTGGTTTTTCTTCTGTCCCTCCATCTCTCTCTCCCTCCCTCCATTCCTTCTTCCCTCATTCCCCATTCAATAAATCTTTTTCATATCAAAAAAATAGCAAATGAGCAAGCCATGAAGAGCAAGCCAATAAGCGGCATTCTTCCATGGTCTCTGCTTCAGATCCTGCCTTCAGGCTAGATTCCTTGACTTCTTGCCCTGACTATCATTCATGATGAACTCACTGTAAGATGAAATACATCATTTCCTCCCCACATTGCTTTTGGTCATGGTGCCTATCACAGCAAAAGAAAGCAAATTAGCAGAGACACTGGAACCAGGACCAGAGGGTACTGCTGTGAGAGACTTGACTGTGTTGTTTTGGAAGAACTGTGGTAGCATTTGGAACTCTAGGTTGCAAAAAAACAGTTGAGTACTCAAAGCTTAAAAAGAATTCAAGTTTAATATATATGCACACAGTAGGAGTTAGGGGAAGGGAGGAGGAGGGGCATTTTCACATAATTTGATTTTATTTATGAATATTTTCAGTTTTTAAACTTCTTTATAAAATTAGTAACAACATGTAATGATTTCTAGTTCTCTAGGCACTGTATAGTAAATCACTGAATATAGTAAATTCTCTATTCAAATTATAATTTTTCGAATTCTTAAGATCACAGGGCCATGGTATTTCTTCCTTCTGAGCTTAATCATAGGATCAAGAAATTGAAGTCACTGTCATCATTTGATGCTGGGACTAATCCTCTCTCCTATCCCTTAACACTGGCATTTTCCTAACAGACTCTAACCTACAATGCCTGTGATGCTTTAAAAATATGTGCAACACTATTGTTTTACTCTTCAACATACAGAATTTAATTCTTTGCTCCTGGAGCAACTGATAACTTACTTCTAATAAACTAATACTGTGAAAGTAAAGGTATGTGACTCTAGTGACTAGGTCATAGGAAACACCTTGCACCATGCTCTTGGATACCTTACTCTGAGGAAAGTTACCTGCCAGGCTGTGAGTAGACGCCCATATGGCAAATCTTCCTGCCAAAAGTAATGTGAGTGAGCCATTTTGGAAGTGGGTCCTCCAACCAATAAAGCCATCAGCCTGTACTCCTTGATTAATTTTGATTCCAACAACATTAGAAATTGTGAACCATCCAGCTAAGTCACTTCTGAGTTTCTGACAGAAACAGAGAAAATAATTGTTGCTTTCGTGCTGTTAAGTTTTTGAGTTTGAGTAAGTTTAGAGTAACTAGTTATATGACAGGCAGAGTAAAAGATAGGTAACTACTGTGGTGAACAAGAGGAGAAACAGGTACATTCTTTCAGTTCTGAGTGTCCTCTAACGACAGAGCCTTGTCGTCTTGGCCTCTTTATGTCCTTTTTAGAAGACAAAGGACTCCTGCATACTCTCTGTATAGGAATAACACAAACACAATAAAATCAAAATATTATTTTGATTGATTGAGTGACTACAGTATTGGAGACTAAACCCAGGATGCATGCATACCAGGCAAGCACTCAACCATGAAGGCATATCCCAACCCAATTTTGTTTTCTAAAGTCAAATTTTGGGGCTGGAGAGATGGCTCAGCCATTAAAAGCTAGGCTTACAACCAAAATATAAAGTCAAATTTTCTAAAATGGTTCCTCCATACCATATATTTCTTATTCCTATGGCTTCATGTGTCATTTCTGTAGGTGGCCACACAAATTGCAATTTGCCAAAATATCCAACAGCCTCTTGCATATTCTAACAGAAACAGTTTAAAGAAAACAAAATTTCAAGTCACCCATCAGACATAAGGACAAAAGGACTACAGGTGGCTAGTAATAAATCCTTCTCTTATAGGTTAAAGACATTTCTGCTAACTTACTAATTCATACAGAAACAAGGCCAACTGATTAGGAATGTAACTTCTAGAAACAGATTTGTTTTATTTAAACATTATCAGCATATTAGTATACACCTAAAAGTATAACCCACCCATTCTTCTATGTCTTCCTACTCTCATCCTGCAGATGCATACTTTTACAAAGGAGCAGCTAAATATGGACTGCTTTCATTTAAAAGAAAAAACTAATATAACAAAGTATTTCAAAGTTCTATTCCTAGGAAATGATTTCTCATCTGGATTAGCTAAAAGTGAACTTAATTATAACTTATTAAGTACAGATAAATACATATGCAAATGTAAATGATTTTAATTTCAATTGCTTGATTAGCCAATATTTTCTCTAAATTAGGCCTAATTATATTATTACATTGAACATAATAACTGGCTCTCAAAAATGTAATAAATTAAAATTATCCTTAAAAACACATTATAGAGCTACAGTAATAAAAACAATATGATGCTGGCACAAAAACAGACATGAAGACCAATAGAACAGAAGACCCAAACATAAGTACTATAACTATAACCATCTGATATTTAACAAGTCGAAAAACACACACAAGAAAAGACAGTATCTTTAACAAATGGTGCTGGGAAAACTGATGTCTACAGGCTGAAAAGAATGAAATTAGACCTGTATCTATCACCCTAAAAATAAAAATCCAAGTAGATCAAAGACTTCAAATGTGAAACCTGAAACACTAAAACTTCTAGAAGAAAGCACAGTCAGTACCTACAAGATATAGGAGTAGAAAAGGACTTTCTGAATAGGACTATACTTGCCCAGGAATAAGGCCAATAATTGACAACTAGAACCTCACAAAACTAAAAAGCTCTGTACAACTAAGAAAACAGTCAAGCAGAAAAGGAAAAAGTTCACAGAATGGGAGAGACTTTTTGCCAGCCTACACCTGGCAGAGCATTAATATCCAGAACACTCAAAGAACTAAAGAGCAAAGAGCCAAGAAAACAAATGAACCCATTGAAAAATGGGCTAGAGCTCTAAAAAGAGTTCTCAATGGAAAAAAAAAATGGCTAATACTTCAAGAACTGTTCATCATTCTTGGCAGTCAGGGAACTGCACATGAAAACTACTTTGAGATTTCATCTCACCCTAAGTCACAATAGCTAAGACCAACAAATCAACTGCCAACAAATACAGGCAACGTTTTAGAGGAAGAAGAACCCTCATTCACTGTTGGTAGGATTACAAATCGGTTTGGCCATTCTGGAAACCAGTATGGAGAATCTTCAAAGAACTAAAATTATATCTAGTATGTGATCTGGTATACTACTCCTTGGCATAATCCCAAAGGGCTTGGTATCTCACTCCACAGATACTTGCTCAGCAATGTTCATAGCCATCCTATTCACAATAACAGGAAAATGGAAACAACCTAAGTGGCCTTCAACAAAAAAATGGATGAGTACTTTTCAGCTGTAAGAAAAAAAAATGGAAGTTTCAGGTAAATGGTTAGACCTAGAAAAGATTATACTGAGTGAGAGAACCCAGACCCAGAAAAACAAATGTCACATGTTCTCTTTCATCTTTGGATCTGAGCATCAAGTCCTCAGAAGGGAGACTAAACATAGAGTGACCACAAAAACCAAAAAGGACAAAGGATCATTGTGTGTGTGTGGAGAGAGGGAATAGCAGGCTATCGGTGATATGAACTGGGAAAAGAAATTACAGGGAGGGGGCCTCTAACTGCATAGGAAGGAGGAGACATGGGACAAGAACACCAAAATTGCTTGAAAAAGCATTAAGGAATTGTATTACTTCATCTTTACTTAAAATTATACATGGTATATCAGTACATGTGCACATATATACCTATATCCATATATAAGCCATACATACTGAAGGAGTTAAAGCACTTATGCTGACAATGCTTCCCTCAAGCACCACACACTAACAAAACCCCAAACAGTGACTATAGAAAACCCTCTTTTTTGAAAAGTTGGTCAGGATAGTCCAGCGACTCCCAAACAATATAGATAAAGACCGTGGTTCTCTCTCGGGATTTGAAGGTGGGTCCCCATGTTAAAAAACGCCTCACAATTGGGACATAGGACTTTAAGGATTAGAGCTGGATCTGACTTGAAAGCCTCTTTCCTGCAGTTTAGCTTCCACATAAGATGCAGAGGAGTGATGCAATTAAACAGCTGTAATACTTATGAGCCATGACAATTGCCAGCATGGCAAGATACACATGAAGGTGCAGTCAGTGGCAATCAACAGTTGTCTAACAGGACGTAAGGCCCGCTCAACAGGAGGGAGATAATGCCCGGTATTGGAAATGTAGCCAGCTTCCTGGGCTAGTGAGGTCATGGACCTTAGAAAACAATCTATTATCACTATGTTCTTAGATTAGTTCCTTACTACATTATCTTATCTGTATACCTACATTTAAGTGTAGCCACCACCCCAAGTCAAAGAATCTTCCATACAGCAAATGGAGACCATCACAGAAAACCATACTGGACCCCATACAGACATCAACAGATGGTGGGGATCCCAGTCCCAATAGATACATCTACATCACTGTTCCTGTATTTATGGAAACATAATGGAAGACAGGGTGGAAAATTTTAAGAACCAGAATACCAGGAAGTTGGTAAGAAAACTCTAAGAGTCAGAATACCAGAAATTCAACTGTGAAGCAACTCTCCTAAAATGGCTGCATAAACAAGACCAGAACAATAGCAGTATCAATGGACTTGTTAACTTGGGAGAAAAAATTCTGTGGAGTCCCACCCCTAGACAAAGAACTATAGGCAACTAATGACTATTGAGAGAGGGATCATTAGCTTCTCCCAGGGGGAAGTTCCCTTATTGGTTGTACCATAACTATATGTACACAAACTACAAAAATGGACTCAAAGTTGTATTTGTATATGTGTATATATATTATATATAATATATATAATGCAGACATAAATATCTCTTGTATTATTAGCAAGGATAATGGCGACAAATGACAGAAGTTTTATTATTTCCTTATCCAGACCATATTTCTTTAGATCTTTTCCATGGTCTGTCCACAAATACAGTATAATTGGTGCAGCATTATTAATTCTTTGGAGATAAGCTGGACAAGCAAAGGAAATTGAAGGAAGAAAATAGAAAACAATTTAAACCCAGAATCATTTGTCTTACTATCTAACTCACAGTAAAGCTTTACTACTTTTTAAAACTCAATTTTATTAAATGCTTTTGAGGGGATGGAGAACCACTAGGGAGCCTGGAGAGATGGCTCAGCATAGCTCTGGTGTGCAATCATGAGGAGTGAAGTCTGATCCTAGCACTCAAGTAACAAGCAGAGTGCCTGTGGCCATCTATAACCCCAGCACCAAGAGAGGTGTGGGTAAGATTGCTGGTGCTTGCTGGCTTTCAATCTAGAGGAAAATGTAAAAGTTTTGATTTAGAGAAAGACTGTGTCTCTGGGGCAGGGGAGATGGTGCGCTGGTTATGATCATTTCTTGCTCTTTCAGAGGACCCAAGATGGATTCCCAGCACCTACACAGTGATTCCTAACCATCCTTGACTCCAGTTCAGGGACTCTTCTGATCGCTTCCAACTTCCATGGGTACTAGGCATGCATGTGGTGCATATGCAAGCATGCAGGTAAAACATTCACACATATAAAACTCATAAACAAACCTTAAAAAGATCCTGCCTCAAATGAACAGGTAGAGTAGTAATTATCAGAGGATACTTGATTCTCTCTTCTAGCTCTGAAAGCCTGTAATAGGCACATGCATCTGTACACACAAACAGCATACTAACATACAGACATACACAAACAAATCTTTAAAAAACATTAGGACATATGAAGCTTAAGCTTTATTTTAAATGTAAGTATTTAGGAAAATATGTCACTTTTGCAGATACAGAACTTTGTTTGGAATTCTAGTGGTAGGGGACTGAAGAGAGAAGGCTCATTAGTTAATAGTGTGTTCTTGCAGAGGATTTGTGTTTGGTTCCTAGCACTTACTCTGTTCACAAGCAACTGTAACCCCTGGCCAAGGAGATTTAATGTGTCTGGCGTCCATGGGTATCTGCATATATTCACATACAGATACACACATACACATAATTAAAAATAAAAACAGGACTAGAGAGAGAGAGCTCAGTGGTTAAGAGCACTCCTACTTTCGCAGGGAAACTGGGTTTAATTCCCAGCACCCACACGGTGGCTCACAACTGCCTGTAAGTAGTTCCAGGAGACCTGACGCCTCTTCTGCCCTCTGAAGGCACTGCATGTATATGGTGCGCACACATACACATAAAATTAATTTTAAAAATCTCCCTAAAAAGTTTCAATGGTGCATCATTGCCTCAGAGAGATGAAATGAAGAAGATATATTGCATATCTGCATTTAAATTCTATTTTCTGCAGAAGCAATGTTAGAGGTAAAAAAAAAAAATTGTCTACTTTCTTCCTATGATCTACCCACTCAAATTATGAGATCAGATAGACTAAATAATGTATAACTCTGTGAAGCCTAACCCCTTAAACATGAATCTGACAGTACTTCCTACCTTTGATTGCTTATCTCTCAGTGTTCCTAGTTTCACTTTATCATGTGGTTCATCAAGGGTCAAATTATTCTTCCTTTTTTCACCATCTTCAAGCAAAGGTACATAGCCATAACTATTATCTGCAAGACAAAACCCTTGTGAATTAGCAGAAAGCCCTGGAAAAATAATTATAATAAAAATGAAGCTGGCTGTGGTGACACCAGCTTTTAAAATTATTTTATTTTTATTTTTTAAATATTAATCACAGGTTATTTACTTCGTATCCCAGCTGTAGCCCCCTCCCTCATTCCCTCCCAATCCTACCCTCCCTCCTTCGTCTCCACCCTGTCCCTTTCCAAGTCCACTTCTAGGGGAGGTTCTCCTCCCCTTCCATCTGACCCTAGCTTATCAGGTATCTTCAGGACTGGCTGCAATGTCCTCCTCTGTGGCCTAGCTAACCAGCTTTTAATCCCAGCACTACGAAGGCAGAGACAGGCAGATCTCTGTGAGTTTGAGGACAGCCTGGTCTACAAAGCAAGTCCAGGACAGCCAAGGCTACATGGAGAAACTCTGTCTCAAAAAACCAAAAAACCAACCAAACAACAACAATGAAAAGCCAAACAACCAAAAAAACCAACCAACCACAGAAAAACAAATCTCAGTAATTTCAAAAGAATGAACTGTAAGATCTAGTTTTACAATATTTATGTAATATTTACTTTGGCAAGTTGCCCATTTATAGAGATTTTCCTTCCCACTGAACACTTATTTTCCTATGAGAATTCAGAAAACTTGAATTCTGCTTCTTGCATTTTACTGTATCAACAGGTAAACTTTACGGCTGTTTTAGAGGAAGGATAGCGCTGGGGACGCACTAGCTAAGTGCCCCACCCTGGCTACATCTCCAAGTCTATTAAACTTTCATATGGCCATTGCAAGTACGGATATTTGTCTAAGATAATTACTTAAAAAAAACTCCATGCTTATAGAAAATTAGAAAATGTAGTAATGACAAAAATATGGAAAAAAAAAAAAAGCTGGAGGCTGAAGAGATGGCTCTATGGTTAAGAGTACTTGCTGATTTTTCCAGAAGACATGGGTTTGATTACTAGAGCCCCATGGTGGCTCATGACCATCTATTCTCAGGTTCAGGGGATCCAATATATTTATGGACCTTGGTGGAAACCAGGCACACACATGGTGTAGTCATATATGTAGGCAAAGCGTCCATAAACATAAAATAAACTCTAAAAAAAACCTATCTAAATTTTCATGACTTGTGAATTATTCTTATTAACACTGTGGTTTATATTCTTTGTTTTTCTTTTTTAAACTTTACTTATTTTTATTAATTACAGTTTATTCACTTTATGTCCCAGCTATAGGCCCTTTCCCTCGTACCCTCCCAACCCCACCTACCCTCTCTCATCTCCTCCCATGCCTCTCTTCAAGATAGGGGAGGTCCTCCTCCCTTCCTTCTGACCCTAGCTTATCAGGTCTCATCAGGACTGGCTGTCTTCCTCTTCTATGTTTTTCTCTTCTGCATATAAATTTAAACAAGAATGTTTTTTTCTGTACACATGAAATAACTAATTTATTTTTGTATTTCGCTGAACATCATGAACATATCATTGCTGCTTATCATGGCTATACAACCGCTCATGGTAACTTAACTTCTGGACACTGTATCTTTTTGGATTATTTACTGGTTGTTTCAAAGGACATTTGCTGAGAGAGATGCCCAGGGCAAGGAATATGGAAAGGGCACAAAGCTTCTGCACCTTCTTGGGCTCAGTCCACGTTCAGCTATCTAAATGCGCGGATCTTTGATTTCTCTTCTCAAGAAATCTATTGTAATGTATAACGTATGTGCATCTTCTAGTATTTGCACAAATTGTCTTATATATTCTTAGAGCTTCTGTTTTCAACTCAAAGGCACAAACTTTTAAAAGAAGCTTGTTGGTATTCATTGGCAAAATGCTTTCAAGGAAGTTTTATCAATTTAGTGTTTCAGCCTACAGAACTTACTTCCGCATGCCCTAAAGTTTAAATTAAATAAACATAATGTAAAGCTGTACTATGGTTTTTGCATCAGAACTAATTAAAAAAACAAACAAGAAAAAAATTCAAAATTTACCTTTTCTCTAAAACGTTCCAGAAATACATTTAAAAAAGAAAGAAAGGAAAGAGAAAGAAATACCTCGACTAGACTCCATAAGAAGTAGCTGTGATCTTAGCTTGTCAATAAGAGTTTGTTGAAATGAGAGCTGTTCTTGTTGCTCGCGAATTCTTTGTTCATAGTTCTCAGTCTGCTGACAAAAAAACAAAACAAAACAAAACAAAACAAAAAAAAAACTGCCTGAAATTCACTGACAGATGCATTTACTGTGTATTAATAAGTACAAGAGCTGCATGTTCCACCCAGGTAACTGAAAAATCTATTCATGAGTTACTGATTGGCTCCAGGAATTTACTTGTGATCATTATAGTATCAGTAACTTAAACCATTACAGCACTAAACAACTTTAAAAATTATCTTATTTAAAGAAATTCCAGTCAAGAGTTTGATAGTATGGTTTCTTGGTCTCTCAGTAAAGACAAGAATTATAATTTAAAATTTAATACTTGCAATAAAAAAGCATGAACAATTAAGTAGCTGCACTAAAGTTATGCTTTAAAAATACACACTAGTCTTAAAACAAAATTTTACGAATTTTAAATAGACACTGAAATTAACTTTTATAGTACAAAACCATAAACCAAGTAGCCATAGTAAAGATTATGAAAGTCAAAAGAATAAATACAAATTCTAAAGGTAATGTGGCCAGAAACAAGAATACCAGGGTTAATTTTTATTATATAAAGATATTATATAGATTTTAAGAGGCATAATCCTCTCATACTTTTATTCCACCCATCTGCTTATTTTATTATAATTGCTGTGAAAACTAAGCAACAAAATTGACATATGCATTAGTAATATTGACATACAGATGTACAAACCTTCAAGAAAAATCTGAAAATGTATCACAATTACCTAATGAGTATTCTTAAAAGCTATATTAAGAAAGAATGCATAATATGAAAGTCTTTGCCACTTTCTACCATTGGAAGAACAAATGACTAAATATAAATTCCTTAAAATATGAAAAGAGCCTTAATAATTATAGCAAGATCTGGTATATACTAGATGTTTGATTTTTTTAATCAACCAATTCCAAAGTTCACAATTAATGATGTTGAATTATTTTCAGATCCCAAATAATCCTAACGTTCTTTATAAATCAAAGATTTATGCCTTAAGTCTCAAATATAAATTTAAGAGAAATTAAAGAAAAATACTACATTTGCCTTAAAAAAAGGTGGATTTTTACACATAGGGCACTTAAAACAAAAGTAACGGAGAGAACAGGTAAGTAACCCAACTGGCAAGTAAGTTTTGTATATTGCCTGGGGGCAGTCTTACATAACTTGACATTCTCCACAGAACCACACAAATGATGTTAAATATATGTTGATTATTATAAACAGATGAGTCTCAGTCTTACAGAATTCAAGCCCAGATACTGAACACTAGATATTCAAGTATAATACAGAGCCATACTTCTCAGAGGAAAACATCTTATTCGTACATACACTGGCATCCAAGCTGCTAGAATGAGTGGGTAAACTGACTACAAGAAGAATTCAAACATTATAGCTAACTTGGAATACTTTAAACTTATCTGGGCTACCAACATTCTCTAAGGTGAAAGTATCAGCAATATATTATGGTCTTCCATATGTACTTTATGCATTTAGGACATTTTTATTTCAAAGTACTCAAAAATCTTCATAAACATAAGTAATTTCAATAATTACCCATTTTTCTTCAGTGTATCTGGATAGGTGCATAAATCCTGTTGTTCAGTGAGCAAGCAACCAAATAAAAGAAAAGCTAGCAAATTATTGATAGGCTGAGAATAAGTGTCTAAATTATTCACGTCTCAGCCCATTCTTCATCTATTATGCACACTCCCCAACTCCAGTGAAGAAACCAAAAGACCATGTATGTTCATTTGGAACCAACTCAGAACACTTCTGCCAATTAATTTTCATCTTCTTTGTAGCTTAAAAACACACTTCAGCACATCTGCTTATAACATATTATAATAAAGCTGAAATGCATTCAATAGCTGGAAAAGTTAATAAATCACTGGTTACTTCACAGAGAAGTCTTAAACTATTTCTTTACTCAGAAGATAATGTATTATAAAGCCAAGGCAAAACTTTTTAAATAAAAAAAAAATCAATATGCTGAATGTGTAGCTGGGCAAATAACAGAGCTATGGTCCATGTTCTCCTGGGCTTCTAGTTTATTTATGGTATTCTAGTTTGTCTACATGTCTGATGGACAGAGACTGTTACTGTAATCTCTAGTGTCACAGAGTGTCTGGCACATACTGAAATGTTCAGTATATATTAATTGAATAGCAAGCTAATTAAATACCTGAGAAATGGATATGCCTTCAAATACGACCTGAAATAATGGAGGGATAAATGGTCTTGCTTTTATGCTTAAAACTAAATAAAACAAGTTTACTTAAATGTATTTTTCTTAAAAACTCAAATGATTATGTTCACTGTAAATGAACAAATAGCATGAACAAAAAACAATTTTATGCTATTTGTTCATTCAAATTGTTTTTTAAAGATCATAAAATTGATGCACAGTCACAGTATTTTAAAATATAGTGCAATTACAAGCAAGTGCATTCCAGTACTATCAAAGACCCCACAAACAGAAAACTCACTAACAACCACATTGGAAATGTACAACAGTAATGTCTTGTCAACACTTCTGTACAGAGCACAGACATGACAGCTAAAACAGACAGAAGAGAAGATGCTTTTGACAGCCAGTGTGTGTGAATGATTCTTTGAGTCAGATGGCAGCAACAAGTTACCAACTAGGAGATCTGCATGACAACTAACCATCCATCTGTATCAAACACCATCTGGCCAAGATGACTCTGGCTTCTGTGTACTTGACATTCCTTTTAATTCCAAAGACTAGCAAAACAAGTGGTCTATCAGAATCTAAGAAGTAAACAGGTATATAGGTATTTGTGTCATAAAGGGTTGTATATTCTTTCTTAGTGTTCAACAGCAAACAAAACAGCACCATGGAGATCAAATATATAATAATACATATAATCAATTTATCAAAAATGGTCATCCAAACATACTGTAGACTATCATAAACAAAGCAAAAGCCTCATCTTAAGAATTATTCTGAAGCTGGAGAGCTGGATCAACAGTTAAGAGCAAATGCTGTTCTTGCAGAGGACCTGAGTCAGTTTCCCAGCATTCACATGGAAATTCGTAACCTTCTCTATCATTAGCTCCAGGGGATGCAATGCCCTCTTCTGGCCTCTGTAGGCATCAGGACCGCATGTGACTTATGACATACATGCGGGCAAAACATTCATATACAGGAAATAAAAATTAATTAAAAAAGCTTATTCTTTTATTAAAGAAAAATTTTAGTCCACCCTCTTCAAAACAAAGATACCATATTTTCAATAATTTTGGACATACAGCTGTTCAAGTTTTCATGAGTTTCATAAATATTAAGATAGTATTCTGTTAATTGAATTTTTTTCCTGTTGCAGCATTGGATGTTCTAATTTTTCATATTTTTTAAGATGTTTGCTTCCTATATTGGGGGAAAACTTCAAACATCCTTAAGTCAGCTATAATATTCTACACTGGCCAAATATTATTTCTCTCATTTTCAAGAATTAATCCCAATATTCTGAAAAAGTACTATGGCTTTCTTCCAATGATTTTTACTAGGAAATTTAATAAATGTTGAGTGGATAAAACATAGTCTCAAGTTAAAAACATTTAAAACTGCTCCAAGATTAATACATATGAGAGCTTTATTGAAGGCTCTCCTTGCATAAAAATGTTCACAACAGGGAATGCCACAGCTCATGAAGGATATAAATATTACTTATTTCAATATACAGTAGTTTAGATAAAAGCTAATAATTTATACGCAATCTATTTTTAAAACCCATCAAAAACTTTAGTAAACTGTCAATTTTACTTTCATTTTTTAATGTACAAGATCATCTATCTTGGCTGACGTGTAGCTCTTTCTTCAACCTTTCTTTGTGTACTAATTTAATAAGCTCCCCACCTCCCACCAGATACTAGGATTTAACTAGGATATATTGAGCTGGGCAAATCAGATTTCAGTTTGATTATCTATTGCTAGTACTGTCCTCCATTTCTCAGCATGGTCAATGGCAAGCTATGAAAAACTGTTTTTAAAGTTTTGCTTCTGCGGGGGAGGGAGCACTCCTGCCAGGAGTCATAACAAACACTCCATTCAACTAGAAGTTCAGACTTCTCCTGGACCACTGTGGGCTTCTGATGCCCTTGCTAAGAAGGAATAACAATGTTAGACAGGGTGACTGATCCAGATTACCATGGGGAAACCAGACTGCTTCTCCACAAGGGAGGTAAAATCATTATCTGGAATACAGGAGATCCTTTCGAATAGCTCTTAGTGCTACCATGTCCTGTGATTAGAATCAATGGGAAACTACAACAGCCCCTTCAGGAATGAAGGTATGGGGCACTCTTTTAGGAAAAGAGGCAAGACCTGCTGAGGTGCTTGCCAAAAGAGGAGGAAATACAGAATGGGTGGTAAAGGAAGGTACTTATAAATACCAGCTAAGGCCATGTGATCAGCTGTAGACATGAGATTTATAGTTGGCATGAATGCTTCTGTTATATTTTGTAAATGTATTTGCAGATATTTGATTTTTTTACTCAATTTCTTTACTATATTTATAACATCAATTAAGAGAATTTATCAATTGTTATCCTATTTAACTTCGAGATACTAAAAGAACACCCCTCAAGAAACATCTCCACCTATTCTAATTTATAATGCATTTGTGGTTGGTTGTATTAGGGATAGTTATATCATGTTTGGTGTTAGACCTGGTTAAATATATAGTATATTTGTTATTTTGTGTGTTTAGGCATAATTATGACCTGGTTTTTGTTTTAATTTAAAAATTAATCATGATATAAGGAGATATGATTGTGTAACAAGGGATAAACTTGTGATTGATATTGACCATACTGGAATTAACAAAAATGAAAGGGTGCATATGTGAGTGATTTTTGCTTAATATGAAGTGGCAAGATCCACTTCTAATCTGGATCTCTGAGGTGGGAAGACCCATCTCTAAATCTGGGCTACACATTCTGCTGGAAGCTTATATAAGGTCATGGAAGGAGGATGCTTTTGCTCTTTGTCTGCTTGCTCTCACCTCACTATCAAGTCCACTCCTTCACTGGCAATAGAGCCTACTTCTAAGGGATTCCAGTGTTTACTGAAGACCAGGTGAGACATCTTGCCTCATGAACTGAACAACTATGGATTCTTGAACCTTCTGTCATAGGCAGCCACTGTTGTATTAGCCTATAAGTCATTCTATGTATTCATTCTATAAGTTCTGTTATTCTAAAGAACCCTGACTAATACATTTTACAATCCAATTTTGGTCATCCCCCTTTAAAACCTTGGATTCTGTTAGAAATGAAAATAAAACTTGATGTAGTGGTGCACACCTATAATCCCAACACTCTGGGAGGCAGAGGCAGGCGGATCACTGTGAGTTGAAGGCCAGCCTGGTCTACAAAGCGAGTTCAGGACAGCCAAAGCAACACAGAGAAACCCTGTCTCGAAAAACCAAAAAAGTCTGGTATGACAGTGAAGACCTTTGATCCTAAAACTGGGGAAGCAGACAGAGGCAGGCAGATCTCTGAGTTCAAGGACCAGTTTGGTCTCTACATAGTGAGTTCCTGGACAGCCAGGCCTACATAGTGAGACCCCATCTCATAAATAAATAAATAATCTTTACTGGAATGATTGAAAAAAATGGCAAATACAAAATATTTGTATATATTAACATTTTGGTGAATGTTAGATCTTCTTTTAAATAACAAATGGAGTATCTACATACTATTTAGAATTGTGGAAGCTGTACACTGAAGTCTCCACCAGGGTAATGGGGTTTGGGTCACTTTAGACTGCTCTACAAGGGCACTGTTTTGTGGGGTAGTCAGGGTATAGGATATGCTTAGACCCCAGAATGGTAAAGTGAACAGTGTGTAACTTTAGCCTGGAGAATCAAAGGCATGTCATCCAAATCAGGAGATACAAAAATGCAGGTAGAAAAATGGATCCAGGATTACCTAGAGCCTTGAGGACCCAACCTCCACCCAAGAGTGTATAGAAGACGAACCATGGACTCAAAGATTCTCTGCCTCATGATTTTATATTTGTCCTACATTTATATAGCCAGGACCTATTATTGCCCTTTTCTTTCTCACTAATCCCTTTTTGAATGAGAATATCTATACTTGTTTTCATTCATTTTTAAAAATTTTTATTTTATGTGTAAAGATGTTTTGACTATCATGTATTTCTTTGTATCATTTGCATGGTATCCACATTGGATCCTCTGGAACCTGAGAAACAGAAGGTTGTCAGCTGCCACGTGGGAGCTGGGAAGCTAACTCCAGCCCTCTGGAAGAGTAGCAAATGTTCTTAACTACTAACCCACCTCTCCAGCTCCCCATTATCGTTGTCTTTTTTTAAGCATATAACTTGCTTGATTTTTTTTTTTTTTTTTTTTTTTTTTTTTTTTTTTTTT
>NW_026585895.1:22279705-22305159 GCF_907164565.1 Psammomys obesus
TTTTTTTTTTTTTTTTTTTTTTTTTTTTTTTTTGTAGGCTCACGACTGGTAGGGAATGTGTTACAGGATGAACTTTACCTTGAGTCTCATCTATGCCTGATTGAGATATTTAAGCAAGACTTTGTACTTAAGGTTTTTAAAGCTGGGGAGTGTGCTGCTCTGGGCGTGGGTGCTGCACCTACATCACGAACTACCAGTTCGACTGAGACCCAGTTCTTTCAGTGGGTCCATTCTATCCTCTACTCCATCTACTAGCTGCTGGAGCACAGGGAAAAGCCAGTGATCAGGAGCACGTCATCAACACTGAAGATGAAAACCTGAAGCATGGCTGTGATCAAAGAAGATAGTGACCCCTGGCATCTGCTGATGGGCTGCCAAGCATCGCTAAGGAGCTTGGGAGAGCCATGCAGACTCTGAGGAGAGACAGGAGGTACAGGAGGAATCTGCAGAACCTGCAGTATCCCTTGAACTGAAAAAAAAAAAAAAAAAAAAAAAAAAAAAACAGGTCCTATAGGAAGATGCTTTTAAAAAGTGGAACACAAAATTGGAAGGAAACAAGGCAGAGCAGATGTCCCTCATGCAGGGGAGAAAAGCAAAACTACAGACCCAGTGATGAATGTATGGGAACAATATAGGAACATAGATAGCCACAGTGGACAAAAACATGGCATTACTGAATAAGGATGGCTTTGTTGATGAGTGTGGTCCATGTTACCAGCAAAGGTTATATTGGATGTCCTTGGTCTTTTGCTGCCATCTGAAGCCATGTTCATGTCTGTGGCCTGTGCTGCTGCCAGGGATCATGTTGGTGCCATAGCCTGCGTTGCTGCCCTAGGCCATCCATACGAGGGCCATGATAGGTCTGTAGTCCATGCTCTAGCCAAGGGCTGTGTTGATGTCCATGGAGACCATGTAGAAGTCCATGATCTGTGCTGCTGCTGACTGTAAAGAGCAAGGAAGCTTCTTTTGCAGTGGTATCAATGGCTGCAGACTCAGTTGAAAATGAGAGACATAGAAGGTTTGTGACAACTCTCCTTCTCCACATACACTTGCCCCCTCCACCCACCTCAGCCCCAAATAAAATTTAGAGAGAAAGCTAGTGAAGAGAACTCTTAGAAATTGTGATAGGGATGCTGAAGTATAGCTCTTCACAGTTTATGGTTTTTGGTCGGGGTGGGGAAGGACTCAGTTTTCTTTAAGGGGCTGGCCAATGGGAGTTTGACTATACTCCAGTGAATATATGGGCAGGACAAAATGGGCTTGGTATTATTTTTCTTTCTTCTTATTTCTGGGGAGATGGTACTAAGGTAAGGGGGTGGACTTGGGAGGACTGGGAAGTGAATGTGATGGGGTACATTATATGAAATTTCCAAATAATCAATAAAAATATTATGTTGGATTAAAAAAAGATTTTCAAAGATGTTATTAAAATACATCAAGTCATAGGGGTATGGATTTGAAGCTGTGAAAAACAGGGGTAGAATGGCACGTTTTAAATGTGTCCCTGAAAAATTCATGTTGAAACGTGAGGGCACTGTCTTTATTCCTCATGGAGGTTGCAGTATATAAGAGCTACCCTCAAAATGGACATGGGGACCTTGCAAGACACTTAGAAATATCTAAAAGGTTTGTTTGTTTGTTTTAGAGACAGGGTTTCTTTGTATAGCCTTGGCTGTCCTTGACTGGCTGTCCACACTGGCCTCAAACTCGGAGATCTGCCTGACTCTGCCTCCCTGAGTGCTGGGATTACAGATGTGCACCACTGCGCCCAGCTTGCAGTGTCTAAAAGTTCTGACAAGACATTTCTCAGATGAAAATATGAGATGAAAATGTGCAGATATCTTTAATTATAAAGGACAAATAATTATTTTATGGCTTAGAACTGACAATGTCTATAGGAGAAATAAGACTTAATGTAGAAATCACCAACAATTTATTTTAATACCACTAGCTTCAACAGAAACAAATAGAATGAAATGTTTTATCTACTCTTCACAAAGAATATGTTGAAGAATAAAAGAAAAAAAGAACCAGAGTATTAAATAATGAGGTATTTACACCTTAAGTGAAAGAACTTTGTTTTTGGTTATAAAGCTTTCAGCGCTTTTATTGCAGATATACTTAGCATTTAACAAAAAATACTTTAAAACATATTTGAATTTTTATTTTATGTGTATGAGTGTTTTGCCTGCATGTATTTGCCCCACACGTGTGCCTGGAACTTGAAGAGGAAAGAAAAGATGTCAAATACTGAAACTGGAGTCACAGAAAGTTGTAAGCTGCTATGTGGGTTCTAGAAACTGAACCTAGGTCACCTTCAGTAAATGCTCTTAACTGCTGAGCTTTCTCTCTAGCACACATGAAAGTACTTTTTATACTTTAAAACAGGGTCTCTAGACTGGGTTGCTTCAAACCTACTATGTACCCAAGGCTAACCTAGGACTCATCTTCTGTTCTCTACCTCCCGAGTTCTGGGATCACAGGCATGTACCATCACACCCTGTTTATGAAGTGCTAGGGACTGAACCCATCCAAGGCCTTGTGTATGATAGAAAAACTATCCTAACAAGTGTTTCTCCAGCCCACACAGGTATTCTGTAAAAAGTAGTGCCCATAATAAAGTGCTTTTGTGATTCAGATGAGCTAGTACTAGCCGGTACAAAACATTACTATTGCAGTATATTAATGGTCAGAAAGCATTGCAGAGTATCTATTTCAAAAAAAGAAGAGGAATATAGCCAAATTTAGTCTTATTTGTAGCCTTTAATTTAGCTTCACTGGCTACTCAGCAAAATTCCTTGCTTTGCAAATTGGATGACTTGTATCAGTTACCTTTCTTAACAGTATAAAGAAAAAAAACAATGTATGGAGTAGCACCTGAAGAATTCTTGAATGAAGAAGAATGTTTCTTTTCTATGCAAGCCTGTGACTTTTTCTTTAATCAACACTGAGAAAAAAGAGATAAATTTTATTTCACACATTTCTTTTCAACAAAGAGATTAATATCTTCTGATTATATAATGAAAAGACTCTTGGGATAAAGAGTAGAGGTCCACTGTAGGACATTTTCTATAGCCCAATATTTATGATTTATAAATTTACAAAATTCAAATGTTTTGTTTTATTACTGATTCTTCTATTGGAAAAATGGTCAAGAGAATTTACTTAAACCTTAAATATATTTGGTTTCTCACAGAACTGCAGAAATCAGTGGCAGGCAACTTTGTATGAGTAATAAAAGGACTGAATATTTAATTTCACTTTATGGAATGCTGTAGTACTTAAAACTCTCCAGGTAACCTCATCATAGCCAAAAGATGTGCAAGGAACGCTAATTATTTCCTGTATCTCCTCTCATTCTTCCGTTTTGAAACAGTGGTTTAGCTAGCTGTGCAATCATTATGCTAGAGAATATACTTACTCAGTAGCCTTCCTTACTATTAGGTGTGACCATGTCACTAAAATTAAGTTCTACTATATTCCTTCTTTACTAGGGAGAGAACCAAAAGTTAGGCTCTTTCCTCCAAACATAACATGCTATTTTAGGATGGTGGTGGCACAAAGAGAAGAAAAATGACACAAAACTCCCTGCCACTTTGTAGGTCTAAACTTGGTTACTATAGATCACTGGTTGGGTCATTCATTATATGGGTCAGCTTTCAGGTGGGAATGTGGTCCCGAAACATCCTAGCCTCTCATCTGTGAATGTTCCTCAACAGATCAATTCTTTCAAGTACAACTTTAGAAAGAGCAGTTGGGTTCATTCACTTTTCTGCCATCATTGGTTCTATTTTTTTCTTTGCTCTGTAATCATTACTTAAAGATCCACCTTTTATCACATCAAAATTCATCTCCAATGCAGATGAGCCCCCAATTTGCATTTCTAAGTGTAACTTTACTTCAAAGAACCAGTTTCAACTGCTTGCTGAGAATCCTCCTTAGCTGTCTGCTAGAACTTAAACTCAAGATAACTAAACAAATAAAACAAAAACCTTCTTTACCACTATCACCAGGAATATAGTATTTTGCATTTTTGAGAACACATTTTAAATCTTTAAACAACCAATACTGAAAATCTTGCTGGGTGCAAGTGGTGCACATCTGTAATCCCAGCATTCAGGGAGGCAGAGGCAGGTGGATCTCTGTGAGTTTAAGGCCAGCCTGGTCTACAAAGTGAGTCCAGGACAGCTAAGGCTACACAAAGAAACCCAGTCTTGAAAAACCAAAAGAAAAAAATGGAAAAATAGTCTGGGAAGTAGTATATAATTTTTAAAACACCAGGTTTGACTTCAAAGCTTTGCTCTTATCACATTACTGAAGGAAAAAAAAAAGTGTCATTTTATTATTATAGTTTCTAAATGAGCTTGTTTTACCTAAAAAATTCAATATTATATCCCAAAGTACAAATATAACAGAAAAATTAGTGAGTTGGACTTGGTAACTTATAGAACAAATGACCACCCAAGAAATGTCAGCAATAGCCTTGTTTGAGAAACACATTTTGCATCTGAGAAGCTGACCCTTTGCACACCAAGTCAGAGGGAAACAGTTTGTACAACAGAAGTTTTCACCTCAAGGATCTGGGAATGTAAGGAATCTTAAGAGGTAAGGCTTGTTCTGTTCCCATCTATTTTTCTAGCCATCCTTCCTTGTCTTTGTTCTCCTTGGTGATCTTTTAAACAAAACATTGTATTTCCTTATAAGCATGGTTTAATGATTGTATAGTATCTTTCAATACAATTGCCTCCAATAAAATCTCAGCACTATGGACACTGTGCATCCCTTCGAGCTTCTTGCAAGAGGGTTCCTTTGTCCACTCTGCTGAAAACTCACAATATAGACTCTACATCTTGTTTGATGAAACTGAACTCTGCTATCTACAGCACATACATATTTCTCAAAAAAATATTACAGGAAACTTAAGTTTAAAATGAAAATAAGCAAGGTCTTAGTACGAAACCCAATGTCAGAATGGCTGTTTCATTATACTACAGATTAGGTAATGGCTAACAAACTTCAATATTAGCGGCTAACATATCACTTCAAAATGAGGACGATTTTATTGTTTTCCAAGAATACAAATACCTCAAATGAACTTGCAGAAGGAATCTCTTGTGACTGTATGGAAGCATCACCTGTCTATTAAAAAACAAAAACAAAAACAACCCAAAACCTATGGCCTATAGGAAAGGGCAGAATAGAAGGTAGGACGCCTACCAGGCAGAAAGGATTCTGGGATAGAGCCAGGCAGGAGATTCACCCAATAAGATTTGAGGAAGACAGATGCATGGAATGGTAACAGATGCATGGACAGGTAAGCAGCCATGTGGCTGAATGTAGATTACAATAAATGTGTTATTTTACGTTATGAGCTAGTCAGAGAAGAGCCAAGCTATAAGGCCTAGGTATTTGTAAATATATTTTAAGTCTCATGAGTCATTATTCTGGGATCTTAGGGCCGGGAAGAAAAGCCACCACAAAATGAACCTGTGTGATAGTGCATGAATTCATAAGGATTGGACAATGAAGTAAAACATGAGAGAACAAAAAGACAAAAGTACCCACTAGCCTACCACTGTCAGTTCTGGACCATCCACTCATATGAAACACAAAGCACTTAATTATATCACTGTCTCTCTTCAAAACTGTTATCTGATATTTTGATCATTCTTTCATATCCAACAACTTTGGTTCTTTCACACAGCTTCTCTAAATCCTACTAGTAAGACCATCAATCCAGGAAGTATTCTACTTCCTCAACTCATTTTAGCTTTTATGGCTTGAGAAGACAGGTGTTCCTAATCATCAATGTATGCTAAACTAGTATTACAGTCTTTTCACTCTTATATTCCACTTCTAAATTTTTTCTTTCCCCTCACAAGACCTCAGCCATTAATTAGCTTTTTGTTCTTAGAAGCTTCTTTCTAGTTTCAGCTCATGTCTCAGGGCACATAATTTCTATTACTTCTGTTTGTACTTATACTTTTTTTACCCTCAATTCTTTAATTTAGCATCTTAATGTGTAAAGTACCACTTAACTCTGTACCTTATCTACTGATTTCTACTCAGCTGCTAAAAAAATGACCAACAAATATATAAACTGTTATTACTAAAAACTCAAAATAATTTGAATCTAACATTTTTTTTATTTCTTATCTAACACTACTTCAGTATTTTATCCTCACATCACTTTATCTAGTACCTGACATCATATCTCACTCTTATATAATAACCCCTCTTTCTTCTACAACTGCCTCCAACATCCACATTTATCCTCTCTTGTGTGTGGGTTTTTTTGTTTGTTTGTTTGGTTGGTTGGTTGGTTTTTTTTGCTCCAGTCCTGAGAGAACATTTGCTTTCTATTCCCGGTTGCTTTCTAACCTAAGCTCTGAATTTCCAAAAGCAAACGGACTGGTTGCCTTCCTCTTACCTTCTTTCTGGTACTTTAAATATCTGATGCCCTGTATGTTAGATTCAGTATTGAATAAAACGAAGCCTCATTCTCTTATAGCTCATGAAGACTTCACTTTGTTAGTAGACAAAAACTTAAAAATAACAAGAACAAAAAACTCAGACATACACTCTTCATATAATGTGAAAGTAATAAATGCTTCCTGAAAAAAATAAGCAAGTAGAGCTTGAAGAGTAGTAGAGCCTACTCTTAAAATTCAAGAAATCCCTTGAGAAGGTGGCATCTGAGGAGAGACCTGAAAGCAGTAAGGAAGAAAACCATGGCACTATATAAAGGGAAACTACTTTAGGAACAGCAATCATAAAGGTTTCAAGGAAAGAATATGCTTTGGAAAATATTCAGAAGACATATGTAGTTGGAAGACTGTTAGAAATGTGGCAAAGGAAAAAGTACCTATGTGTGACTAGGGTATATGTGTCTCTGTACTGAAATCTCAAATCTAACAAGGTCACACCTTTTAATCATCTAATCTTTTGAAATAGTGTCACTCCCAGGTGACTAAGTAGTCAAACAATTGAGTTTGTGCGGCCCATTCTTATTTAAACTACCACAATCTCCAACACAAAACTCCTTGTAGGCCTACAGAACTGATCTTATACCTACCCATCAGATCGTTCCTCCATATGTTCTACAGGTCTAAACCTAAAAATCAGAACTGAACTACGTATCTTATTTCCCAATACCCAAACTCTACCTTCTTCATCACTTTTTTGTTTTGTTTTGTTTTTTTCCTTTGAGATAGGGTTTTTCTGTGTAGCCTTGGCTGTCTTGGACTCGATTTGTAGACCAAGCTGGTCTTGAACTCATAGAGATGGACCTGCTTCTGCCTCCCAGTGCTGAGATCAAAGGCATGTAGCACCACAGCCAGACCTTCATCACTCTTGATTTCAGTCATTAGCACTGAACTAGTCATTCAAGAGTGTACTGCCACCAACTTCGTAAGTGACCAACATTCAGGTGCTACCTGCTTTCCATTTTATCTCCTAAAGAAATTTTAGAAATTTCCTTTAATTCACCCATAGCTACTAATTCAGGCCCTTGTTTTGAATTCTTATGATTACTATTTATTTTTTTTTCTTTTTCTAGACCAAGGTACAAAAATACATATACTTACTATCTAATATATGTTAATAAAGGTTTAATATATTATAAAAATTATTGATATAGTTTTTAAATTAATGTAGATATTAGAATTTATAAAGCATGAGTGGATGACTGCTATATTTTTATATTAGTTGCATTTAGAATATATGTAATGTGTCTCTAGTATGTTTGTTGAGCTCTTTGTCAGTGCCAAGACTTTTCTAAAACATACAATTCTTCAGTAACTTTTGACTGAATAGATACAATAAATACTACTTAGTCATACCTCACAATGAGGCTGTTATCTCTGCTGCTTCTTCTCCTGCTATACCTCCTCTTTATGGATTCATAAGACTGCTTTATAGGACATGTAAGGTACCAAACAGTCCCTTATTTCTTGTTTTACATAGGCTCACAGATGCAGACACACACATTCACATTGTGGTGACCTGATCCACAAAGAATGAATTAGATGCCTCTTCTTTGGGCCACATACTACCTTCTTGATATTTTCTGTAATACCTGATAATAGCCAGATAAAAGCCATTAAGCCTCTTTTCTATTTTTTATATTATATATGAAATAACCACTTTATTTGTTACCTATTTGAACTTTTAAAAGTTCCCAAGAGCATAAACAATGTTTTACTTATCTTAGTACTCTCAAAACTTTATCAAAGGTTCAGTTAACACAGATTCCCAATAAATGTATCACAGAAATCAATCAGGCTATCCTTTAAGTTTAAAAGAGATTTTAAGTTTAAGAGATTTTTCTTTATCCATTCTTGAGTACTTGACAAACACTAACTTAAATTCCCATTTCCTTCTTTGAGATTCATGCTAGTATGAGAAAAGGCTTCTTCCATGGCAGAGAAGGGATTAAACTGGAAGGACACAGGCAAAATTCTGGTTTCTGTCTTAATCTAAAATAATCTAGACACTCTTTCCCTAGTTCCAAGCTACCTTAGACCATAAAGAGAACTGCCAAGTCTCTTAATGAATCTAATTGTAAAGTAGGAAGAATTTCTTTTTTGTTCATTTAAATAATTCTTGAAGGCCCTGTCATATCATGCCCTTACCAAAATAAGAAGATTTAGAGTCTTTAGTTCACTCAACAACAGAATATATTCTTTTGTAAACCAAGAGAAGATGCACAAAGAATAAAGAAGCTTCTGTAGAATTCAGGGAGGTATATACAGAAATGATTCATAGTGGCTGTATCACCTGTAAAGGAAGAGACTGTAGTGAACAAAGACTTCATGGCTAGCGTTTTTCTCTTTTTTACTTCAAATGTCATGGAATAACATTTTTCTTTATATCTACCTGTATGTGTGGTATGTGTGAGTATATGTTCATGTTTGTGGGCACATGTGCAAGCGTGTTCATGTAGAAGCCTAAGGTTGATGCTGAGAGTTTGCTCAATCACTTTCCACCTTATTCAGTGAGGCAGGGTCTCTCAATTGAAGCCTAGAGCCTGCCACTGAGACTTCCCCATCACTGCCTTTCAAGGGTTGGAAATTACAGGCAGATCAATATGCCCACCCAACATTTACATGGATTCTGGGGAATCAAATCTGGCCCCTCAAAGCACTTTAAACCACTGAGCCATCTCTCCAGCTCCTCAAGAAGCTGTTTATCCAAAGCAAACTAAAATCCCCTACCTCCAACTGTCAGTGGAAGAATAAGCTAACATTCCTCCTAGTAGATCTTTGACTGTTATTTTCATAAACACCTACTTGTAAAATTGGTCCTTTGATATTACTTGGGAAAATGGCCTTTAAAAATATTCCTTTGTGGTAAGACTGTACTGCTGTGTCAGCTGATTTAGACAGTGTAACAACACTTAGGTAGATCTACGGTCCCTGATGTGTACTTCTGGTTGACACAGTATCTATGAGGCTAGCTCTGAATTCAAAAATAACAGCAAAACTCAAAAAACTGTGATTCTTAAGTGGAATTCCTTATGCTTTGCACACATGTGACAGAATTTGTGAAGCTGGAGGGAAAGTACGCATGAAGACTGACCACAGATTCCTGCATAAAGAATGGAAAAGGATAGCAACAAATTTAGTTCCAAGTCACATCAAGACTTGAATCTTCCTGTTATCCAAAAAACAATATGGAAAAACAAACAAAAATCAAAAAACAAAGAAACAATGCAAAGCTGAGAAACAGTGATAAACTTCTTTCAGTTAGTCATAAAATGACTTTTACATTTCTATCTCTTTCTTATATAAAAGTAAATAGTGATATTTAAAACTATATATGGAGAAACAATGTCTATCTTACTTAATCATAATCACTTTAAGATGAGCCCATCAAACCAACTTTTCCTATAGGACACAGAATGTTTTTTAAAGGTAACAAATAAAAACCTCAATGTTCATTCATTATTACACTCTTGTGTTTTAAGAATTACAGTTCTCTCACTAGTTTTCAGCAATCTAACGTTCTCAGTTATCAACCTCAATTTACCAGAATAACCAATTTTCAAATCCAAACCCACACACCTTTTGCTGTAGCTCTCTTATTGCCGAATCTCTATCCATGCATGCCTGTCGGAAGGCTTCATATGCTCTATTGAGTTGTTCACCAATGTTTTTATCCATTCCTCTTTGATCTGTAGCATCACTATAAAGGATGGTATGAATGCCAGCTCTGGAAAATATCAGAACAGCTTACATAGTTATTAAAGTTACACACATTTTAAAAATACTTCCTTGAAAGAGCCCTATAAACACAGCACCAGGTGCTATCAGGGTTTACAAAAACATAAAAACCTGAAATCATGACATGAAATAGGAAATTTACAATGTTAAGTAAAATATTCTTTGCTAATATTCCAGTTCCTAAATCATGGTCCAGCTAATAGAAATGCTGTTTTGAAAATCAGAACCTGTAAATATCATCTAACAATGGAGAAGTATTTTTTAAAAAATCATTTATTTATTAATACTTTAGAAATATTCATTATGATTAGTAATATGGGAAGGGATGTCTTTTTACTAAACAGACAGTTATTCCTACTTATAAGGTGAATTTTTGCTACACTGAATTAGAGCAAAACTAAATAGATAATAAATGTTTGTGGATGGAATTCACACTGTTGTTATCACCAAGCAATTAAAATGTGTGAAAATGCTCTTATTTTAGAACAAAATCTAGGGAGAGCTGTTGTTGGAGTGTACATTAAAAAAGAAAACTACATCCCTTCAGTCTCAACTCCACTCCCTCTTAGTTTCCTAACTTCCCTGCTGCTTCTCAACTGCACATGATTTTCTCAGAGGAGGTAATTTGGTTTATCATCTCAGTTTACCTAACATCTCTAATACATTCCTTGGCACTGAGCAGAGAGCTCCTTAATGATTCTGACTCTTCCTGTGCAGTTATGAAAAAACACAACCCAGGCATTTTTTTTTTTTTTTTTTTTTTTTTTTTTTAGGATTTTCTAAACTGCCACAGAAGAGACACAACTCTCTATTGGCTTTCCAGGATAACAAATTGTTTCTTTCTAGGAAATCTTTATAATCTCAATTAAAAATTTAAAATACGTATTATATGTGTGTCTGTGTGCATGTGTTCATACATGTGTGTATGAATGAACACATATGTAGAATGTCAGAGGATAACTTGCAGGAGTATGTTATCCTTTTCTACAATGTAGATTCTAGAAATTGAGTATTTAAAAATTATATTTAAATATAATTCACATAAAATAAAATCTAACATTTTCAAGCATATACATGGGCATTTTAAATATATTTACTATGTGGTACAATTTTGTGAATGTTTTTTTTTTTCCTGACAGAAACAATGAACCTATTAAAAGCTAACATCAATTCCCCTAATGTCATTTATTTCCTAGCAAGTAATTGGTCTGTTTGAATGGATTTGCCTTTTTATAACATTTTATATAAATGAAATAACAAAAGCTGGCTGGGGATATAGGCTGGTAGTAGAATGCTAATCTAACATATTCAGGACCCCCATTTTAACCCAGAACTATCATAAAAATAAATAAATAAATGGAATCATATAACACAAGGCCTTAAATGTGTGGCTTCTTTCAGAAGATACTATTTCGGAGGCTTATCCATTTTGTAGCACATAACAATAATTTGTTTTTTATATGAAATGTATGTTCACTGAAAGGATATGCATTTTGTTTATCTGCTCCTCAGTTACTGGATAGTCAAGATTGTTTCTACTTTTAGGCTATTATGAATCAAGCTACTATGGGAATGTCTGTGTACATATTTAAAATTTTTTAATTTATTATTTTATGAATACAGGAATTTTGCCTATATGTTTATCTGTATACCACATACATACCCAGTGTCCAGAAGAGGGTATCAAATGCCTTGGAACTGGAATTACAGACGTTTTATAAGCCAGCACATGGGTGCTGGGAATAGAAGCCAGGTTCACTGGTAGCACAGTCAGTCTATTAACTACTGAGTCATTTCTCCAGACTTCTGTGGAGGGTAATTTCTGGGTCAAATGACAATTCTATGTTTAACTTTTGGGAAACTGACAAATTGCTTCCATAATGGCTGTGCAGTTTTACATTTCCACTAGCAATGCACAAAGTTTCCAGTTTTTCTACATCCTCACCAACATTTCTTATAGTCCATTAAAAAAATAGTTGTTATGACATCTATGAACCATAATAATAACCAGCATGACAATAACGGTACTCATATGTTGGAATTAATTAACAGTGGTCTAACTGGACTTAAGGTCCATTCAACAGGAGACTAATCCTTCCTGGTACTAGAAACCTCACCACCTTCTCTAGGTTAGTGAAGTCAGGGATCTTAGAAGAGACCCTTCTACCACCATTTTTCTAGACAAGCATAATTCTAAATATATTATCTATATATTATATTTATTCTAATATATTCTAAATATTATCCCTATCCCCACAGATAAGTGAAGATTACCCCCCCCCCATGAAAGAAGCTTCTCTTTAACAAACCATCACAGAAAACCACAGTGGATATACTGCAGAGACCAACAGGTGGTTGAAGATCCTAGGTAGATATATCTACAATACAACTCCTACACTTAAGTCTCAAGAACATCTTGAAAGATTGGGAAGAGATTCTAAGTGTCAAATAATCCAGAAGTCAGCTGGTCTTTCATGAGACTGTGCCTCCTCAAAATGGCTGTCTATGAACTAGTCTCTGAACAATGACAGCATCAATAGACAATAGGGAAAAATCTCCCAGAGGTACTGTATAATCCCTAAGCAAAGACCTAGAAGCAACAATGACTGCTGAAAGAGGGAGAATTACCGTTTCTCAAGAATGAGCCCCCTAATTGACTACTGTCATGTGACAGACATTTCCTGGGGAGATTCAATATATACATCTACTCACCCCAAATAGGGGGGTCTATGACAGACCAAATTATGGATACCACAAAAGTTCAGCTCAGCATACCAATGTGTTTCATTGTGGTTCTTTAGGGAGTATGGGTGAGGAGTCACTTAAAAGGAACAGATGACTTCAATGACTCAACTGACAGCAGAAGCTACTTCAGCACAGGTGACAAGACACAGAAGCTAGAAACCTAGAGCATACTGCAGACCCAAACACAGATCAACAGGTTGGAAAGTGTCCATTCCTGATGGTGAGCCTTTCCAGGCAGCTCAGCTGCTCCATCGATTCTTCTTTTTTTATTTTTTGTAATTAAAAATTTTTTAAGCTTGGCTAGTCTGAAAGTGGCTATAAGCAGTCTACCATTTATAACCTCTTGAAAAGAGAGGGACTAGAGAATCTGGTCAGTTTCAAGGACTTCCTGAAGCTACTTTGAGTGGTTAACTTCCTGTCATAAATGAGTTTCCTTATAGGATGGAGTGTTTGACCTCCACTTCGAAATCCCGTTGTTTCATCTCTTCCTATAAATAATCTCTCCTAACGAATCTGCTGCTTTCCTTTTCTTTTATATCCTATGTCTTAACAAGCTTCCTTCCAAGATTAACCTAAGAGAAAACAGCTACATCACAGTTATCCAATATTAAAAAAAAAATGGCCTTGAGAAGTTGTGTATTTGTGTATGTGCACATGCATACACATACACAGAGAGAAACTAATAACCAAAGAAAAAGAGGCCATCAGTTTAAGAGAAAATGAGGAGAAGAGCACGGGAAAGGAAGACATGGGAATGATTGGAGGGAAGGTAAGGGGCTATGATATAACTATATTTTACTTACAGATATATTTTTTTAAAAATGGATGGACATTAGCTTGGATGTGAAGCAGTATCAAATTGTGATTTTTGGCTTTCTTCTTCCTTATGTTTAAGGATAACATTCTTTTATGTGCTTTCTGGCCATTTATCTTTAGAAATAATTTCCATTCAAATCCTTTGCCTATCTTCTACAAACCTTATTTTCCTTGATAAGCTAACAAAGAACAGTGGAACAGCCAACAAACAAAATGATCACTATGTAAGGCTTATGGCCCTGGTGCTTTCATAGCATCCTGGGTTTTTCAAGCACACCAGGCAGGAACACTGGGGCTCTCCTCTGCAATTGGGGTTTTTGCTTGTGTTTCCTCTTCACTTCTAGAGAAGAACAAAGACTGCTTATGAGAGGCATGATCTCAAGTGAAACTATCACTGATGCAAAAAGCTCCTTTCTTTTTTGTAAAGCTCCTTTCCTCTTTGGCACATGACATTTTTAACCTGAATGAATTTCAATAGAATAATAGTTCTTTTGTTGCTTGTAGTTTCTTTTGGTGCCTTATCTAAAGAACTACAGCCAATCCAACAACGCACACATTTTCACCCATGTTTCCTTAGAAGTGTTTTATAATTTCAGTGTTTACATTTGGCCTTTGATAAAAATAAGTTAATTTTATAAATGATATGAGAGTCCAGATTCACTTTTCAGTGTGAGGCTATCTAGCTGTCCTGACAGTATTTATTCAAAGGGTTATTCTTTTCCTGTGGAATAGCCTTAGATACCTTGCCTTATGTTCTTAAAATCAGGATATGCTCTTAAAATCAGTTGCCTATATGTCAGTATTTCATTTGTGGTGATATGGGAGGTTGAATCCAGGGACTTGTACACAGTAAGCACATGCTCTACTGTAGTCCCACAATACTGTTTTAAACACAGACACACAAACAATGCTTCACTACTAGCAACCAAACCTATCATTTTAAGATACTAAATACATTTCCAAGTAACTTATTAGGCTTAACAACAATTTCCAGGTTTTAATTACAAAGATCAAAGTGGTAATTATGTGAAGAACAGAAGGAATAGTAATTCTTCACTGTTCCACTTAGGAATTTAATTCCCATTGATACCTCTGATAGCTGAAAGAAATGAATCCTGTTAGGATACCTAATATGGCTATGATATTTCTTTCCCACAGATATACTAAAGAAACAAAGCAATTAGCATTAAGATAAAGTGCTATTTTGAGTATTTTATTTAAATATTTAAAAAAAGCATGTAAGGATATGTTCTTGGAGCCCCTCCCACCCTCAGTTCTTCATCATTTCTACATTTGCTGTGTTTGGAAAAGAAATACTCAGGACTGTTTACAAAAACTCAGTAAGAGTTAAAATCAATAAGAGTTAAAGAAAAGCACAGTAGTGCAGAGGTTAGATGTTAGAAGCTATCTTATCTTAAAACGCTGTACATATATATAGCAATTTGTCAGTGTAAACCACACCTCTATTTAAAAATCCGGGACACTAGAGCCTTGAACTGGAACTCTGTCTAGTTCAACATTTTGTTCTGCTACTGGCCACTAAATTTTTTGGTGACCCAAGTTTCTTACTCATCAGTACAAAAATGTATATACCTCTATTCCATCAAAAGACATACTATTTTTAAACATCTAAAGGCTGTATTAAAAATACCTTCATCATATGCAAGTAAATCATATGACATGTTCAACATTTTACATCCTTGAATGAGATCACATGAACTCCATGAAGAGGAGCTGCTAATTTAACTCCACCTGGGAGCATATAAAAAATAAGAATATATGCTGAGGAATTAAGTTTTGGTTGATACAAATAAATTAAATGATATTTAGTTCAATCAAGAAGGGAAATGTGTGTTAGATTAGTGACAGTGACCAGAGGAAAAGGAAAAGGCAAAGGTACATGTCAATTACATTTTGGTGTGCTCTTTGAAAAAAAAAAAAAATCACTCTCCAGGAAAATAAGTTTTATTTGGCATAATCCAATGGTTTACGAGCTTTATGCATTTTTGTGTTAGAAACAAAGCATGAACTGCTAAAGAACTAAGCAAGATAAAGGTTCAAATAAAAGAAAAAAATAATCAGAAAAATGTGAAAACTTCATAGACAACATGACAAAAATGGGTCCTGAAAGATGAGAAGGACTTCAGAAGTACAGAATAAAGAAAGCATTCACTCTGAAACAGCAAAGGCACTAAGAGGCCATATTTGGTGACTGGAATATTCTAATAATGAAAGTCTAGTTCGGAAGGCATAAGAGAGGGAGATTGTGTTACACTGCAAAAACCCCAGGGTACCTTATTCATAAAGCCCATGCTTAGAGTGATACCTTCTGGGACTGCAGAGTGCATTTACTGCAGACACTTCAAACAGTCAGGTAAGGGGAGACTATAGTAAGCTCTAAATGTTACTAGGAAACTTAGGCTTTAACTACTCAACTAACAGTTTAATGAGGGTTTTCAAACTGGGCACAGGCACATTTTTATAAGGTAGGCTTAATTTCTCATGTCCTTGGTTCCAAGAGGACAAACAAAGGCAATTGGCCATGTGCAGCCTAATCAATGCATCAAGTATATCCAATGCGCACCCAAGAACAAGGCCATTGTTGTTTAAAAGTGGAAATATTCGTTTAGAGAGGGCAGGGAGGAGATGAGGGAGGGTAGGATTGGGACAGAATGAGGGAGGGGGCTACAGCTGGGATACAAAATAAATAAACTGCAATTAATATAAAAAATAAAAATTTATTAGAAAATAAAATACACATTTATGCTATTAAAAAAAAAAAAAAAAAAAAAAAAAAAAAAAAAAAAAAAAAAAAAAAACGTGGAATGTTCCCCAAAGGCTCATGTTTCAATGCTTGGTCCTTAGCAACCAGTGCTTGGAAGGAAGTGGAACCCTCACAAGATAGAACCTTGGTGAGTGTGGGCCTTGAAGTTTGACAGTCTAACCCTACTTTTTGTCCTCTGTATGTCTTCACTGGATTAGTCTGTCCAGGTAGCTCACACTTCTGTCACCAGCCCTTACTATATAGCTGTATCTGTCTTAAACTATAAGCCAAAATAAACCATTGCCCTCTTAAGTTGCTTCTTGTTAAGCATTTTGATTATACTGACAAAAAAAGGAACTAATACAGCTATTATAAAGTTTATCATTTAGGTCTGGTATAGTGGTACACATCTATAATTCTGGCTTAAGAGGATGAGACAGGAGGTTCTGTCAACAAGTTTGAACCCAACCTGAGCTCTACAGTAAGTTCCAGACCTGCCTGAACTAAACAGTAATACCCTGTCTCCAAAAACACAAGCAAGCAAGCAAATAAACAGAATAAACACAAAAACTGACATTTTGTCATATGAAGCACAATAGAGGCCACAGCCATCAGGGACATTTCTGAAGTACCTTCAGCAGCATCTATGTGCCTCCCAGACTACATGAACTACATTATTATGTTCTGCCATTCACGTTAACATAGCTAAAAAAATTGATTTTATAAAGTATAGAAACACCCCTGCACTCTGATTTAGAATTACCACCAAAGCTCATAGAAAGTACTGAGTTTTTGTTTGTTTGTTTTTTTTTTGTGTGTGTGTGTGTTTATTTATTTATTTATTTATTATTTTATTTTTTTCTTATCAGTTACATTTTATTAACTCTGTATCCCAGCCGTGTCCCGATCCCTCATTCCCTCCCAGTCCCTCCCTCCCTCCCTCCCTCATCTCCACAGTGCCCCTTGCCAAGTCCACTGATGGGGGGGACCTCCTCCCCATTCATCTGATCCTGTTTTATCAGGTATCTTCAGGACTGGCTGCAAAGCTCTCCTCTGTGGCCTAACAGGACTGCTCCTCCCTTGGGGGGTGGGGAGGCCAAAGAGCCAGTCATTGAGTTCCTGTTAGAAATAGTCCTTGTTCCCCTCACTATGGGAAACCAATTGGTTACTGAGTTACCACAGGCTACATCTGAGCAGAGGTTTTAGGTTACATTCATACATGGTCCTTGGTTGCATGTCAGTCTCAGAAAAGATCCTGTGCCCAGATATGTTTGGTCCTTGTGGAACTCCTATCCTTTCCTCATCATACTAACTCCCCTTCTTTCTTATGATTCCCTGAAGTACTGAGTTTTTAGACTAAAGAAAAGTTATCATTTATGAAAACAATATATATATATTTTTTATTTTTTATTTTTATTTTTTAAGAAAAGGAAAAGGTAAACCTGGAGCCAGCATGCAGTACAGGCTAGCACAGAAACAATGTTGGGGGTTACTCTTTCGAAGCTATTGCTATATTCTACAACTACTGCTATATTCTACATGAAAGTGAATGCTTGGAGTAAGACCAGAGAAAATAAAAGATGAGTGGAGTCAAGAGACATTTCAAAGGTGAAAATAACAGAATTTTTGATGGCCAACTTGATACTCATTAACAGATGAATTATCAGGCAGAACTTGGGCACTAGTATTCTAAACTAGTCAGGAAAGGCGTGCTAGGACCTCCATATACTCAACACAGTACATAAGATGTTCTGTTGCAGATGGCCCACCAGTAATTTTTCAGAATATTAAAAGAATAGTAGTAAAAGACACAGGGGAAGAAGATCATTTGGTGGGGGTAGGTAGGGAGATTGAGAATATACTCAATTAAAATTTGAGCAAGCATGTTAGAAAAGATAATTAATGAGGAAGAAAGAGACAATAAATTGCTAATTTATTAGAATTAAAGGTTAAATATGTTTTTCCCACTGTTGAATTTCCTGGTGACCATTTCGAATATTCTGACAGTGGTATATCTTTGAACAGTCATATTCAAATAGTCTCACCAAGAAAATGTGGAAAAAATCATTTTTGAAAAAAAAATAGGAGAATCAGGATTTATTATTATATCACTTTGTATCCCCACCAACCCTTATACTTTTTTTCCTCTTCCACAAATAAACAAACTTATGTTGTGGATATAAACATGTTTTTGTTTTAATCCCAGGTGTGGGATATGGGACTGATTCAGATTGTCCACAGCAGCAAACTATTTGCCTGGTGCAGGTTGTGAGAGGGGCCCTTAGCCAGTTACAGGTAGTTTAAAGGACTATGAAAGGGAATAAAGGCCAGAGCCCAGAGAGTGTTACGGGGGCTCCCCCTGCTGCTCCTGGTTACTGTAGATGCAGTGTGAAGAGAAGTCAGAGAGATAGCCTGAAATGAAGATTGGACTTTCCATAAGGAACCTGAAGACTTTAACCAGCAAGAAGTAGCTAAAGAGAACTCTGTCCCTGTCCACACTTAACCTTTCTCACCTACTCGGTATTGAGGTGTTGGAAGGTATTGGGATGGAGAAGGGAAAAGGAGACCTAAGAAATGTAAATGAAATAGTTAAAAAGTACGCTAACACATTTATCTATAAATGCTAGAAGGCAAACTAGGAAATGCATAAAACTTTGCATTGTAACATAATTCCATGATTTTCTAAAAAGAGATTATTAACAAAATAGTAATGCAAGTCTGCTAATCTTTACACATAGTTAAACAGCATGAAAAATAAATCTCTGGCAGGGTGCTTGACTCCATGAATTGTTTTATTTTTTCATGTGCATGCATGTGCATTTACATGTGGCCATGTGAAGGCTGGAGGAAGATGTTGGATGTTCTGCTCGATTGCTCTCTACCTTAGTCCCTTGACACTGAACTCGCTATTCACTATTTCACTTAGGAAGCACTCGTAATCTTCCTAAAGGAAACCACGCTGGGCCAGGCTGGGCCTTCTAACTTGGGTGCTGGGACCTAGAGCACTCATGTGCTTGCTCAGCAAACACTCTTACTCAAAGAGCCATCTCCTTTGTTCTTGAATACATGTCTTAAAAAAAAAAAAATCTCTTTTCTAGTCTATCAAATTTATGACAATAATGACTAGTAATGTTTTTACAAAAGTAGTAGTTTGTATCATCTTAAGCTTGTAACAAGAAAACTTTGAAAAATTATTTTTCAGTAATCCCAAGCATAAGAGAACAATTTAAGATATGCCACAGGCTGTACAACATTAATAAACTAAATAAACTCCGTTCCTAAACTAGTGCTAAAAGCTTTGGGGTCAGATTAGCTTCCCATCCAGCATAAGTCACTGCAGCAGAACAAATGGAAGGAAGACTATGAAGGGAGAAGGCTCTCCTATAGAGACTGAAATTTCAGGAAAGAGCTTTTCACAAAAGGCCTATTTTTTTTTTCTTTAAATCACAAGTTTAAAACTGCTGAACAGCATTTAGCCTTGAGAATATTACGCTGATAAGTAGAAAGAAGCAAAGGCCTCGTAATTAGAAAGCTGTAACCTGCATACTCTTAACCACTGGCATAGCCCTTCATACCTCCGTGTTTAATTTCCCTGAGGACACCTAGAGGCTGTTAGGCAAATGGTTGCAAGTCACAACTTGTTCTATTAGAAGTAATTGTGAGAACTCCAATGAGAAAGTAAATAAGGTTTCAGAGCTCTCCAGATCTCTATTTCCAGTCATTCCCAAGATGTTTAGGGTGTGACTTTAAACGTACAATGTACATTTAAATATAGATTCAATGTTTTTATACTGTGTAGCAGCATACTCTCATTACAACTGCTGAATATTCCTGATGAGCCCCATCTGCCCCAAATCCCAGACTACTTGGGTAGTCTGGCATTTTTTTCACATCTCCATCTGGGCCACAATTACCCAACCTTTCACCCTTTCTTTAAGGGCCACACCAGTTTCTCTAAAATATGAAGGTTCAGATCTAATAAGTTTAGCATTATTTTTGTGCCATTCTACTGTAGGGAAGCAACAGTTGACTACAAATTTGATCTTCTATATCGATTCCATGTATCACTGAAAAAAAAGTTAAATGATATAAAACTGATTAAAGACAAGATTATTTTACAATTTGCATAAAACATATTATCTCTAAGAGAATTTGTAAGTTTAGATATCTCTATATGGACCTTTTCATGGACCTCATTCATCTGCCCACTTTAAAACGTTTCAGATGTTGTTATAAGCTACTTCTAGTAAATACATTCGAACCATCAAGCAACACATATCAGCAAATTGTATACAAGTCTTATATGATAATTCTGTGTAAGGGGAAAATGTGACACATTTTAAATCACTGTCATGGGTCAGGTCATAGCTGCAACAATACTATAAAACATGATCCATACATGGACTGCTTTATGAACTGTTCCTTAGGAGTACAGAATATATAAACAAAAACAGCAGTTGCTAACGTAGACTGCCTCTGACTGACTCTCCTCCTGTGTGTGTGTGTGTGTGTGTGTGTGTGTGTGTGTGCACGTGTGCACACGCATGAAGCTGTCTGTCTCTGTCTCTCTCTCTGTTTTTTCAAGTCAGTGTTTCTTTGTGTAGCCCTGGCTGTCCTGGAACTCTGCACATCAAGCTGGCCTTAAACTCACAGAAATCTACCTGCCTCTGCCTCATGAATGCTGGGACTACCATTACCACCTGACTACAGAAGAGTTTTTCTTTTAAAAAATAAGTATTTTGATGCTTTGGCTGATGTCCCAGAACAACGGTAATTTACTGAAAATTCTGTTTACTTTTTATAGTATAAACAAATGTTTTCATTATAATGGCATTCTTGTGGAGAAGGCTGAGTATGACATCAGTCCTTCTTTGACCAAGCAACAATGATCCTTTTTATTTAATGTTTCTCCTATCAATACATAACCATGCCAAATCGAATTAAAATTTCAAACTGTCTATAGATAATTAAGGACATAATCCCAATAGCATGTCTTCAAAGTTCTAAAAGATATACAGCCATTGGCCAGAGCAATTTAGGTTCTTCATTTGATTTGCATCCCAACAATGAAGGAAGTAAAAAGCAGTCCTCTAAACATAAATGGTTTCCTATTCTTCATGGGAGACTACAAGACTGGGGTGGAATTTGATATATATTTGCCAGAAGCTTCTTATGAACTACCTGCTTTACAAGCTTCCTGCTGCAGGAGCACATATTCTGGCACTCTGGCAATAAAAAAAAACTGAACGTCAAAAGGGCATGTAAGTTAACTAAGGTCACACAACTAGAAAATGGAAGAACTGGAAAAATGGAGATCTCTGATGTGAAAACACAATTTTTAGTTCTTTGCTCCCTGACACCCCACCTCCCATTTTTAAGATAGGGTTTCCTAGTTGTTCTGGAACTTGTTCTGTAGACCAGGCTGGCCTCAAACTCAGAGATCCACCTGCCTCTGCCTCCCCAGTGCTCAGATTAAGGGTGTGCGCTACCACTACTCGGCCTAATGTAGTCTCTAGTTTATCAAAGCAACACACATTTACATACTTCCTACTGAGCCAAACAGCTCTACGAGGCCTACTACAAACAACAGTCCTTTGCTTCCCCTTGCATTTCCTACTGTAAATGTGTTTCCTACTGTAAAAAGAGTAGTTGGCAACAACTCTTTTTGCCTGATTATCATTTTGTACCTCTAAATAATATGATACTGACACAATGATTTTTATTTTATTGTCTTCCCAGTACGCAAAATAAGAATTTTGTCTTTAAATACACCCTACTTACTCTCCCTATTTTTTCCTATTTTTTTTTTTGTTAGATTAGCACTCAGTACTTACTGTATTTTATTATAATACTATTTACTCCTGAACTATGATACTCTGTGTGGTTGCTTTCATTCCTAAATTTCCTTTAAAAAATCTTTCATTCTACTCCCTATTACTGTATCAAAATTTCTCAATTGTTTTTATCTCTTTGTTCTCAGTTTTCTGAAACTTATATCCATTACAAATTGAGATTTAGTGAGTTCAATCTAGAAATCCATCCGCCAGTTCTTGAATTTGTTTTCATTTTTCTTATTTTTGTATTCTTTTCTGAGACTGATGGCTGATGGATCTTCTGAATTGGTAATCTTCACACCAATACTATCTTTCATTTTCTCTGGTTTGTTTTTTTGTTTTGAGACAGGATCTCACTATGTAGCTCTTGCTGCTTAACAACTTACCATGTAGACAAGCTGGCCCCAGATTCAGAGATCTGCCTGCCTCTGCCTCCTGAATGCTGAGATTACTGGCATATGCCACCATGCCTGGCCTATGCTTTTCTTTCTTTCTTTATTTTTTTCCTTCACGGTTTTATTTTGTTTTCCTAGAAGACAGGGTCTTATTATTTAGCCAGGCTGGCCTCAAGCCCTCAGATTTGCCATCACCTTTCTTTAGCTTCCCTGCCCCCTAACCTTTTAAAATGAACTTTTCTTATTTTCTGACACAATAATGTAAGTCTGTTTTCTCTGGAGTCCCTATTAGGCTGCTAAAGGATTCAGCCAATCCTGGAAGAAGAAAGTAAAAACCAAAAGAAAGTAGCCGTGCTTTAGGAGCTTTCTAAGATTTGGGGATATAGGTGTTAAACAATTTTGTATCTCCAATATTCCAGGTCAACCAGACTGAATTTTTACTCAGGTAAAAATTCTAGCATATCCACCCTAAAGTAATAAATAATTCTTTAAGGTCTACTTTGTTTGTTTGTGGGGTGAGAGACAAATGTGGGAGAGTTAGGGGGTAAGGAAGCTCTCCCTAACACCTAACCCTACACCCCCTCACTGGATTTCCCCAACTGCTGAGCCTATTGAACTTCTGGGTAAATGTTCTGTTAGGGTTCACACTTGTGGTGAGAGGCCAATTCAAACTAATGCAATTTCAGAACAGAGAAAGGAAATCACCTTAAAAACATCAACCTCTTCTTTGCCCTGAAGTAGAAAGGCACCAGTCTCCGGAAGGCTTTCTGGGATGAATAGTAAGAACCTACATTCTATTCAGAAAAGTTGCCACCTGAGCAGGGTAAAATGTGATTTATATATTACCTTTTCTGCATCTCAGCTATAGTCCCTCTAATGTTAGCATCAGGAGCAAAACGCAGAAAAATCAATCAATAACAGTGCATACACATAAATAAGACACTCTCTATTCTCAGTTGGGGCTGGATTAGACAGATCTTTCAAGACACTCATGTTTTCTTTACTCAAAGGAAAATAGTAGAGAATTTTCATTCCTAGTATTAATGATCATTCACTTCCAGAACTATGTAAGAGGCAATCAGCCAACCTCTCAAATGACAGTTTGTATTTCCAAATTTACTTTTCATGTCATAAATGTCGATTATGGATATTCTCATAGCATGCCACATAAACAATTTTTATATTTCAATTACACAGCTGATACAAAAGATATTTTATTATAGTTCCAACAGTGTCAAAAAGTTTTGTTCTGCATTTTTTTCCCTATAATCTGGTTAGCTAAAACGATCAAGATAAACAAAATAGGACAACTACACCAGCTGAACCAAAGAATCTCTAAGTAATACTTTGCTAAATGTTAGAACCTGGTGAAAATATATCTTCCAAGAAGGAAATATTTTATATTTTATATGAATTTCAGTTTTGCTCTCCTTCCTTATTTTCTCCTTAGCACATGGGAGTATTCTGACAAAAGTACAGGGGATCTTGTCGCCATGTAAACACTAGACTGTATACTTACTTAGACAAGCCTAGATACTATAGCCTACTACACATGCAGGCTGTATGGCACAGCTATCATCAGATATGGTCTATCCGACCATCGGGAATATGACTGCACTTTCTCCAGACTCCTTACCAAATGCCAGGAGCTCAAGTGTATAATTAGAGACCAGAACATCAGAAGAAAGACTTGGGCATATGATTTTCTACTTGAGCTAAATACAAACATGGTGCTTAGTAAGCTGTGCTCACACACATGAGTGATTACTCTGTTGTGGTTTTGTGGAGGTAGGGGTAGAGTGAGAAAAAGAAGGGAAGAGGGGAAAGAAGGGGGAGAGAGAGATAGACAGGCAAAAGCACTCCATATGTGGTCCACACTGGTTTTGAACTTGTCATTCTCCTCTCTCAGCCTGCCAGGAGGTTAAGATTACAGGCAACGTGCCACTTCACAAGTAATGTTTAAGAGGTCTCGTTAGAATTGAGAAACAGAAACAAAGACATGAAAGTTTATATGGTTCACATTAATCTGTTCTTCTAAGTCAGATACATTCATAGATGAGAAAAATACAGAGAATGTTTATATTCAGCATGCCACAATTATATGGCGAAGAGCAGCACAAATTATTATCTACAATTTGTGAGAGTTCATCTGAAAGAAATAACTTTAAAATATTGAGACATGTTAATACCCAGTGAGAAACATTTCTAGTTGTAGGGACAGCAAATACATGAGGTTATAAAATTATGATATAGAAAAAGCTATGTAGTAAACAGTCATCAACAGTCACTAAGTGTAAACTATTCAACTTCCCAGTGTAACAACTGATTTGCTGACTGGTTCAAATAGTTTTCTTCAAGCAATTTAAAATGACAGGTTCTTTAAACTGAGAGGATGGAAGTTCTTGATTTCCACCTTGATAGCAAGTGAGTACAGAAAATCACTTAACTGTATGGGGTCTGTTGCTCAATAAGTAATCCCCACTCTACTGCAAATATTTCAAGGACTCATACTTTTAACTTGGTAAGTAACCAGCATAACGGAATTCTTATTAGTCTACTCAATTTCAAATAATTCCCTAATTCAATGTCTTAAAAGTTAGACTTTATTTTCACTGTTAATACCGTTTTGTGTGTGTGTGTGTGTGTGTGTGTGTGTGTGTGTGTGTGTGTGTGTGTG
>NW_026585895.1:22305169-22336895 GCF_907164565.1 Psammomys obesus
GTGTGTGTGTGTGTGTGTGTGTGTGTGTGTGTGTGTGTGTGTGTGTGAAGATAAAGTACTACTGGTAAGTAAAAGTTATCGTACAGTATTGATACTTAAAGTATCATTATGGAGATATTCTAATCTCTGAATGAAGAAAAGTCAAGTCACTGTCTAGGATATTTTCTGTGAGAAAATGAGCATTATTTATTCCTCAATTTCTTTCCCTCAAAAACAAGAAACAAAAATCCAAGAAGTCCTTTTTTAAATTACTGTTATTGTTCAGCCCTGAGGTACAGATTTATAATCCCAGCCAGCAGGAAGGGTGAGGCTGAAGGATCATATATTCAAGGCCTGCCTGACCTACAGTGTGAACTTAAAAACTCCTGGAATAAACCCAAGTAAATGAAAAAGTGAGGACATCAACTTTAACAAGAGCAAAGAACTGCTTTATTGATCTTGATCAAACACCAATTCTGCACACAAAATGAAAAATGAAGTAGGTAGGAGAATGCTATTATGTAAAACACATCACTTTTTTACCTGCTTCAATTCTGCTATAAAAGGAAAGGTGTTGCTACTTCTGTACAGGCAAGTTCTATACCCTGAAGGAAACTATTAGCTTCACTCTATTGTCTTTAGCTTCCCAATTTTGCTGGGAAATTCTTATTTTAATGGTAATGACCAAGCTTACTTTACACTGTAGCCATTTCTCACAGGCAGTTTCAATGGAAATGATGAGAAAGTACATCTGATTTAATAGGAAGTGAAAAGCACCAGAACACTTCAGGGTAAAGATGGTGTGTTACATATGCGTGGGTCAGACCTTTAAGGACTGCTTACAAGCCAATCACGGTACAAATATACCTTAGTTTAGGGATTCTATTGCTATGATAAAACACCACAACTGTAAACAAGTTGGACAGGAAAGGGTTTGATTCTATATCACAGTCCATCATCTATGCAAGTCAGGACAGGAACTCAGATAGGGCAGGAACACTGAGGCAGGGGCTGATGCAGAGGCCACGGAAGAATGCTGCTTATTGTCTTGCTCCTCATGGCTTGCTCAGCCTGCTTTTGTATACCACCAGCCCAGAGGTGGCAACACCCACAATTAGCTGGACCCTCCTGTATTAATCACTAATTTAAAAATGCACCATAGGCTTGTCCACAGGCTATTCTGGTGGATGAGTTTTCTCAACTAATGTTTCCTTTTCCCAAATGATTCCAGCTTGTATCAAGTTGATATAAAACTAGCTAGCACTTTTAGACTAATTGTTTATTGTTAATATACAATAATGGTAGCTAATCAATTGTGTATGTATCTGTCAGGACTTTGTGGAGTCAGATCTCCTTCCAACTTTAATTGGATACCAGGGCTCAAGCTCAGGTTGCCACGCTTGCAAAGCAAGCACCGTTACTTGCTAAGCCATCTATCTGGCCTTAGAATAATTAACTTGAATTAAAAAAGCACCCTATATTAGTTATTTGTATATGGGGGTAAATAGCGGGGAGGTTGTATGTCACAGCAAGTGTCTGAAAGCCAGAAAACAACTTACAGGAGTTGATTCTCTCTTTCTGCCATATGGGTCCCTGGGATCAAACTCAGGTTATTAGACTTGGTGGCAAGCCCCTTTATCTCCTGCGCCACATAGCTGGCCCTAGAATTACGAACTTATATAAATGGCTATTTCAGACATTGTTTTAGTTACTTTCAAGAATCACCTTAGGCAGGTAACGGAACTTAGCAACATACATCAGTAAACTATGGAAAATACTACATGACATTCCTAAATGCTACTTTTACTAGAATGAAGGCACTTTAGTGAATGGTTATTTTAATTTATGACTAAGTTGTCTATAGTAAAAATATCTATTGGGGCTGATGAGATGGCTCTGGTCATAACCCACATAAAAAGCCAGATGAAGTAGTGGGTACCTAGCATTCCTATGGAAAAATGGGAGAACTGACATGAACCTGGGTCACCTAGCCTGGAGTACACACAGCTCAGCAGAAAAAAAAAAAAAGAGAGAGCCTATAACAAGGTAGAAGGTGAAAACAGAATCCTGACACATGTTAAGTTCATACCCCACCTGCACCTCATACACATGCACACATGCATGCGTGCTCACATACACACACAAATCAAACACAAAAATGAATTCTGAAAAAAATTATTGACATGTTTGAGGAGTTACCATATAATAACTTAAAAAAAATACTCATATAAAGGTACACCACAAATAAAAATCATCTGCTGATAAAAAAACTATTATTCTTGTGATTATAGTTATTTATCTTTTGTCTCTAACATTTTAAAGGCATAAATATTGGGGTGCTTTTAACTAATTTGTGTTCAGTTATGTCAAGTGAAGTTTGTGTTTTTATCTTCTTTCTTAGACACTCTTTTATTGCTGTGAAGAAAAATCAGGACTAAGGCAACTTAGAAAAGCATTTACTTGGGACTTGCTAACAATTTCATAGGGTTAGCCCATGACTATCACAACATTTGGAAGCAGTAGTTGAGAACTTTGAATCATGATCCTCAGGCAGCAAGGTAAAGAAATACTGGGCCTTTGGAAACCTCAAAGCCCACCCCACTGACGCACATCTTCCAACAAGGCCACACCTCCTAATCCTTCCTACAAAGTTTATCAAACTGGGGAGCAGGCATGCAAAGCCCTAGAAATAGGTATGCCTATTCTCATTCAAACCACACTTCCTTTAGAATTTATAGTGCCATTTCTCCAAGAAGCAAAGGAAAAGAGGAAGCTATTAGAATAATTAAGAAAAATAGCTTTCAAAATCAAGATTATGAACTATATTTAGAAAGGGATAACAAAGGACTACCTTTTTGGTAATACAATCCCAAAAATCCTGAGGGGTGTTAGAAGGCAAGAGAACCTGGTTTTAAGTAACTGAAAATATGCCTCTCAGGCCTTTGTAGTATATGTGTCACATTGTTCAATCCCTAATCTTTAAAAAGATTAAAAACAAAGCAAAAACCTAAGACCTGTGATAGAACACACATAGCATAAAATTAATCACTGTAAACTGTTTTTGTTGTTGTTTGATTGGGTTTTGTTTTGTTTATTGAGAACAGGGTCTCACTAATATAGACTTGACTGGCCTGGAACTTGCTATGCAGACCAAACTAACCTTAAACTCAACAGAGATCCTCCCAGTACGTGCCTTTAATCTGGCTTTTCTTTTTTCTTTTTAGACAAGGTCTCATGTGGTCCAATCCTCCTACCTCAAAATACAAAATAAAGAATTTTCAGCCACTTGAAAAAGAACTGAATACCTTTTTTTGGGTCTATTACTATGTGTGTGTGTGTGTGTGTGTGTGTGTGTGTGTGTGTGTGTGTGTGTGTGTAACATTCAGTGGACAACCCTTGGGAGTTGGTTCTACCATGCTGGTCCTGGGGATGGAACTCTGATGTCAGGCTTGGTGGCAGGCACCTTTGCTTGCTCAGTCATTTCAACCACTTAAAAAATGATTGTAAAAAATTATTTTGGGGGAAAAATGGCTACCCACTTGCACTTTAGTTTCTGTTGCTATGATAAATATACTACCACCAAAAACAACTGAGGATAAAGGGGTTTTATTCCATCTTACAACTCCTAATTCATCATCCATCACTGGCAGAAGTCGGGGCAAAGGTCACAGAGGGACACTGCTTACTGGTTTGTTTTCCCTAGCTTGCTCATTCTGTCTATAAGGTCCAGGCCCACCTGCCCAGAGGGGACAGCTCTCAGAGGGGCTGGACCCTCCAACATCATCCAGCACTCAAGAGAATGCCTCTCAGACAAGTCTACAGGGCAGTCTGAGAGAAGCAATACCACAAATGAGAACTCCTTTTCCCCAGTATGTCTAGGATTTTAGCACGTTGACAAAAACTGTACCACTCGAGAAAAATTAAACACCTACGGTGTACAAAAACTAACTCTAGATGTTTAAAAGGAGTGAAGCATTAAAAAGAAATGCCACAGAAAATAATTTCAACAATTTGTGAGAGGACAATAATCTTGGCCACGAAACCTAGGTACTTAAAGCCAAATGTAGAGTATTTGGCATCTATCATGAATGGTTACTGTATCTGTATTTTCCTCCTGAGTGCTGGGATTAAAAGCATGGGCCCCCATGCCTAGCAACAATTATGTTAAACACACACACACACAAATAAATGAGGGGAAAATGAAAAAGGTAAGTGGACAGGACATACATAGAAAGGAGTGGTACATCTAGAGAAACGCCATCATGAAACAATTCAACTACATATTTTACCTATTATACAGTCTGTAAACATCTAAATCAGCAGACCATAGAACAGTATGCATGATCTCATTTTCGTAGAGGACAAAACAGCACTAGTATGCGCCTTTAAAAGACGTGGAAGGCTTAGTCTTACGTGATTGGAAATGATTTAGTGGGTGGTTTTACTTTGAGGATTCACGGCCCCTCTCAAAAGGGCACAAAATGGGTTTTCACAAGAAGGTGATGCCCCCGTGTTTGTGCTAAATGTATACTCCAAGTCGCAAATGGCAGGGGTGTAATTTTTCCTTCAACTTCGCATCACATCACTTTCTATGCTATCATCGCTTCTTCATAACTTCTCAAAAGCATCTGTGAGAGAAAACACACCCTGGAAGGCTGCTTAGTGAAGCCAGCCTGACAGTGGGGGAGCCCAAGTCCTCTGCGGGAGCAGCATCTTCCCCCTTGTTCAGATCTGACAAGCACCACTGTGTGTGTGTGTGTGTGATGTGTGCGCTCGTGTGTATAACTCGTTGCCAGTCAGTTTACACCACGGCGGCGCGGACTCCACCTAATGTCTGGCTGCCTAGTTCAGGTGACTGGCGACTTCTGCTCTTTGCGTCCCGGCCACACGTTCTCTCCGGGAGTCGTGGGGGAAGTTACCCAACTCCTCATGGACAAGCCTATGATGACACTCCACAGGAAAGCGGAGAAATGGATTGTGCAACTCCCGGGATAAAGAGCCTAAGCGTCCCAAGGCATAACCGCCGGGACACCCGCTTCTGCGAGTCGCCTCTCTCCCGCAGGGAAGTCGAGGACTCCGGGGTTCCCCCGCACCCCAACACCGCGGGCCGTGACGCGCCCATTTCCCGTCCGGGGAAGCAGCGCTGGGCGGACAGCCGCGGCGGCCGGGGGACCGCCGTCGATGAAGCCGAGGGCACGGACCGGGAAAGCCCCACCGGGTCAGCTCGGGGGCAGGGACCCGCGCTTTCCCTCGCTCCAAGTCTCGCCGCGAACTCGCCGCGGCCGCAGCCCGGCTCCTCTCAGGCGACTTCCGCGCAGCGCATCCCTTCCGCTCACACACCCCTGCCCGGCGTCCCCGCGCTCGGCCGACCCAGACACCCTAACTCAGTTTTTACTCACAGTTGAGGGATTCCGCCGCGCTCTCTCACGCCACAGGTCGCCGGTGCCCGGCAGAATGACCGCAGCCGGAAGTTGCTTTCCGTTCCAGTTCAGAGGGCAACGTCTGCGCTCTGAGTCCTTAACGCTTCACCTTCCAGCCTCGGGGCCAGGCCCCGCCCCCGCCCCGCCCCGCCCCTCGCAGAGAAGCCCTGCCCACAAAGCCCCGCCCCGCCCCGCCAAGCTCCACCCCGGCCGGCGGCCATACAGGAAATACATCTGGCAGCAAGGGAATTCTATACACAGGTCACTTACTTAAAGGTCATTTCAGTGTCTCAGCTAGAATTTTGAGCAAACAATAAATAATCACTTCTAATATCACCCTATATGTAGATTAAAGAACCACTCAGAAAAACGAGATATTGTGAAATTCCTGTTTAGAGGACGGAAGGGAAGGCCCAGAAATCTGCATTTTTCACCAGAGCCTTATGTTAATGTAATTAAAATCCCTGGTTGCCCTTCCAGAGGACCCTGGTTTAATTCCCAGCACCACACGGCAGCTCACAACTGTCTGTAGCTCCAGTTCCAGGGGACCCAACACCCTCACACAGACATGCAAGCGAAACAGCATTGCACATAAAAATGTTTTTAAAAGAAAAAAAAAAACACATTGTATATTTTTTAATTGTAAAAACATTATTAAAACTTTTAATAAGCAGAATTTCCCATTTATAACATTTGGATCAAGTAAAAAAAATTTAGTAGTAAGTCAAGTTAAATGTGCTTAATGTAAGCACTGCTTACATTAAAAATGAAATGCTTTGCTTTTTCTAGAGCAGGGTTAGGTGCAAAATAAAGTTGAGAGGAAGGTCTAGAAATTTCCAGAATGTCCCTCATCCCCACATCTGTCAGCTTGCACAATGTCAGTATCCTCAGCACTGAGGTTGAAAAACTGCTATAAACAACAGTGTGCTAGTTTTCATGAGGAGAAAATTATCAACTCCTTAAGGCAAATGCAAGGACTATGAGAGATGGTAAGTATGTGTTGATTTTGCTAGAAAACTGCCAAACTGCTGTGTTCCCACCCGTGATGAAGGAAAGTTTCTGTTTCTGCTAGCCCTTAACAGAATTTAATTCTCAGTATTCTAGATTTTTTTGGGGGGAGGGGGGTCATTATAATAGGCAATCATGTCTTGGTTGCTTTCACTAATGGCTTCTGGGAAGGAAGTGTTTTATTTAAAGCAGTGTTCTATGACACATGGTCTTACCTTGTAACTCTAGATGGCCAGGAAATCTCTGTGTAACCAGAATGGCCTTGAACTCAGAAACAGCTGCTTGTTTCTGTTTCCTGGGTGCTGGGATTAAGGGCATGAGCCACGTGGCCATTGATAATGCCTTTCGAAGGGCAGAAATTTAAAATTTTAATAAAATCTAGCTCGTTCAGGATTGATTTTGAGTATATTTGAAGCTGCTTTGAAATTCTCTCTCTCTCTCTCTCTCTCTCTCTCTCTCTCTCCCTCTGTCTCTCTGTCTCTCTCTCTCTCTCTCTGCTCTATTTGTAGACCAGGCTGGCCTCAAACTCGCAAAATTTCACCTGCATCTGCTCCTGAGTGCTGGGATTACAGACATGTGCCTCCACGCCCGGCTATTTAAATTTCTTGTTGAAATTATAGATTTTAAAAATACATTCAGAATGCAAGGCTGAATGGACAGACAGAAATATGGATGTGCTACAAACTTTTGAATAAAAAAAATATACATTTCTAAAATATACATTTTTCTTTTTCCATTCCCATGATGTTTAGTCATGAACAGAAGTGACTGTACATGTGAAACAAGCCTGAATGCTAGTAGAATCTTTTTTTTATTTAAAATAAAAGATTTTAAATCAAAACAGTGACATGTAGTGTCTTACCCCTGCAATGATTACGATTTTCATCAGATTTGACATACAGTGTGTTTAAAGAATATTAAAAATATACTGTGGTGCACATTCATTTATAGAAGAATGAAAGTAGATCCATACCTCTCACCTACCTGCACACACAAAAAAAAATCATCTCCAAAAGAACCAAAGACTTTAACATAATAAGAACTGAAACTCTAAAATGGTTAGAAGAAAAAAGTAGGGGATCTACATATTTTAGATCTAGGTATAGGCAAGGAATTTCAAGAGGACTCAAGCTGCTCTGGCAATAAAGCCAGTAACTGACAAATGGGACCTCATTATATAAGTGAAGAGAAAGACTATAGGATGGGAGAATATCTTTGTTAGGTATACATTTGACAGTGGATTAATATCTAGAATATACATAAAACTCAATAAATTAAACAGGGAAACAACCCCATGAAAAAATAAGCCAACAAAATGAACAGTGCTCAAGAGATGACATACAAAGGGCCAATAACTGTATAAAAATGTCAAGCGTCACCAACCATCAGAGAAATAAAAATTATAACTACATTGACATTCCATCTTAACCCAGTCAGCATGGTGGCTATAAAGAAAACAAATAAAGGCAAAATGCTTGCTGGCAAGAATTGAACAGAAGGGAGCCTACACTGTTGAGTAGAGAAAGCAAGCTGTGTGAAAGCATACCTGTATCCATTAACTCTGCTCTTGACTGTGGATGTGAGCAGCTCTTGCCTTTCCTTTCTTGCAATGATGAATAGTAACTGGGGATTGTGAGCCAAATAAACCCTTTCTTCCCTAAGTTGCTTTTGTCAGAGTATTTTATCACAGCATTGGGAAAGGGAACAAAAACAGGACCTATTTTTGCAACTGATTAATATTTTATTGAAGGCTCTGAATCTAAATCTAAGAACAAGGAAAATTGGTCAATATAAATACTTACTATAGTTCGAAATATCAGGAACTAGATAAACCTCTGACATGAAATATCACTACTAATAAAACATGGTTGTCTTTTGATTTAGAAGCACATCTGGATGTCTTCGATTCTCCAACTAAAGAATTTTTAAAAATATCAGAAAAACATGAATACTTGTAATACCACTGGGAGCAGAAGATTAAATCTGATGGCCAGTACCACTGCATATGGTTGAGCAGGCTGTGGTCATTTGCTGAGCTTTTCCTGAGTTTCCCCAGAAATGCATTTTTTTCCTACTTTACACAATTGCTACAACTCTGCTGATAAGAAACTTCAGGGAAGAATTGGACATGCACTTTGCTGTGTGAAGGAAAGCAAGTCTAGTGACCTGAAGGACAGAGAGCAAGCTCCCCATCCTATGGCACCGGCTTATCATTTGGACAGTAATTGTTACTATGTGTGACCTATAAGTGATATTTTTGTCCCAGTGATCCCTAGTAGTGTCTTTATTATTTGTTTGATTTGGAGTTATGATTTGGAGAATAACAATACTATTATGTGAGTTGACAGATATGATACTCTATATCCAATTATGCGGACCCAATAATGAGAGGAAATGAGTAGACAAGGCTGGAAGTTTGAATCTCTTTCAGAGCTTATTTTTTATATGATTTCTAGGAAGAAAAGACAGATAATAGTGTTGGGTACAAGCAAAAGAAACTTATTCTAATTACTTCCATTTCATTTTCAAACTCCATTTAATCATAGGGAGAAACTAAGCTCAAGGTCCCAGGCCCTAGGGGAACTGGAGACTTCCCTAGATGAACAGCTTATTCTATGAGGAAACAGTTTGTGTGAGTTCAGACATCTCAAGGACAACTTCTCTATCTTACTCCCAGGGACAAACAAGTTCATGTTCCCAGGCCCCTATACTGACTGATGGAAGCTCCCTTGCTCAACCCTTTATATCAAAATATGATTGGACAAAGCTACAGACCACCCTTATTCCCCTTGCTTTATGGGTTCCATCCCTTAAATACACAAGACAGTTTCTTCTCCAGGAAATGTTGTAGATCCCTAATTGGCCACCTCCCAGAGCTCAGAAAATAAAGCCTTCATTTTAATCTTCCCTATCTGAAGAAAGTTTTCTCAGCTTCCTTCGCAAACCCAACAATAGTTTCTAGTTGCCCAGGAATTCTTTATGTAGTAAAAAGTGGGCATCTGTATAAGGGATCTCACTTCAGCCCAACACCCACAGTGCCAAAGTTGGAGAATATCAGTTTCAAGCTGAAGAGTTAGTGGTGAACTGTCCATGTCCATATGGTCTCCTAATTCAAGCTCTGTGTGGAAGAACAAATTACAACCAGGCAGAAAGTGAGAACCAAGAAAAATCTATGCCTCCAATTAGAAAGGGCTACATTAGGCTTTAAATAAGTAAATACGAGCTGAGTGCTTCCAGCACTCAGGAGGCAGAGGCAGGCAGATCTCTGTGAGCTTGAGGCGAGCCTCATCTGCAGAGTAGGTTCTAGGATAGCCAGAGGTACACAGTGAGATCTTATCTCCAAAAAACAAAACAAAAAATGCAAATAAGCAAACACAAGACAAGCACTCCTTTGGGAAGACTATGCTGAGTAAAGAAAACACAACACAGCGAACACGTTGGAAAGTGATTTATAGGAATAATAAGAATTTCTCCCCCAACTTTTTGCATATACATGTGTATATATATGCAAATATAAATATACTGTTTGTCCTCAGTGTCACAGTCTGTTCCCACTGCCACCCTTTGTTCAAACCACTATCGATTCATAATTATCATACTGACATTATGAGTATTCTTATATTTTCTCTTGTCGAAATTTAATGTTATCATGTTCCTAGATTTTTTTTAGTTTATTATTTGATCACCTTGAGTGGCTTTATGTCATCTTATCACCTTAACAGGAAATCCAGACTACAAGCCTGGAATGAGTTTTATTTCCACATCTCTAGACAGAATCCCAACACTCGGGAGGTGAAGGCAGGAGGATCAGGAATTCAATTCTTGGCACACAGAGTTTGAACCAACCGTAAAAATTTATCTCAAAAGAAAAAAAAATCCTTATTTGGGGCTGAGTATGTAGCCTTTTGGGAGCGTGTGTGCTCACATAAACAAAACTTTGTGTTTGGTTGCAGCACTGCACAAACCAGGTGTGGCAGAGCACATCTGTAATCCTAGTGCTCAGGAGCTAGAGGCAGGAGGATTGATCAAGAGTGCAAGGTCATCTTCAGGTGTAAGTTCTAGTTCAGCCTGGGCTACATGACACCCTATCTCCCAGGGAAAAAACAAAGAGCCTAAGACAAAATAAGAATCTTGAAAATATCAAGAAAATCAAAGAGGAGCCAGGTTACAATGATACACAACCTATTCTCAGGTGGAGGATGAGATCAACCTTAGAAACGTAGCAAGTCTGGGGTTAGTCTGGACTATTTAAGCCCTTTCTAGCAATCAATCATCTCTTTATCTATCTATCTATCTATCTATCTATCTATCTATCTATCTATCTATCTAATCTATCTATCTATCTCAAAAAAAGAAGTGTCATACGCATACAAGCAATTATTATTAAGATTAATGGCAGTTTGATGGCTGGACAGACAGCTCAGTGGTGAAGCACTAGCTGCTTTCCTAGGATATGACGTGGTGGCTCACAATTGTCTGTAAGGTAACTTTCAGCAACCTGTAATACATTTCCAGGGGATCTGATACCCTCTTCTGGCCCCTGAGGACACCAGGAACACACATGATACATAGACATACATTCAGTTAAAACAAGCATACACAGAGCAGTTTTTGCTCTGAAAACCATGGAGACTACAAGATCATGCAATGAAATACTGAAAATGCAGAAGAAAAAGGGCCAACTATGCATTCTATATCCAGCAAAACTATCCTTCAAAAATTTAAAAGAATGAAGACAGTTTGATATTAAATAAAAGCTGAAGGAACTTGTTGTTAGTAGATTATCTAGAAAATGATAAAGGAAGTCCTGGAAGATGAAAATTCTTAACACCTACTAGATTTCAAACCATAAAGAGAACAATAAACTTTCATGTAATTAGTTAACTACATAAATATAAATTCTAGAATGATTCATTTTTTATTTATAATTTCTTGTTTTTATTTTTTACATGAGCACACAATATATAAAGATATCTTGCAAGAAGACATGAGGGAGGGATTAAACTGATAGAATAGTTTATAGGTGTTACTAAAACTAGGGCTATACCCATTTAAGTTATCTTAATCTCCATGTGACCCCCAAGAAAATATTTTTTAAAAATACATAAAAGAAAAATGGGAAGGAGCTAAAATGGTGTAATTCAAAGAATCAGTTAAAAACAGAATGTGGAAGTAATAGAGGAGGTAAGGAATGGGACAACAATTTGTAAGAGCATGCAGAGGCATTTGCTAGTTAAGGGGATGGTGTCTGGAAATCAATTTGCAAGGATGACTCAAGCAGTCCACGAAGGGGCTTCTCTTGAGAAGACAGACTCCTGCATTCAGGTTGTGGTTATGCTTACCAACCTGTTGTCAGCTGCTGGGTTAGACAGAAAGCTGCCAGCTTGCATTCATAGAACAGTTTAAGGGAAGCGACAATGATGTCAGAATATCTTCAATGCCTCTATTGGGGTGATGCTAAGCAGTCAAGCTACCAGGCGTGTTTATTACCCATCGAAACAGAATAGCATCTAAGCACATAAAAGCAATTCTTTGATACTGAGGAGGAAATATCTTATATTATTGTGCTGTGAGTTTGATTTTGTATTTGCACTGCTAAAGTTAGGTTAGAAAAATTTGTACTAACATATGATTTCTCCTGAAAAGAAGCTCAGCGGTTGACTTTTGGAAATACTTCTTAAAACAGACTAACTGCTTCTATTGAATATTAAAGTTGCTTTATTTAATTTGACATTAAAGTAAAATTAAAAGACGGCTTAGTTTTTCTCATGAACTTTTAATGTCAAAAGCCACCTTGTATAAGCTGATGCTCAACCAAATAGTTGGTAATATTTAAAATTCATAACTATGCCTTATTGTGAATGCATGGAAATAATTAATCCTTTAAAGATTGCTTTCTGTCAATAAAGAAATATTTAAATTTCATGATAAGAATGTTGATAGGTAATACCTAATTTCTTCTTTGCCAGTTACTCACAGATGTTACTTTTATTTTTGTAGCAAATTCCTCAGGCAAATACATCAGATCTGAGCAGCTTCAGCTCCTTGCCTTGCTAGAGGTTGCTAGGATTTCTTGTTATCTTGATTAAGTGCCATCGGTTTCTTTTGTAACTTTGCTGGTCATTGGCAAGTTCACTTGAATGCAGGACATTATTTCTAAATACAACATCACTTGAATTCTTGAAAATGACTATGATATAAGGTTGTGCCGTGGTGAAAAAAAGTGGACATTTATCTCTATGTTCACTGGACTATTTTTTTAAGTGACGTGATGATTCATCTACTGTTAAGCATGGATATTTTTTGCTTTGTTTTGGCTTTTAAAAAAGAAATAAGGTATAAGAAACATATACATGAAGTAGTATGGCAGAGGCCTTTTTTCATTAGTAGTTACTTTAAAAGTAAAGAGAAGACAGAGCTTGGCCAAGCTGTAAGTGGATAATTCCAAATAATCAAATGATCAAAGTAATTGTCGAGAAGAGACATACTTCCGGTGAAAAAGCAGAAATAGAGGAAAGTAAAAGGTGTGGAAGGGAGAGACGGCTCCGTGTGTAAAGAATTTGCCATGCAAGTATGAGGTTCCAACTTTTAATCCCCAGAACTATGCGAAGCCAGATGTTGTAGCACATCCATAATCTCAACACCTTTAAGGGAGGATGGGAGATAGAGACAGGAGAATCCCTGGAAGCTCAGGGCCCAATTAGCCCGGCATATGGAGTGGGAAAGAAACAAAACAAAACCAAGAGCACCTTTTTCAAAGATGGAAGGTGATAATTGCTGGCTTCCACATGTGTGCCATGAAATGCATGCACACGAATTCACACATAGAAATTCTTATACAAACACAAACACACACATTGTACACAAACACACAAAGATATGATGATGATGATAATAAAAGATGAAAAATATTATGCATGTAATAACCAAAAGAGATATGGATGACTGTACTAATATTAGACAGAATATGCTTTAAGTAAACAACAACAACAACAACAAAACTTCTATAGGAGACAAACCATAAGATTATATATATTAACAAAAGGATCATTCACAAAGAAGATAGAACAATTAAATACATAATATAACAAAGCGGGACCTAAAGTAGATGAAAAGAACATTTAAAAAATTGGAAAGAGAAATAAACTACAATAATCACTGGAGACTTCACTGAGCCACATTTGATGATAAATGGAAAAACAGACCAGAGGGAAGGACAGCTGGAACTCTACCATGAACCTACTAGGCTAAACCAATGGAAGCAGAGCACCGTACCAAAAGGAAGAAAAACACGCTCAGCAAGTAGACTTCTCAAGGACAGACCAATGCTGCCCCTCCAAAGTTTCCATGTATTTCGGAAGATAAGTCGTATGACATATCTCCTCCAACCAAGATGGAACAAAGTCGGAAGTCAATAATCCAAAGGAAACTGGAAAAGACATAAATCTGTGAAAACAGACGCGTTTTTAAGCTACTAATGAGTCAAAAAGGAAATCACAAAAGAAAGCAGATTTTGCTAGCGATTAAGCAAAGCAAAAATTGCAGCACATGCAAGTTTATATAGTAAAAACTGCTCAGGGCGACATTAATATCAATTAACACCCACATTATCAGAGAAAAACAGGGGGTGGAGAGAGAGCTCAGTGGCTATAAAGACACTTGCCACCGAGCCGGACCATCTCAGTTCTATCCTGAGCACAAACAAGGTGGAAGGAAAAAGCAGACTCCCTCAAGTTGCCTCTGATCGTCACACCCAGTAAATATATAAATGTGGTCAAAAAAAAAAAAAAAAAAAAAAAAAAAGAAAAGAAAAAAGAGAAAACTAAGGATGGGGAACTAGCTCTGCTGATAAATCATTTCTTTACAGACGTGGAACCTGAATTTGATCTCCAGAACACATGTAAACAAGTAAGTGGGCATGGCGGTGGGGCTCTTGTAATTCCATTCCTAGAGAGTCAGGGACAGGTGGGATAACGTGAGACCCTGTGCACTTCAAAGAACTAGAAAACAAAACAAAAACAAAACAAAATATCAGGAGAAAGGGACTAACAAAGAGTAGAGAAAAGACAAATAAAATAAATAATAAAAAATTAAAGACCCAATAAAAATCTGCATTTTTTTTATAATCATGCTAATCCAGATATCAATAAAAGAGACGACTGCTTGAAGGGAGGGAGTAGGATGACCTACAAGAATTGTTTGTAATAGTCCCTGTTTAGCTTTATGATCAAAGAGAAAATAAAACTGCACAAGATAAAGTGCCTCCTGAGCCTGTGTGAGGTCCTGGAGCCAACACTCAGCCCTCCCCACCCTCCACCCTACGCAGACCCCAGAGCCAAACCAAAACAGCTCCCCCAAAACCATAAAATTATGCCAATGTGAAAGTGGCATATAAATAATGAGCAGATGTGGTTAAAATGGTGTTGAAAGTTTCATAACCTTAACTATTATTTAAGAACAACATTATTTTAATCAAGTCACTTATTTATTATCATATATCATGCATTACTATATAATTAAATTTAATTATTATTAGAAAGCAGTAAAGCACTAAAAATGCATAAACTAAGCACTCAATTCAACAACTGAGAAAAGCAAAATATCAAGAAAATATTAACAAAGATAAACCCGAAAGACATTTTATAAAAAGCCAAGTGTAAAATGTCACATTCAAGGGATTAATTCTGTGGTATGACCAATCAAGAAAAAAAAAGAAAAAAATACAAATAGACAAAATGGATACTAAAAAGGGTTATCCATATAGTGACAGGAAGGGTTTAAAAAATGAGTAGGACTTTAGCATGTGCATCAATCTGTTCGGGAAAAAAAAAATGAGCAAAAATAATTGTTTTCAAAAGTCTGCACAGGTCCCAGACAGACAGACTCTCAGCGCTAAGAAGAGGAAGTGGACACAGGCTCCCACCCCTAGCCAAGAAGCTATCTGCAAAAGATATCCAATAGCAAAGGAAAAATCACTCTTCTACAATGGCGGCTCACTAGGGTGGATTAACCACACTTCAGGGCAGCCTCGTGCCTAGTAGTAGCTGGCCCAAGGAAAACAAACTCAATGGTATTTTTGTAGAATTTTGTATCATTTTGTTTTCTTTGGACTTTTTAATTTTGTCTTATTGGTCTTTTGCTTGTTTATTTTGATTTCTGTTTTTGTGGGTTTGTGTGTGTCTCTTCAGTTTTGTTTGTTTTAGAGGGAGTGAGTGGGTGAGTGAAGACATAGGGGGTATCTGGGAAGAATTGGGGGCGGGGAAACCATGATCAAAATATATTGTATGAAAAAAATTTTCAACTAAAGATTACTTTTCCAAAAAAAAAAAAAAATTGTTGTCAAACAAAACCTAAACCGTGTGGAAAACAGCATTAAATTGCAAAGATCAACAGCAAAGAAGATACTGGGAAAAAGTTAAAGAATTGCTTGCAAGTGGAGATGTTTTGGATTTATTCCTTAAACATTTCAAGGAACAAACCATGTGCATGAAACTTTTGTTAGAATTTGGGGTGTTTTTGGCTTTTTTTTTTCTCGTTATACTTCTGAAAGTAAACTTCAGTATAGAAACTCATCACTGATAGGCGCCATAAAAGTGAAAATATAGATGAATTTGCCTTATGAATATGAATACAAAAATTCTCAGTAAATCAATAACATTTGCTTTCCAGTATGTCTTTTCTTGATGTAAACTGGATACAAGATAATCAATTTGGACACACTTTTGCATACCATCTTTGGATGTAACTTTTGAAAGCTGTTTGCAGGAAGCATATGAACAGCTGCTTTGTTTATAGATCTGGTTGCTCTGCCTGATAGAGCTTCTTGGCTTCCACCACATTGTTTTCATTCTTTCCTGTTAGCTTGAGCTGTGAACTGAATTGTGAAGCCAAAATGATAGAGGAGAGGCGTCTAAGCGTGTGGATTGAAGAGAAAAAGGAAATGTGTAGGCTTGGTTTGATCAACCAGTTTATTATTTTAATCCGAGAAACAACAAAATACAGTTTCTAAATATAAATCAGCTCTGTCACAGAAGCACAGCAGAAACCTGATTTCTGAGAAGCCTTTTAAGAAAGTAGATCACTGCCTCATTTGAAATGCTGAAGCCATATAGTTAGCTGTCTCTAATGTTACCAAAGACATCGAATATTATTTAATATGAAACCTTGGTATATTTTTTATGAAGTGTACCCTTAATAAGTGAGGATACTGGTAATTATTTGTTTTTTTTATGATGAAAACATTTATCTCAAACCAACAACCAATCTCCTTCTTCATATTAACCACTAAGAAAATTCCCCTGAGATCAGAAATATAACAGTTAACTGCTCTCTCCTCTGTTATGAAACCCTGATCCAGAAATTCTAGTCGGTGTTGTTGAGAAAGCAAGGAGGAAGCATGTCCAATAATTTTTCTTTTAAATCTAGAAATCACATGTGAATTATGTAATTTAGAAAAAAATAAGAGATCAATAAAATGACTATATAAGATTATGGAATCAAGATATTAGCAGAAGTTAAAACCCACCAAAAAGAACATTCTTACAGAGATATTTCCCCTACTCTACTCATAAGAAGGAGGCAAAGTAAACTGGCTTGAAATACGTTCTACAATTTATATCTGCAATGTCCAATTCAAAGGACTCCAGTTTACTGGAGCCTCAGTGCATAGAAAGACAGGAAGGTTTTATACTGCACAGGTGATCATTTCTCTCAAGTTAGTGCACACATTTTCTAAAATTCCAACCATATTTTTTCCCCCGGGGAATTTAGCAGATTTGTTTTGAGTTACCCTGGTAGCAATAATCACAGGTGTTTAAGAGAAATAATTGGACATTGCTCTAGAACCCCAGCCTAGAACCCCCTTTGTCTTCTGGGCATACATTTTAGGCACAATGAGTTGACACACAGTTCCCTATCTCCCAGAGGAAGACTGGCAAGTCTAGCTATGTACACATGGAACTGTAATCCCAGGGGGACTGAAGAGATGGCGGTGGATGAATGACGTGACTCTTCTGTAACTTAGATGAAGTCATTTTCTCTCTTCCCCTGCAGCTTGGGTAAAACATCCCAAATATAGTTTCAATATTGTAAGAAGGCAGGGCAGGAGTGATAAAGTGCCAGGAAAAATGAACAGATAAGAGTTTACGTTACAGCCAGTAGAACTTGGCTGTACTACTGCATGAGTGCCACTGAAATATGTCGTTTTTTTTTTTTTAGCAGACATTCTTGTTGAGTGTCTAAAAACTACTATAACAATACTGAAAATAGTTCTTGATATTTAATCTAGGATTATCCTTAGGAAAATAACATTACATGATCTTCAGTATTAATTGTGGTGATGAAAACAAAAGGGTCTGTTGGTAACAACATAAAACTTGGTTACTATTATTAGAATTACTTATAAGACTAATGCTTGATAAATATTCATCATTACATGTTTCTTATGAGAATAAAAATACTAATATTAATTTAATATTTGAATAGACACGTTTAATAAGGCTGGAATTGATTTTTTTGAAAAAAATATAAGCAGAAAGTATGGCTACATATACTTTTAATGTACTTTCAACTTAGTAAGCTTTATGCCACCTAACTTAGACCAAAACTCACTTAGTCTCATAGAATATGAAAAAAAATCACTTCTTGAGAAGATTTACATACCAGATACAAACTTTTAAAACTCATTTCATTTTAAGACATAACCAATTCCATCTTAAAAGTCAGAGAAAGAGTAAAAGGGTCACAGTGCTATCAATTTTCCTTGGATCTTGGCTGTCTAAAGGGCAGACTTCTAACTGTGACAATGATGAGAGAGACATCTCTGACTCACTCCAGGGACTGCTTAGGTAGCTGGGACGGGAATGGGACAGATCTGGCCTCCCTTAAGGCATCCCAACCACCTTGCTAGGCTAAGAACTGATAGGAATTAGTAAGAATTTATTACCTCTTCTCCAGGTGACTCGATTTCCTTCACCAGCAATTTCCCTAAAGACGGAGGCAGGTACACATTCTGGAAGCTCTTTGCACAGACCCTGCAAATGCTGCCCAAACTGTCCTGAGCTCTCCCTTGTTGAACTGGGGACTTCCACTGAAAAATCCCCTGACTTGAAGACTTCCTTATTTGTAGCTATCAACAGCCAATCGTGGCCAGATATTGAAATGAAGCAAAAACTACCAGAAAATGTTCTGAAACCACCCGTGACTATAACTCTGACTTCCTTTTGAAGCAATAATATTTTACCTGAATAGTTAAAACATTAAAAAAAAACAATTAAAAATTATAAACAGGGTTTTCTTTTTGGAAGAAGTATTATTTTTATGTTAAAAGTTTTAAAACAAAGCTTATTTGAAAAATGCTATTTTAGCCTTTAAGGAGTCACATTTGACCCCAAATCATTGTATTTATCAGTAACAGGCAAAGCCCAAGTTTGAGTCTATTTTTCTTTACTTTCTGACTTACAGAGGTCAGTGGGTCTAGTGAAAAAATAGGCATGTCTTAAGATTCCAGAGTGTGATGGTAGGTGCTGAGGGCCTGCCTGAGAAGCCTGTGGAGGCATCCTCCAAAGCTCCAGGTAATAGAAACCAAAATTTACAATTTCTGATTCATAGCCTCGTCTCTTTTCTACTTTAAAGCTCTACCATCTCTTAAATTACACATTAAACATACCGGAGGTCATGCTGCATATGGTGGAATTATTCCCCCCAAATACTTTTAAAATTTTCTAACATGCTGAATAAGCATGTGTTTCAAAACTGTTCTCCTTATCCATAAAACTCAGAGTGAAGCCTTTGCTTTTTTCAGCACTATGTATGTGTAACAACCTTACCATTAGACATCAAATATTAAACATGCTTTTGTGCAGTGGAAAACTCAACTCCAACAATGTAAATACTACCAAGTGAAATGTGAAAAACTTAAGACTGCATCGGCGTGAGGAGATTTACTCCTCAAGAGTGTACGGTTGTGAAGTAATATTTTAAAAGCACAGCTTTTTGGCAAAGCAGCACTCCTGTGTTGGCTAGGAAACACCTCCTCTTTTTTTATTTTTTTGTGGGCTCCATCCTTCTATTATCTGCTTTGGCCACAGTTTGGCTGAGACCCAAGCTCCTGAAAAACTGGCTCTCCCTGGAATACTGGTCTCCACCTGTGAGGCAATTGAGAGAGGCTTCTCAGGCCATTGCATAGAATTTGATTTGGTTAGAGATAATTTTTGAAGACGTTTATGTGTATGTGTGTGATATTAAAAGCCTAAGACATCACTGACTAATTTAGACTCTAGGCATGGTAACAGTATTTTACCTTGTTGTCCTTATTGACTCCTTTGTCTATTCCTGCTCCAGCTTTGCCTTTTTATCCTCTCATAGGACAGCAAGAAACAGATAAGCATAGTGACCCGGGTGGTAGGGGAGAAAAGGGGTGTCAAGCCGACGACATTGAGGGGTGTGGGAAAATACTAGCTTCGGATTCAGACAGACAAATGGCCAAGGTGATGGATAACTAATAACAGGACCACCATGGGGTGGTAGGGTTCTCAGTGTACATCTGTGTGAAAGGTCTCCCCATGAAAAATCCTCAGTAGCTGTTCTTTCTCTCTTGCTCTAGACAATAAAAGGCATTGCTAACTAAGATTCCAGGAGACTCAGATAACCGCAAATCTGGCCAAGAGGCTATTAGGCAGCTATATGGCACAGGAGTAGATATTTAATTCAGAAGCTTTACTTAGATTATTATACCAGGCACCTGGAAGACGAGTGTTTCTAATATGGGGTTTCCTGGATTCAAAACACTCTCCTGGTTCTACTTGTTGATAGGTGAAAGATCTAAGATTGTGTTGGTCTATGGCTACAGCAGGCCTGATCCTGAGATGTAAATAACCATTACGAAGTGAAGAGTTCATATCTGAAAAGATGATTAATGCTTTAAAAAAAAAAACTTACTTTCTTAACTTCCATAAACTACGTGCAAGGGAGAGTAGCTGATCATATGAGTTTGCAACTCAGTATAAATTTCTGCCAAGTATTTCTTTCTTAGTGCTGATACTTATGTTTCTTATCCACATTCTGTAGAATTTGGGACTAGTGAGAATGGATGGCGAACATAAGGAGGGTAGCTAGGTAAGGAACTTACTTTACTTGTTACAATTCATATATTCATATATATATGTGTGTGTGTGTGTGTGTGTGTGTGTGTATTTAATTCTTTGACAGTTTCATACAAGCAATTATGCTGTTTCAGGCCCCCTCTTACTGAAACCCTCCTCTTCCTAACTCACCCATCTCCTACTTTTATGTCTTTGTTTTGTGTGTATCTCACTAGGGTCACCTGAATGAATTTGGGTGGGAAATTCTTTACTGAAGTATGGGCAACTTGTCAGTAGCCACAACACTTAAAAAAAATGAAATCCCTTCTCCCAGCCACCATTAACTGTCAAAGTTTCCCCGTAGGGAAGGAGAAGGCCTCATTAGCCTTCCCTTCTTTCATGATGAAATGTTGAGAAGCCGAATCTTGTGTAAGCCTTGTTCAGGTAACCACAGCTCTAGAGAGTTCATGTGCGCACCAGATGTACCATGTCCAGAAGAACCTTTCTCAGCACCCTCCTCCAGCCTCCTACTTTTACATTCCCTCTGCCCCCTCCTGAGATATTCCCTGAGCTTTTGGTAAGAGAATGGAGTTTTACATTTCTTGTATTTAAGCTGTATGCCAATTTAATGATTGACCTTTTATCAGTGCTTGTTTAATTGTTTGTTTAATAAACATTCATTACCTCTTTCTTGAACTCAGGTTATCAGGCTTTGGAAACAAGCACCCTTCTTCTCTGTGCCATCTCACCAGCCACAGTCCATGAGCTTAAGAATGCATGCAAGCGGCCTGTACACCACTCACTGAGAAAGATGAATGTAGGACGTGTTACTTACTTTTTATGTCACCGTGACAGAATGTCTGAGAACACGGGTTAAGGGAGGGAGGATTTCTGTAGACTCATGATTTCAAAAATTTCACTTCAGGCCTTTTTGTTTCCACAGCTTCTGGGTTCTTGTAGAGTGAGGTCAGATATCATTTCAGACAGTCTGCAATGACATAGAAGAGACAGAATGGCACCAACAAGAGCCAGGCCGGGACAGAGCACACCCTTTAAAGACACAGTGACTTATTTTTTCCAAGCAGGCTCTACCTCTTAATAAGGCACTAAGCTACAATCTCATCGGTGAGCTAATCTGCTGAGGAAGTGAAAACCCTTATGATCCCATCACATTTGAATATTCACCATCTGTCAACCAAGCTCTTAACACATAGGTCTTCTGTGTGGGAGCATGAAGGACACTTCATATCCAAACCACCATGAGATATAATAGTGTTTTATGGGCAAAAAGACAGCTCTCAAGCCAGTAAATACTTGTGAAGAGTAGGCATCGAAAAAGTAAAAGAATCTAGGGTTAAAATTTTATTTATTTATTTTTTCTTCTATAATCTCAACGAATTTACTGCATCTTTTAGGTCAAATTTATGGCTTTTGCTTGTTTTTATTGCTTTTCAAGTAGACTTTCTTGAAAAATCTCCATTTGCTTTTTTAGTATTATAGAAGAATATTTACAGTTTTTATGACAAACATGACTTTAATATTTTTGGCACTTCTTAAACTAAAGTTTCTAGGGTACATACAAACCGAGAGGCTAAGAGGTACTTTAAGTTTATTATTTTGGAAATGGCAATAGAAGCAGGGTCTCATTTATTTGATAACTAGTATTATTGGCTATCTAAAGGAAAAAAAAAGATGCTGTGATATATAATGGACCAAAGACTGACAGACTCAAAATCTAGAAATAGCTGGGAAAATTTTAGCAACTGGCTGATTTCAAAATGAAGCTTAATAGGAACAATTACAAAGTTTCTAGTTACTGGTCTCTACCATCCAACAAACAGAAACAACAGGAAAAAAAAGTTGCATGTGCCTAGAACAGGTTGATAAGATTCAATTTAGAGGCAGTCATATGAAATTGGGTTTTGCCTGAGGCTGTAACGTGGAGGCAATAAAAAAATCCCCAAACTAATAAGGACCTTTCAGAATCCCCTTGAGGGGAAAGGAAACAACATTCCTGCTTTCTGACCCATCTTTCTGATCTCTGAGATCAAAGATAAATACTCATCCATTCCATAAACACATGACTACAGGAAAGGGGAATGCCTTTCTAAGAAAAAAAAATAAAGAAAAAAATAACTGTATTCAAATATCAATTAAGTTCTTCAAAGTAGACCTCAGGCTAGTGGACAGAAGCAATTAGAAAACAGTGTGGTAGTACACGCCCGAAATCCCAGCACTTGGGGAGGCAGAAACAGGTAGGTCTCTGTGAGTTCGAGGCCAGCCTGGTCTACAAAGCCACAGCTGTCCAGGATAGCCACGGCTACACAGAGAAACCCTGTCTTGAAAAATCAAAAACCAAACCAAACAAATAAAACAAAAACAAATAAATAAAAGGAAAGAAAAAGAAAGCAAATTTGGTTTATTACAGAAAAAAACAGCATTCTTGTATTCAGAAAATAAGTAGTTCACTTCAGGAAGCAGTGAGTTCCTTCTTTCTGCACAAATAAATACATCACAGACGTTGGTTGTTAGGGAACATTGAAAGGGGATTAAAATCTCAGTCAACAACGACTAAAAAGAACGTTTACTATGGCCCTGACACAATTCTAAGCACTTTACTATTTCACTTCATTCAATTATTTTTATAATTTTTATTTAGTTATTCACTTTACATCTTAATCTTAGCCCCTTCCCGCCTCTCTTTCTGGTCCCTCCCCTCTATCCCTTCTTTATCCCCCTAACCCCCCTCCACTAGCCCTCAGAAAAGGAGAGCCTCTCCCCCCTCACACAAACCCACCCCAGCACATCCAGTTGAATCAGGACTGTGTACTTCCTCTTTTACAGTGTCCTGGCAAGACAGCCCCGCCAGAGGGAAGTGATCAAAGAACATGCAACAGAGACCAAGTCAGAGACAGCCCCTGATCTCTTTTTTGGGGGGACCCACATGTTGGCTGAGTCGTCCATTGGGTATATCTGTGTAGAGAGTCTAGGGCTAGTGCATGCACAGTCCTTGGTTGGTGCTTCAGTCTCCGCCAGCCCATCTGGTCCAGGTTAGTTGGGACAGTTGGTCTTCTTGTGGAGTTACTGTCCTTTCCTGGTCCTTCTCCCCTTCCCCTCACTCTACTGTAAGGCTCCCTATGCTCTCTAAGCACTTTACTATATCACATCATTCCATTTTTGTAAATACTCTGTGGTGAAAGCGCTGTTTTACTGGTTCAAAAATGGATGCCTAAAAAACCCGAACTGACCTAATCAAGTACAGATAACTATAGAAGCCCACATGTGTGTTTCTCTTCCCGTACCCAAGGCATCAAAGCCCACACGGTTTTAGCAAGTGTCTTATAGCACAGCTGGCATGTCTGTTTGTCTGCTCTTGCACTTGAGCACAGAGACTACCACTTGGTAACAGCACAGAGTTCTAGGAGAGGTGAAAAGCGATTCAGATGTGTTTTTTTCTGCCGCTTTTGATTACTTCATGCCATTCTGGAAGCGTCCGGACTGACAAAAAAGTAATGAACTGAAAATATACCACTTTTAAGCTCTACTCTCTACCTGTAAGTTTGGCCATGGGATGGGCGTGTGATCATAGGGCAGTTGAATAAGGTAAGAGAGTGGTGAAGGGAAAGAAAGGTAATGCAGAGGGAATGGATGTTCGGATTATGAACTGGAGGAGCAGGTTAGGCTCGAAGTCTCAAGTGCCAGTTTAGGAAAGGTGATCTGCCTTGGAGAATGCAGCGCCATCACTTAGGAAAGACGGCAATGCACATTCTGATTTACTTGTTCAACTTATTTTTTTTTTTTCATTTTCTAATCTGTTCCAGACAGCTCAGCCAGTCTACACAGTACAAGATGAACTGCTTGTGTTTTCATTAAAAAAATCTGTTAAGTTGACAGAATCCCATCAGGGAATGAGGCAAGCCTATTTCAAGCATTACATGGTTTGCTTTCTCTTCCCGTACCTAAGGAATCAATCCGCTTAGTTTATAGCCAAAATGATGCTCTTATTTTGATCTGTGCACTGAAATTCCTGTCTGATGTTAGGGAGAACCACCAAATGTGCTCCATAGGCACTTCCCTTCTAAACTGAGAAACCTAGAAAAGGGCATAGATATCAGGATGAAATAGAAATGACTGGCTCCTTACTAAAGAGTTTCGGGATTTATAAATGACAGAAAACAAGTTTGTAGACTTGAAATATGTCTCTCTTAGACTGATAAACTCATAAAGTTGAAATTGCTGCGAGATACCTAAGGTCATTGAAAATTTTCCGTTTGAGTACACACAGCGTGGTAATTTAGTACTTACACAGCATCTAATATTAGCAAGAGTCATAGTTCATATTTATAATTCTCTGTAAATGAGAAGATTGAAAAAGTATGCTAGCCTGTGTATAACCTTTAAGGTACAGCAACAGTGAGAGAGAAATCAGATGGAGAGAAACGCTGCTGAGACAGGAAAATGTTTCCATGCCTTTAATAAAACAAGTCAGTCTCCCAGTGAGAGCTGACCTTTGAAACCTGTTTAGCTTGATGCCAGGATGATGCTGGGAGGGTTATCAGGCTGAAGCTTGTAGAGTGACTTCAAGGTTCTTTAGTTAATCAGTTGAGTTCCTCTTAAACTTGATTATACTTAGTAAGATGCCTGATCCACGGTAGACAATTCAATAAATGGAGGTTCTAAGTAAAATCACAAGCTATTGCTGCCAGGGGAAAGATTCAAGTAGAGCTAAAGTACAGAGCAACTGTGTGTGGGGCGTGCTGCTTCTCTGGTAACCTGGCTGAATTCATCTGTTTCAGAGGAGAGGAAACAGACAGGAAGACACACATTGATTTTCCCACTATCAAACAGCTCACTGATGGAGCTGACAGATTTGTAGGGGCATTAAAGATCTGAGCTACAAAGTCAGTGTGACTTTGTAATCTAAAGATGCTGGGACGAACACACACATGCCATATACACCCCACACCTCAACTACAAATTGTACTAGTAATATTATTACTAATAATTTTTGTTTTGTTTTTTTGAGACAGTGTTTCTCTGTGTAGCTTTGGCTGTCCTGGACTTGTTCTGTAGACCAGGCTGGCCTTGAACTCACGGGAATCTGTCTACTTCTGCATGCCTGAGTGCTGGGATTTAGAGGTGTGCACCACCACTCCCAGCTTGAACAGGAAATTTTTTTTTTAATTTTATTTTTTTCTTATCAGTTACATTTTATTAACTCTGTATCCCAGCCGTGTCCCGATCTCTCATTCCCTCCCAGTCCCTCCCTCCCTCATCTCCACAGTGCCCCTTGCCAAGTCCACTGATAGGGGGGACCTCCTCCCCATTCATCTGATCCTGTTTTATCAGGTATCTTCAGGACTGGCTGCAAAGCTCTCCTCTGTGGCCTAACAGGACTGCTCCTCCCTTGGGGGGTGGGGAGGCCAAAGAGCCAGTCATTGAGTTCCTGTTAGAAATAGTCCTTGTTCCCCTCACTATGGGAAACCAATTGGTTACTGAGCTACCATAGGCTACATCTGAGCAGAGGTTCTAGGTTATATTCATACATGGTCCTTGGTTGCATGTCAGTCTCAGAAAAGACCCTGTGCCCAGATATATTTGGTCCTTGTGGAGCTCCTATCCTTTCCTCATCAGACTAACTCCTCTTCTTTCTTATGATTCCCGAACAGGAAATTTTAATATGGCAAATTATGCCAGGTGCTCCTCCACTAAGAGCTAGCAAAATAATTCGTAAGAATATTCCCAGTCTTTGAAAGAGTATCCAAATAAGGAACAAGTGTGGAGAAGAGACCTGTGGGAAATCTGCTTGATTGTTCACCCCAGGAACCGTCTACATGTCCTGGGTAAGCAGTGATCACTTCCCTAGTGCAGAGGGACTTAGCCTGGCCAGTTGGTTTTGGGAGGTACCTGTGAGGTTCACTGGGAAGTTGTCAACGGTGCTGAAATTTCCCGAAAAGCCTCGTATATACAGACACTTCAACTTGGGGTTAATGTCGCTAGGTCAACCCATGTGACAACCCAGCTGTCACTCATGAGCTAGGAAAAAGAAGCAAGTGGAAAACAGAAAAAAAAAAGAAAAGAAAAAAAGAAAGAAAAGCTTTGTTCCATCTCTAGTGCCTTGGTAGCCGCCCATACTCAAAAGAGATTAAACGAGTGTTTACTGCAAAGAAGAATCCTTTCAATGGTTCAGCCCCGCCCCCAACTCTTTGAAGAGCAAACAGTAAAAGACAAGCTTGGAGCAAAAGGACAATACATATTTAGCTGGCACACTTTCGTACGTATGGGGATTAGATTGGTATTTAGGTTTATTAGCTCTCTTTGTTGAGACTGGAGAAACAAACTACCTATAATTTTTTTTTTTTTCAGGTATAGTTCCACTATAGGTCTGTTTCTCCCCAAATCATCATGGTCTGATGTTTGAATGCGGTTAGTTCTTATTTGTAACATAAGAAAACTCCGCTTATATTGCTTTACACGTCAGTAGTATATTCAGAATCTAGCTATGTGTACAAATAGAACAAGATAGTCTGGTGCATGGACATATTTTCTTAAGGAATTACTGCAGGCCATGTGGTCAGACCAGTTTCCTGTATAGGCTCTGGGACTTTTGTAATTCTTTTAGGGTGGTTCCAACTGGCTGGGAAACAGATAGGGCAGGTAAATGATAATGCTTTTGTAGGCTAGGATGGACAGAGAAGAGATACAGTTAAGCTCTTACGGTTTCTTTCTGAAAGTCTGACACAAGGGTCTTTCCTTAGCATTCACCTGCTTCTGGTCTTTTGTGTTCTTCATTTTTAGATAATGAACTAATTCTAATCTACTCTGATCCTGGATTTGGCACAGTCCCTACACTGTAACAGCCTGTGTTCTTGAACTATTAATGCGTTACGCTTGAATTCAGTGGTCTATTCTCAAGTCTAAAAGTACAATCCGGGCCTGATTTCTGCTCCTCTCTTGCATGAATTCTGTTATCTATGGTCTTGTCTTAACTAGGTGCTTCATTTTACTGTGCCCACTCAGCAGAAAGGTGCCTGTCTCTGCTTTCTCAGCTTGACAACTAGTAAGCAACCCAGGAGTCAAGGGTTTGAATTCAAAAAGCCATTTTTTAAATGGTCATTGATGCCAATTTTAAAACATGATTTTACCTTTCCTATCATTATCTTTCTCATTTTAGATTTTATATACTTTTTGCATGCTTGTGTGTATGTGTTGCACATGGATATGGGTGCCTCCCAGGCAGAAAAGGTCTTTGGATCCCATGTAGTTGAAGTTACGTGTGGTTGTGAACCACCCATTGACCTGGCTGCTGGGAACCAAACTCTGGTTTTGCAGAAGAGCAGCAACTAAACAGCCTCTCCATCCTGTTGACACCAACCCCTCCCCCCCTTTTAATTCTTTGCTCATACATTTTCAAAAAATTCTCTTATACATTACATCCCCTCCCTCCTCCACTCTGCTGAGCATCCTCCCTCCCCTAAATTCACTCCTCCCGCCCCCACTTCTCTTCAAAAACAAAGAGAAGGCCTCCCAGGGATATCACAGCGTAACAGATTATTAGACGAGGCACAAACCCTAATGTCAAGGTTGAACAAGGCAACCCAGTAGGAGGAAAAGGGATCCAAGTGTAGGCCCCTACTTCCACTGTAACTTCCAGTACACAACCAGCTACACAACCATAACGTATATTCAGAGAACCCAGCTCAGACCCATACAGGGTCCATGCTTGTCTGCTCAGTCTTCTGTTAGCCCGTAAGAGCCCTGCTTCATTTGATTCTGTGGGCCGCACCACTAACTCTTGAAAGATGGCAGAATTAAATTCTGACAGAGCTTCAGGGTCTTGTCCCTACGCTAGGTCCTCATATATGCAGCCCACACTGTATAAAGCTGTCTGTGGCAACTTGACAGAAATGAGAGGGTTTGCATTCCAGAAAAACTGAGAAAATATGCGGCTCTTTTTTTTGTCCGGAGTCTGACATTTCTTCAGTTGACAGGAGAGAGGATTGCCATAACTTGGATATACTGTGAGTGTGGGCCCTCAGGTAGCAGAAGGAAGAGGGAATGTGGCAACGAGACAGGGAAAGCCAACTCCTGGAATGCCTGGCAGTCCACTGAAAAGAGCACTGACAGGATCACGTCCGCGACAGGGTTGAGGTTCTGATTTTCAAGCTTGGGGCTGTGGCTTGGCTCTTGAATAATGTATGTTGTGTCTCCCCACCCGACTCCACCCTGCCAAAGCCCATGTGTTTAAAAAAGATGCTTTGTTCCTAGCACAAATAGAAAGTAGGGGAAATCCTGGGAGGCGTGGCCAGTGGGCGGTACTTGGGTCAGTGTTTCCAGGCCCTAAAGAGACTTGACTCTTCCTCTTCTCTTTTGCTTCCTGGATGTGGAGGGGACAGGTTAGCTTTGACACGTGATTCAGCCAGGTGCATTGCCCTGGGCAGCAGCATTTAAAGCACTGCCCAGTTGACTGCTATATGCAGTCAGCGTTGCAAAGTCTGTGTGACGCTTTCTGTCCTTTTAAAGACCTAAACGGCGATCGAGAAAATTAATAGATCCAGTGGTACAAGGTTGTCCTCTGACTTCTACGTGTGCTGTCTCGCATGCATGAATGCACCCATATACACACACACAATAAGAACAAGAAAAATTTAAAAACATTAAAGTCCTGAGATAGAAAAGTAAGTATTTTCAGCCCACAAAAGCTGCTCTGTTATGGCACAAATAAATGCTGCATAAATGAATACGAAAATTATACCAAATATTTAATTGGAAACATTTTAAATATATTAGAGTATTTATAGATTATCTATTTATACTAGAGATTAGGATAAGAGGGATGCATAAATTCAAAGCTCTATCTCCTTGTCTATTTTTAGAACTACAAATAAAATATTGTGTTGTCATCGTATTTAAATTTCCTGTAGCAAACACACTCAGAACTATAAATTGGGAGTAAGACTAAGGAGGCCTGGGTATACCCCGTGACCGCTGCTAGTGATTAACTGCCGTTGGAGCTGATGGCTGTGTGGGTGAAGGTGAAATGGGTGTTAATTACATTGCCTTGAAGTGGAGCAGCTCCACAAAAGGCTAATCTTGGAAATGTGGAGATTCTTTTTATTACCTTAACACCTAGTTTGCAAATTTCAGTGAAAGAAAGAGGCAGGAAGCTAACTTGTATTGTGTACCTCTTCTGGGCTAGGCTTTTTTTTTTTTTCACAATTACCTTCTCAATTTGATATTTTTCAGGGGACAAGGCAGGCCCAGAGACTTGGTCACATGAACAGTAGACGCCTTAGTTGTCAGCTGTGCAGTTAGGGTTCTTTAGGAGAACAGAACAGAGAGAATGAATGTGATCTCACAAAGGAGATCAGTAAGACGGACTTACAGATAGTGGCCATCTGCCTGACACTGGCTGTCTGCCCGCTGGAGAGGCTGAGAGCTCACAGCCCGCTCAGCCACAAGACTACATGCTTCAAGAATCTCAGTTTGGTGCTGAAGGCTTGTAGGATCCTTGAGAGCTTTCAGCTCATGTTGGAAGGCTGAAGAACCTGGGTTCTAATATCAGTGAAGGATGGCTGTAGTAGCAGCAACTGGGCAGATGTATTCACCCGGAAGAAGGAAAGTGGGCCGGAGAACACAGCTCTTTTTTTCCCTCAGTCCTTCTTGTTTTTGTTCGTTTGTTTCTTTGTTTGTGTTTGTGACCCTAGGAAGGTGCCATCCACTCTGGGGCAAGGTTCTCCCCCTCAGTTAAGCCTCCAGGAAATGGCCTCAGAAACTCTCCCATATGCTTGTCTCCTAGTTGATCCCAGATCCAATCAAGCTGACAATGAAAGTTTACTACCACATCAGGTATATCTGTCTCACAGTCTATGGGCTTCATAGACAGGTTGTGTTTTTCAGGGGGCAGAGGAGACAGCTAGCAACCTTGTTTACTTCAGTAAAGATACGTTCTACACAAAAAGATGGGTGACAATTAGTTAAAAATAGACAAACAAATATTTTTAAAACACCCCCCCCCAAAAAAAAAAAACCAAAACAAACAAGCAAAAATCCCACAAATGAACAATGAGTTACATACAAAACACATTTTAAGTAGATATGTATCTTACATCATGGCAGCGGCCATGCACCCTATTTTCCCTTGTTTTTTTACCAACCTCTTTCTATGTATTCTTCTCAATATGCTACGTCTTTTGCTGTGTAGCTGAGGAGCCAAATGCTGGCCCAGCTGCCAGATACTCCACAAGTCTCCCAGCTTCAGAACCTGGCCTGGCAGTCTCAGAAGTCTAGGCAGAGTGTCAGCTTAGCTCAATTCTGAAGATGGCCAACAGAGCTCAGTAAGATGCATTGTGTTTGAACCTGTTTAAGTCCACTTATGTAGGCCCAGAATAGAACTGTAAGTTCTGTTGAGTCTTAGGGGAAAAAAACAAAACAAAACAAAATATGGCATCTGGGAAAATGGGAACACTGCAGAGATAGGAAGTTCATTCTCTGCTCCAGACAAACAGTATCAATAGAGCACATTTCTAATAAAAGAGAGGATTTATTAGATTGGTTTACATGACTGTGATGGTTTAGATGAGACTGTCCCCCACCATAGGCTTATGAGTTTGAATACTTGATCCCCAGTTGGTGGAACTGTTTGAGAAGGGTTAGGAGGTGTGTCTTTGTTGGAGGATGTGTCAGGGAATGTGGGCTTTGAAATTTCAAAAGACTTGGGAGACTCTCAGTGTTCTCTGTCTGTGCTTCAGGATCAAGATGTGAGCTCACAGCTGTTCCTTTGCTCTGTTGTCACCGACTGTAACCCTTAAACTATAAGCCAAATCAAATGATTTCTCTTATAAGTTGCTTTGGTCATGGTGTTTTATCACAACAACAGAAAAGTACCTAAGACAGTGAACCAAGGCTGAATGGTGCCACAATAGTTGTAGGCCTGAGAGCCAGAAAAACCGGTAACTGCTCAGTCCTGGAAGCTGGTAGTCTCAGAATAAAAAGGACCAATGGTTGCCTGGCTGGAGAAAATTAGTCTTCAGAGGCTGAAGAATTTGGTTCAAAGTTGTGGAGGCAACAGAGAAAGAAAGAAAGAAAGAAAGAAAGAAAGAAAGAAAGAAAGAAAGAAAGAAAGAAAGGAAGGAAGGAAGGAAGGAAGGAAGGGAGAGAAGAAAGAAAGGAAGAAAGAAGAAAGAAAAAGAAAGAAAGAAAGAAAGAAAGAAAGAAAGAAAGAAAGAAAGAAAGAAA
>NW_026585895.1:22336905-22427694 GCF_907164565.1 Psammomys obesus
AAAGAAAGAAAGAAAGAAAGAAAGAAAGAAAGAAAGAAAGAAAGAAAATAACCTATTAATAAGAGTTGAATTGAGCAGAAATGGTAGTATATGAGCCTCCCACTTCTTTAGATTTTCATTACATTCTAGAAGCCCTCCCCCCGGCCTATTGAAAGGTGTCGCTCTCATTTAGACAAACATTCTCCACCTTGTTTCCTGACCCACGTGCCAATCATCTCTGGATACACCCTCACAGACCCACCTAGAACTTGCTTTGTGAGTTTCTAGGTATCTTTCACTATAGATAGGTGGACAAGTGACATTCAGCTTCGCAGACATTGTCTGCTTTCCTCCTTAGAGATCTGGCCATAAAAGCGTTCTCTGTTCCATGTTCCTTGAAAGTAGGTCACAAGTCACTCACTGCACAGTCCTTCTGCTTTATAGACAAAGGGAAAGAATGTTGGAGAGGGAGGCCAAGGAAAATCTGAACAAAGAGGCTTTTCTGAGCATGATGTATCCTGGTTATTTCCTTTACATCAGACCTTTTGTTCTCCAGGCTTATTTCTGCATAACTGCACAAAAAAGAAATGTTTTTTCCTCCTGCTCTTCCTTTCTGAAGCTCATGTCACACAAAACTTATTAAATGAATTTGCATAATTTTCCCTTGTTAATCTGCCTTCTGTTGCAGAGCTGTCGGCCACGATCTTGTGATGGATGAGAAGCACAATCCTTCTACCTTCATAGCTCCCACTGTAAGTCAGATTAGTCCAGACTTAACTCTCATAGGTTCCCAAGGCTGTATTTTTATTTTATTTTATTTTTTAATTTTGAAAGGGCTGACTACAACAGCTCATTCCTAAAGGTTTATTCTGGCAATTCTTACTGTTATAACGGGATGCACTTAAGACTAATTAAATCATTAAAGCAGTTATTAAAGGGAAGTTGACAGAAATTTTACAAAATGGATGTTTGAATATCAAACCTCTAAGATGAAAGATGGTTAGGCTTGGTTAGTCTGAACTACAAAAAGTGCTTAAACCAACAGTTTTCTAAAACATCACTGATTTAAAAACTGATGAGTTGATGATGGGTATGGTGACAAGGACAATGTTAGAGGTTGTGGAAAAGCTGAATGGGCATATGATAATCATAAGCCATGCTTTTATTGCTGAGTGAGATGGAAACAGTCATTATTTTCAGCAAATGAAGCTAGTTAAGTGGAAAATATAATAGCTATTAATATGGAATTAACTCACAAATTATTTTGGGATTCCCCCCACTTCTAACTTAATCCTTGATTAGTGTCCTCTCTCTTTAGCCTTTACATGAGAGAAACAATGATGATGGCCATGGTTCATTAGACACATGTGTTCTATGTATTGCATTAAATACTTGTATAAATTAACTGTAAGGTTCAAAGCTTATTAACAGGACCTATCGTATTTACATAGTTCCCGCTTTCATATTGTACTCTGCCTATTGGAGGAGCTACGCTGTTTCCAGAGACACTGCCATTATTATCGCTGCATTTCCCTGGAGCTGTGGTAGTGCACAACAGATGCCTGAGTTACTTTTAAGCAGGGAATTGCAAGCCATGTTCTCTTCAGCAGACTGTGCACGAAAGAAATCAAATACTAGGGCCAATCTTGGCAGGGTCTGAGTTAGCTCCTTTGTTTGCAAGTACAGTCAAAAAAGCTCTGAAAAGGGAACAATTTCTTATTCACAGATCCCTGGTTATACTGAATGCTTGGGCAGGCATTTTTGATGGGGGAAAGGGGAAATCAATCAAGGAGCTTTAATGGCAGACAAACCTATTACAGATTGCTTTCTCCCAATAAGAGAATGTGTACGCCATTCCAGATGTTACATTAACAGAAGAACAGGGCCGGTGAGGTTGGGTCTGTCTGGTGATTAGCTGCCACTTAACCTTTGCCTCAGCTTTTGTGGTATATATGTCTTGAGCAGCATCTTATGGTATTCCTGATATGAAGTATAGTGCTTCCTATTAAATAAACAATGGAAGAACATTTCATCCTGAAATTTTCTATTTTGTATGTTTACAGCTAATAAGTAGAAGAGGAAAAAAAAAAAAAACAACTCCTAATTAGGAACTCTAAAAAAGAACAGCAATGATCAAAAACATGCACCCGGTTTGGATAGGTTAATCAGTGACCTTTGCACTGCAGAAGAATATTTACTATGAATTCTAAGGTTGGGTCACAAGGTCTGCGGGTTTTTAGAGAAAGAAAAGACAGGTAGGTAGCTGGGCACATTGGCACAGACACTTATAATCCCAGCGCTTAAGGAGGCAGAAGCAAGCAGGTCTCTATGAGTTTGAGGCCAGCCTGGTCTACAAAGCAAGTGCAGGACAACTGAGGCTACCCAGAGAAACCCTGTCTTGAAAAACCAAAAGAAGAAGAAGGAGAAGAGGAAAGGGAAAGTACAGGTACTTTCTGGAAGTTGGATTACTGAGATTTCACTTGAGAATTGAGAATGACTGGCAGGAACAAACATTTGAGGCTAGTTGTAGAGAGAAGAGAGAAGAAACAGTATGTGATTCCTAGATTGACAAGTGTCTTTAGGTCTCAGTTATAAGAGACTGGATACGGAAAACATGATTGTTTTAAATATTAATATGAAATATACACTGATAACTAGCCATCATCATCTGGTGTTTCATAGGACCGAGATGTTTCAGGCTTAGGCTGTGGCTAGAATTCCTAAGTTTAGTCACATTCTGTTGCTTCAGCTTAGATTATACAAGCAAATATAATTTGAAAATAAAAATGAGGGAGGGGCATTAGCTTATAATGTTACAGCTCTGACCTTTTCTCTTTCATCTTTTTCCAAATACATGAAACATTTAGTTTCAAACATGCACTGTTGTGTTTCGTATTTTTGTTTATGCTCTACAATGATCATTTATAATAACTGAAAAATAGTCATTGAGAGTACATACTACACTTTAACTGCCTCCCCATTGTTGAATGCTCTTTAGCCCACTGTCCTTTTGAGAAAAGACTGCGTAAGTGCATCATCAAGATACACTTGGTCCTTTTTATTTCATTAAAAACAGTTTCTTTCTGTCTTGTTTTTCCTTTTAAGGAGTAGCCTACGCTTGCATCTTACATTCGAAGATTTACAAGGTTAACATAATCATTGGGATTGTATTAGTGATTATTTTAATGAGCAGTACTCAAACCCTAGAGGCTTTCAGAATCACCTGGGTTGTTCATCTCTTGGCTGCATCCTCAGATATTCTAATTAGGTTGATCTGGGCTGTGGGAGAGGCTCTCTTGTATTGAGGGTTAGAGACTACACGCAGGTAAACACTTTTCTAGGGAAATGCAGGCTATCTCAATTGTTAGCAGGGTTAACCAAGGAGTGCTGGAGGTCTGCGTTCAGACAAAAATGAAAAGGCAGTTGGTATAGTTCCATGATTCTTTTAACTATATGTTTAAAGCCTAGTTTGGCTTTATTCACACACTCACCAGACAGCAGAGAGAATGTTAAGACAGAGAGAATGAAGAAAACACTCAGTTTTGAGCTGGGAGACAGAGGGAGGGGAGGCTGGCTGCCATGTGTGTATGATAATGAAAACAAGATGAAGGAGGACTTGGAGATTGTGGGGATCATGTCTCAGCGATCGCTTGGTGGTTTTGATAATAACTAAGTAATTAATAGATATCTGATTGACTTTATAGTTTGATGAATCTAAAGATTTAAACCTACACCCAACGCTTACAAAAATCTGCTTTCCAACATATCAGAATAAAATATCTGTTCACTTATACTTCCTTACAAAGCATCAGAGAATAAAAGTGTGATTAGAACCTAGTGAGTTTGCATATACTGTTCTTCTATTTTAGCGTCCATCATGAAACAGAGTATTTGTCAAACTGTTCTTTCCCTTTATTTCTCAAAATAAGCAATGAGTGGGCAGATATCATTCCTATTTTATAATCATAGAGAGGAATGCTGAAAAGTAAAGTTCTTTGCTTGTAGTCTTACATCAGCTAATTTGAGCTCTTTTATGGAATTCTTGAAGGACTGAGGTCATGCATTTTTTTAGCCTTTGTAAATGTTACAGTAGGATTAGCACTGCTGGGAGACAATTTTCCATGGGTCTCTGACATTTCTGCATGCCTTAGGAACAGAGGTATTGTTGGATGTATTTTCAAAATGGTTGTACAGCAAATAGGTTTTGAAGAGAGTTTGAGTCTCAAGAGCCTAAAACAAGCATGCTTGCTGTACAGTGGGAGAGATTAGAGCCCCTTAAGTTTAGCACTGTTTTCTCGAAACATAGCCCACTGCGTGTACAAACACACACTGAACACATTTATACTGCCTCAACGGGACTCAAGGGCAGGAAAGTATGGACCAAACAAACAAACATATACCCACACAAATCCTACTACTCATGCAGGTTCCTGGCTGTCAGTTATAAAATGTGTTGTCTTTGACCCAAGATGTCATCCGTCAGCAACATCCATGAAATTGTGGCAGGTAGCTTATTAATCAGCACAATTAAATGCTAGAGCCAATGATTTGGATTAAAAAGTGGAGTTCGATTGAAATCTGTGAAATAGAAGTGTGATCAAATAATACCCAGCAGACTCTAGGTCGTCATACTCCAACTTCATAGCACGTGGCCTACAAAGTACAGCAAAAAAAGAGAAATAAAAAAATAAGAGAAGCCAAAGATTCCCTGGGACAGAAAAAGAAACTTTTTTGAGTAGAATAATTAAATAAAAATGATGAGTCTTTCTTGGTATTTCAAGTTGTTGAGTTTGGAACCACAAACTTGTGTCAACAAAAGTTATTATAGCGTAGTGCAATACCAAACTAGTAGAAAATCAAATTATTGCCCATATTGCTTCTCTTTAATTTCTCTGCAGAGGTTTAAATTTTACCTAGGAAATGGGAACAGAGTTAGTCTGTCCCATTATGCTCACCTCTGACATGTCTTTGTCTAAGTCACTTCAGTCCCCTTGATATAGCCAGTCCCCTTGGCTATGAGTACCTCAGGTGAGGTTCTACCGAGGGAGCGGGGTACAAGTCTTGGACAGCCCACCTTTGTGTCCAGGTTAGAGAGAATCTTTTCTCTCTTTTAGGCCACTTTCTTTCTCAATCATCACGATAGCATAATATCCTTGAGGTGCTCATAATTTGGGGGGGGGGGAGTCAGGGAAGCAAGGGAACTCAGGAGCAAAGGAGTCCAAAGTACATTAATTTTTTGGGGGGAGTGGCCTGTGCTTCATCTAGCCCAGGTTAGCCTCAAAATTTCTGCATAGCCAAGGATAACCTTCAACCTCTGATCTACCCATCTCTACCTCCTCAGTGGATTACAAGAATGGACCACCATGGCTTATAATCTGAACTATGTGACTCTTATTCTGGTGAGGGACTGAAGAGGAAAAAAAAATTAATTTGAGAGTAAAGCACAATTTATTATGTCAATAATAAAAATGACCATGTTGTGTTTTGTACCTCACTCTTTGCATTCCCTTTGCACCTTTTCCCATGACAGAAATGTGTGACCACATTCTGAGTGTTGCACAAATATTTTAAAGTTACGTGTTCCAGGGGAGTGGTCTGACATGGAATTTAAGGAAATAGGTAGCAAAGTAAATACAAGAGAGTGAGCAAAACAAAAGGACATATAGGTTCTTTATGCTATGTCCTCTTTGTTTTCTTCCCACTAATATTTTCCTTCCCTGTATCAGACTCTCAAGGTAAAATCAACCAGCAAAATGCTCGCATCAGTACCACTTTCACATTCCAAGACTATGTAAATGACAATAAAACACTGGCAGTATGTGCGGATTCTCTTGCATACTAGATTCAGAAAGGAAAATATGGTGTGTCTTGACTCTCACTGCTGTCAAGTGTTTAAATTGTCCTTCCAGCATATATTTAAAACACATTGTCATTGCAATGTTACCAAACAGTGAGCAAGTCAATGTATCTGAGACCACACAGTGATTGACATTTTGTAAGTCAAACAGAGAGATATGGAACCTCATTCTGTGACTGCTGTTTCCAGCTCTGAGGACGGCTGATACAGTTTTTGACAGTGTGGAGAGATGTGTAATGTTGGTTCGTAACCACAAGCTGTAGAGTCAGAAGGTAGCCTCCGCTTGGTGGCTTGGCACATGTTGCTTTCTTAAATGGGAGCGAAGCGAGGCGAAGAACAACAATGTCACCAACACATTTTCATGCAGTTGTTCTTTGCTGTGAATGTGTGTATGATGGGGGGGTGTATCTGATTTTACAATTCCCTGCTTTTTAAACATTATTTAGAAAAGCAAGGCATATCTTAGAAACATAGTTATGTAGGGCCACTTATAGGTTACTGAGCAATGCCAGGGGAAGCCATACATTCACCTGTGGGTTCACACGGTCACACTTAAATGAGCAATGTTGTTGTCCTAAATTAAAATCCTTTACCAAGTGGGGATTTATCTTTTCTTTCTTCCTTTCTTCCTTTCTTCCTTCCTTCCTTCCTTCCTTCCTTCCTTCCTTCCTTCCTTCCTTCCTTCCTTCCTTCCTTCCTTCCTTCCTTTCTTTCTTTCTTTCTTTCTTTCTTTCTTTCTTTCTTTCTTTCTCAAGATCAGCTAAGGCTCAACTTAAAAATTAAATTTGCACCTGAAATGGAAGGACAGACTGATCTTAGAATCATGCTCTATCCAAATAGGTGCCTCATTCACATGTCAAATGAGTGAGGGTGGAACATTTTTCTCATGCCTACACCGAGAGCCACTATAGAAAGTAGGAATTGTATTTTTCATCCTGTGTTTCATAAGTATAGTTCAGTGCCCCTGAAATATGTGTTGATACATTTTTATCAAACGAGAAAAACGAACGAATGTCAATAGTTCAGTAACAGTGGGAATATTAAAGATCCTGGGTCTTGTTTTCAGAGGTTACTCTTTCTGTTGACATATCTTTCAGCTCTAATGATTACATCTCATTTTATATGTCTTTTACCCCCTAATTACTCTTAGCACAGTTTACAAATCCTTATAAAATAGCAAGGTTATTCACCAAAGAGTGTTTCCTGACCCGTGTTCCCTTAATAAGCATCTCTGGCAATGATTTTGACTTCCCCAGAGAGTTGTTATATAGATTTCATATTATTTATATGGAGAAAGAAGAGAACAACATGATCAATGAAATTAAAGCTTTTGCATAATTAAGGGAAAAGCACCTTTTGCCTGGCACAACTTCAATCTTCCTTCCCACCAGCTGCTAAGTCGTTTTTCATATCCCTGGCTGCTTTCTCCAAGCACAAACACACCTGTTCTCTCTGTTCAATACCCATTTTATGTTGGCGCCTTGTGAGCAGGAGTTGGGAGTGTGTTTGACTTGCATCAGAGAGCTGAATAATCATCTTGATTCTAAAATGGCAGTAGTCCACTTTGGCAGAGATAGGCAGCTGAGTCCTGGCCAACTTCAGAATTTTTCTCCTGAGACTTTAAGCAGGACAGGCCACTTAGCAAACTATTCGTAGGATCATTACACATTGGCATTTCTTCTCTGGTCCACTGATTGTTACATTAATCTGTGAAAATGCCTCCCGCCTTCTTGTGCCTTTTGTAGCCGTCAGAGGTGAGGGTGAGGTGGCTAGATCACAACAAACCAGTCCTGTGCTTTTAAGTTCATTGCAGAGGAAACTGTCAACAGATTGGGCGACTGGTAGCCAACATGACAACTCTTGCCTTGCCACTTAAGGAAGAAACTTGATCTAATGCGTAAAGTCTGCACAGTGTTCATGTGAGAAAAATAACGGAAAGTGGCAGAGCTTAAGATGAAGGTAGGCTAATGTTGGAGTGATTGGCATACTGACTGGCAGTATTTGGCAAAAGTAAGGCCTAGTCACTCTCCTGCTAGACTTTTAGGCTTCCATTAGGTAGATGAATATTCAATTCAAAAGTTTTAGTGTGGGCTCTCCATAATGTGACTCCCCACAGGATGCTCAGGAGAGACTGACTCTTTTTTTTTTTCTTTTTAATGGAAGTTCCCTGTACTCTCCACCTGATTTGCAACAGTTTCCAAGATAATGGTGTCATTCTGAGGATTTCTTTCCATTGTTCTAATCCATATTCCTTCCATCTGGCTAGTAAATCAGTCATCTTAATTAGGAGCATGGCATCCTGTCTGGTTCTCCTTTGCCAGCAAGTCATTCAGTTCTGAAATAACTTCTTCACCTCCATCATACAGTTGAGTGTTTGCAACAGGAAAACAGTAACCCGGCACATTCTTCTCTTACTGGGGGGTGAGGGGGAATGAAAATCATCTACAGCAATGCTAATTAGGTGGAATTTAACATTAGCTTTAATTTAAATCACCTCTCCCGAGACTTCGTAGCATCTACCCAGGGTGTCATAAAATATGAAGCCACACTCCCTCTCAATTAGCATCCATTTATTTGGGAACAACACCAAGCAGCAATAAACAGGCACAACCTGTTCCTTTCCCTCCTATTCTGCCCAGCAGCAGCCTTGCTCACTGGATTGCTTCAGGAGCAGCATCTTCCTCTGTGTGACTGTCTCACTCCAAGTTGGGCCAGGTATCAGTTCTTCCTAGGTACTGCCCCTGTCGAATCTAATCTGTGTGGAACTGTACCACCAGCAGCGAGTTGGCTGCAAAAACAATTTACATTAAAAGAAAGAAAAAGTCACCCTTGAAGTATAATGGCTTTGACCAGAGGTGATTGTAGGCAGAAAGCAAGTCAGTTAGTGGGTGGTGTGAGACACGACCTAATTCTGTTAGGTTCTAGAATCAGACCTTCATAGGAAAATGTAACACTGCCACTTAAGCCCTCCCAGTGTCCACTGTTGGTTGGCCAGTGCTCCCATGACTGAGCCTTCCTGATCTCCCTCCTTCATTGCTGTGAATTGCTGGCACATGCTGATAATTGTTCTCTGCTGCTTTTATCTGTGGTGTCCATTAGCTATCCCAGATAAATATTTAAATCATATGTAGAACTTTAACATCCCTTATTAATTAATATTAACTAATCAATACTGATATTCCTTATTTAATTCCCTATTATCATTTTACAAACATTAAGCACCCATAGTTTAAAAACTATGTATTTCTTGTATACAATATGATATCTTGAAGCATATGCACACGGAGTAGTTAAACCAAAGTAATTACCAAATGTGTCACCTCACACAGTTATTTTTGCAGTAAGAATACTTAACACTCCTTATATTTGCATTTTAAGAATATATAATAACATAGAATCATTAACTATAGTTACCATACTTGACACAATCCCTCCCAATGATACTTTCATAATATTCATTCGATAGCTCTTCCTTGTCCTCTTCCAACTACTTCAGCCTCTAGTAGTCATCATTCTATTCTCTATTTCTGTAGAATCTACTTGTTTGGGTTTTTGTTTATCTGCGTTTATGCTAATTTTCTCATCATCAGTGCTGTCTAGGTTTGCTCTTATTACTACATATGGCAGAATTTCATTTATTGAGGCTTGAGTGTGGCACATATATGTCACATTTTCTTTGCCCATTCACCCCACAATAGATAATGAAGTTGATTTCTTCGTCTTCGCTATTGTGAATCATGCTGTAACAAACATGGGAGTGCAGATGTCTCACATCCGTATACTGATTAAATTTGCTTTCACGCGGATCCAAAGGTAAGACTCTGGATCACACGCTAGTTCTAGTTTAAATATTTGGAGGAATTGCTGTAGTGGCTTCCATAAAGACTATACTAATTTACATTCTGACCAACAGTGTGTAAGTCTTTGCTTTTTCTTCATATTCTTTGTCAACTATAAAAAGCAAGGAAAATAGCTTTACAATCCATCTATTTATGAGCATCAACTCCTAGGAGGCTAGCAATCCAGTTGTGCAGGTTATTTCCAAAGGATGGAAGCCACATGCTTTACACTGTCTGAATAAGATCATCTTGGCAAACTCAGCTGAAACACAGAAACCGTCTATTTTTTTCTTATTATGTGCATCGGAGCTAGACTTTTAATAAATGAGAGGGATGGGAAGAAGGAAATATTCAAAGGAAATATCAACAACACTAGGCACCCTCCATGTCCCATCTGTTGCACTGCGGAGAGCCCTAATAATAGCACTTAAAAATTTAAATAGCACCTTTCAAACAGAGAGCATGGCCATCGCTAACTTACCTCCCTTCACAGCAGCCTTTTAGGATGAGTTCCTGAGGCAGGCATTATTATCTATGCTTCACAAACAGAAACACCTTGGCAAGGAATTTTAGTGATGAAGCAAACTCAGATTCAGTTAGGGCAAGGACAGGAATGTAGACCGTGTACTGTAACCAGGGAATTCTCTGGTTATGCTGTAAACTAAAGATCTAGGGGAATCTAGAATGTAATGGTATAGTAAGTACTGTCCATAACCTTGTGAGAAAGGATCAGTTCTTCTCTTTAAGGTGTGGTGGCTCTATGTATAATAATATGTATTCTTTGTAAATGCCTTAATAATGCCTTTGTTCAGGTGAAAGCACTTAAAGGGTTTCCCCTAGCACACACTGACCCCTTTTATAGAAATGTACTCATTATACCAGTCTCATATGTGTATATATATATGTATATATATGTGCATATTTATGTATATATACACACACATACGTACATACATGCAGTGCATGTGTGTTTGCTCACATGTGTCTATGTGTGCGCACATTTAGGTATGCGACTTTTTGATGAGTTGCTCAAATCAGAAGTTAAATTAGTTATTAGGGCAAACTTGGACAAACCATACTAGTAAACTCCAATCAGAGACAAATGTGTGGTCAAGTTCTGTTAGCCTTTGATAGTCCCTAAAGTCTGTGTCATTTTCTGCTAGTGGGAACTACCCCCCAGTGGAGTGTTTTTGGGTGAGTGATACTAAAGAAGAGGCTTTTAAGCCACAGTAACATGGTATCTGTGCTGTTTCTGTGCCCTTAGTCTCCGTTGGGACCTCTGTGCTACAGTCAGTGTCTCTTATATATAGCACACATTTAGGTTTATAGGAACAGTGGCTCTTAAACTTTCTGGTCTCCGGACACCTGTAAGTTTGTTTTCTTTTTTAATTTATGAACTGTTTGGCTGTGTATCCCACGTTAGCCTTGAGCTCACAATCCATAAGGACTAACTATTCTGCCTCAGCCTCCCAAATTGCTGGGATTATAGGCATGTAGCATCATCCTTGGTACCCTAATGTTCTTGAACATTGTCGAGGAGCCCTTCAAGTCTGTGATCTATGTTTTATGTTAACATTTGTAAAAGCAGAACTTAGAGAAACTTAAGTACATTAATTCATTGAAAACAATGTGATGGGTTTATTGACATAGTAACATAATTACATATTATACGAGCACATATTTAAAATTTATTTTTAAAAAGAAAAATTAATGCGGAAAGTGGCATTGTTTTACATCTTCGCAAAGCTCTTCAGTGTCTGGCTCACAAGAAGACAGCTGGATTCTCATGTCTGTTCCTGCATTCAATCTGTTGTGAAATGTTGTTTTGGTTGAAGTGTATATTTTTAAAATCCAGCCTCACACAGCAATGTAGTTGGAAAAGGGATGGTTTTACGTTCCTTCTGAGAACCCTCTGCCATGGAGTTGCTTTTGGCTCAAGTACATATGTTGTAATACCAGGAAAAGTAAAAGATATACAGATACTCTTAAGCATCTCCACATGTGTTAATTTCAAGCACTTTTCTTCTCTTGTCGTTATGGGCATGTATTGGGTTAAACTCAGAAAGCACCAAAACTCAAAACAGGGCTTCCAGAAACCTATTCTTATCTGTGCAATTTGCAGTGACTTTTACATCCCAGAACATGGAAAATATAGCAGGTGGTAGAAATTTACACACCAAGACTCATGTTTTCACTTTATTTTCTACAACTGATTCTCATGTACTCGGGAGACCACCATCTTGCTGATGGCAGAATGCACTGGTTATGCCAGTAACACACACCTTTATCTCCGCAGGTTCAAAGCGGTCTTCTAGGCAACTACTCAACCTTGTCTACACAGTCCTGTGTTGGAGAAGTCATCGTGGCTTTTGATAGTTCTCTCATGAACATGACAACCAACACTCTGAACGGTCTTCTATGTCCTAGTCGCAGATTGTCCTGGAGAACAGAGTGCTGGCCAGAATCTCTTTTAGTAGGTGATCTTATTTGTGTGTGTGTTTGAGATTATGCAGCCCTGGCTAGCCTGGAACTCACAGAGATCTTCCCAGGTGCTGGACTTTTATAGGTGAATTGTTGGGAAGGTTGTGCATTTATCTGTGCGTCTCTTGTAAGAGGACTCACAGTCTTTTCCTGGTGTTTCATCTAACATGACCTTCTCAAGTCTCATCCGTGTTGTCGCATGTGATAGACTTTCCTTCCTTTTAAAGCTGAGTGAAATGCCATTGTGTGCACATTCTGTTTTGTTCATCCACTCCTCTTACTGGCTCATGAGTACTTGGCTTGCTTCCATCCTGGGATATTGTAAATGCCACTATGAATGCAATCTTAAAATTTCTGATAAAAACAAACAAACACTACTTTTAATTCTTCCAAATATCCATACTGGGAACTGAGATTCTTGGTTCATATGGTAGCTCTAGTTTCAATTTTTAAAGGGACTGCTACGAAAGTGATACCATTTTACAGTCCCACCATCCCATCAGAGTGTAAAAAGCTTTTCATTTTTCCAGATTCCCACTAATAGGTTATCTTATCCCTTTCCCATTGCTCTAATGGGTGAGACAATATCTCATTACGATTTGATTTGCATTTCCCTGAAGATTTGTTGTATGGAGCATCATTTTAGATTCTTTTTTTTTTCTTTGTTTTTGTTTTTACTAGTTTGACTTATGCATCACAGATAGATAGAAGACTTTTTAATGTTTTGAAGCAGAAAACATCATGCTAAATTAGTACTTTCGCAGTATTATTCTCAACAGTCTGAAAGTCTTCACAGTTACGCATTAGGAATAAAACTCATTCCTTTCCACTCTATTGTTTGATTAGAAGGAACTCTGTGTGAAAAGAAATTTAAGAATATGTTTTAAAATGTCCATATTAGTAAACTTATCTTTTGTAAAAGCACTACTGAAAATATTTTAAAACTTTAATAAATGATTTATTTAATACTTGTAAATTAAAATAACTGCTATAAAATTTAACATAGCCAATACCACAGATATTTTAAAAATTTAAATATTTTAAAAATTGAAAATAATTTTTTATTTTTATATTAATTTCAGTTTATTCACTTTGTATCCCAGCTGTAGCCTCCTTCCTCATCACCTCAACCCCTCCTTCCCTCCTCAATCTCCTCCTATGCCTCTCTCCAAGTCCATTGGTAGGGGAGCTCCTCCTCCCCTTCCACCTGACCCTAGCCTATCAGGTCTCATCAGGACTGGCTGCATTGTCTTCCTCTGTGGCCTGGTAAGGCTGCCCTCCCCTCAGGGGGAGGTGTTCAAAGAGCCAGCCACTGAGTTCATGTCAAAGACAGTCCCTGTACCCCTTATTAGGGAACCCACTTGGAGACTGAGCTGCCATGGGCTACATCTGTGCAGGAGTTCTAGGTTATCTCCATGCATGGTCCTTTGTTGGAGTATCAGTCTCAGAAAAGACCCCTGTGCCCAGATTTCTTGGTACTATTGCTCTCCTTGTGAAGCTCCTGTCCCCTCCAGGTCTTTCTATCTCCTCACCATTTGCTTTGGTACCCTGCTGGGTAGAGTCTTTCAGAGGCCCTCTGTGGTAGGCTCCTGTCCTGTTCCCTGTTTTCTCCCTCTTCCGATGTCTGTTCCTTTTGCCTTTCTGAGTGAGGATTGATCATCTTACCCAGGGTCCTCCTAAAGATATGGAACACTTCACGAATTTGTGTTTCATCCTTGCACAGGGGCCATGATAATCTTCTCTGTATCGTTCCAATTTTAGTATATGTGCTGCTGAAGTGAGCACCACTTTAGATTCTTAATGGATATTTGTATATCTCCCTTGGAGGAAATCTATCCAAATCTCTTTGCCTGGTATCCTCTTTTCCCTTTGAGGACACTCACTCCCACTTTGTGGGTAAAGTCTTCTTATGTAGACCCAGAGTATTTCTGTAGCTATAGTCTTATTTGCCCTATACTGTGGGTTTCTTTTTTTTTATTTAATTTAATTTTTTTTAATTATTAGCTACATTTTATTAACTCTGTATCTCAGCTGTATCCCGCTCCCTCATTCCCTTCCAATCCCACCCTCCCTCCCTCATCTCCTCATTGCCCCTTTCCAAGTCCACTGATAGGGGAGGACCTTCTCCCCTTTCATCTGACCCTGTATGATCAGGTATCTTCAGGGCTGGCTGCAAAGTCCTCCTCTGTGGCCTAAGAGGACTGCTCCTCCCTTGGGGGGGTGGGGAGTGGGTTTTTATAAATCTTTTCTGCCCTGGGGAACGGAGTGCGGCCAGAGTGCCTTTCGGAAGTTCAGCTTTACAAAGAAAGCCTAGATTCGCAAAAACTGTAGCTTCTTTTAAACGATTATCTTCTTACTTACTGACTTAAAAAGTAAAGATTTTCTAGTTTAAGATTCATTGCACAGGAAGATATATATGAGTTTAATAAACGAATAACGTAGTTATACCCATTTCCACTCTACTTTACTCCATTTAACTTCCATTTTCTTTATTACTGCTTTAAGACATGGCTATTTAACTTTGAAATTGAGAGAGAGAGAGAGAGAGAGAGAGAGAGAAAGACTACATGATCTGTCCCATCATGTTAGCTATACCAGTAAATTTGATATTTGGTTTCCTCATGTCTAGTCTTGACCAAACCATTCAAGCCGTTCTCTTGTCTGTTAGTGAAATGTTGTTTTGTTTTGTTTTATTTTGTTTTACTTTATTTTATTTATTTATTTTAATTTATTTTAATTTTTTATTAATTACACTTTATTCATTTTGTATCCCCCCCATAAGCCCCTCCCTCCTCCCTTCCCGATCCCACCCTCCCTCCCCTTTCTGCATGCATGCCACTCCCCAAGTCCACTGATAGGGGAGGTTCTCCTCTCCTTTCTGATCTTAGTCTATCAGTTCTCATCAAAAGTGGCTGCATTGTCCTCTACTGTGGCCTGGTAAGGCTGCTCCTCCCTCAGGGGGAGGTGATCAACGAGCAGGCCAATCAGAGGCAGTCCCTCTTCCCATTACTATGTAACCCACTTGGACACTGAACTGCCATGGGCTATATCTGTGCAGGGGTTCTAGGTTATCTCCACGAATAGTCCTTGGTTGGAGTATGAGTCTCTGGGAAGTTCTCTGTGTTCAAATTTTCTTGTTCTGTTGCTCTCCTTGTGGAGTTCCCATCCCCTCTAGCTCTTACTATTTCCCACTTCTTACATAAAATTCCATTCACTCTGCCCATCAGTTGGCCATCAGACTCAGCATCTGCTTTGACAGTCTATACTGCAGAGGCTTTCAGAGGCCCTGAAATGTTGTTTTTAAAGTACGATTTTAGAAGAGTCATTTGCTGTTAAAACTTCTCAATGGTTCCTGCCTACAATAAAACGTCTGATTTCCTTGGTGCAGCCCATAAAGTTATTTGTTATCAGAACCCCGTGCTTTCACTCTCTTCTGAATATTGTTATATTTTCATTGATTTATTCATTTTGTTAACCTTGTAACAATTTCCTTTTCTTCCCAAGGTGAATCTCTTAAGAGAAGAGTTCTGTAGTCTTCTGAAGTTTTATAGTGAAGCCTAATCAATAAAGCATATGCAAATGTTCAAAAAAAAAAATCTTCTAAAAAACCTTCTGAAACCTGAAGCGTTTCTAGTCATGAGCATTTCAAACATGGGCTGCTTAACCTGTATTCCAATTTGCATCTTTCTAATTCACACAGTTGATAACATAAAACAGGATTTATAGTCATCTGTTTAACAAAGGTGAATAATCACGTTTTGCTTTTAGTATTTTAAATTCTATGTTGGCTTTTCTTGTGTATTAATTTTGCTTTTCTGAAGCAGGCATGTATATATACATTATATAAAACGTGCTAAGAAATATTAGTATAGACATACATGACAATGAGAACAAGTTTATCTGTCTTTAAACCAACACTGGAAACTAGTAAAATTTAAGAACTGAAAGAAATGAAATGAAATGGTTTAAACCTCAAAGAACTGGGAGTGGTGGCGCACACCTTTAATCTCAGCACTCAGGAGCCAGAGGCAGGTAGATCTCTGAGTTTGAGGCCAGCCTGGTCTACAGAGAGAGTTTCTGGTCAGCCAGGGATACACAGAAAAACACTGTCTCAAAAACTCAAAACAAACAATCCTCAAAGAGATTTGTAATCTGCTTATAATTCTATAGGAGAATTTAATAATATGTCCTAAACCTTGAGGAATTATACTGAAGAAGGAATCAGTCGTAGCTAATTCTTATCCACATACATTTGAGTGAAACAGTGCTGCTGTTTTAAAACAATTTAAAAAATTTTTTTAAATTGTTTTAGCTCTTTTGATACAGGATCTCATTATGTAGTTTAGGTTAGTCTGAGACTCTCTAAGCATACCAGGCAGGTCTTGAACTCATGGACATCTACCTGCTTCTGCCTCCTGAATTCAATTCATTGGAACTGAAGTTGTATGGCAGCAGCCCTGCCCATTGTCTTTTGTTTGTTTGAAACTGATCATTTAATCCAGGATTTAATCACTAGACGCCATTAACATCCTGACACAGAAGACACTGTCTCTCCTCATTTCATCACGCTGAACAAAATGTGGCAAAATCAAATACCTATGCATTGTCTTTTCAGAGTTAGTATCTGCTTTGCGTCTCCCTTCCACGCGGACAGTAAGTGACCACGAGGAAGCGTTTTGGTTGCTGAGGTTCAGAAACCCTTTCACCTGCCTCCCCCACATGTTCCAGAGCTCAATTCCTCAGTCACGATCAGTTTAGCAAGAAAAAGCGGCAGTTTTCTTCTGCACGGCGGTGCCAGGGATGCTCAGCTGGTCCCATTATTTTTGTTTGCTGCCCGGCATCTGTGTCTCTGACAAGACAGTTCCTGATGTGCCCAGGGAATTGTTTGCAGGCGCTTATGTCCCAGCAGTACCTCAACACTCAGTTCTCACCTTTATTTTCTCTCTTGCTTTTCTTCTGGTTTGGGGCTGTGTTTCGTACGATCACAGTTCCGTTTTTGGTGGCTAAATTTTCTCTCTCTTCCCGGCTTCCTCTTAGACGCCGTAAACCAGAAAATTGAAGATCTGCAGGGCTTCAGCGTTCGCATCAGATTTGGGAATTTGGTCATCCGAGTTGGCGCTGAGTCTAAGTGAGTAAATCAGGTGACAGGTGTCTGTTTCTTTGTCATAACGGTTTGTTATCACCTGACACTGGATTTATTTATTACTGTAGAGAGATTATTTGTGAGTGAAAACTCTGAAAAGAATAAAGTACCTTACAATGTCTACCTGGTATATTATATTATAATATGTTAGCTACGGGTGTTAGATTTCTGTGGTTGGTTATGTGGATGAATTTTTGCCATGTTATAATGATCATCACTTCAACTAGTTCAGCCAAACATCTGGTCAAATCTATTCTAATTACATTTTTAGAGTAAATTGATTAATAGGCCTGTATAACATCCAAAATAGCCTGGAAGTTTAACTTTGCTATTTAGAAAGGAAGTTTCCTGTTTGTCTTGTTGATGGCACCTGGATGACTCATTCTGAGCCAGATGTTGTTCTTCATAATTTCATAATGTGTCACTTCTGCACACCAACTCTCTTTCATAGTTTTGGAAGCAAAATCTATTCATCCCATCACCAGGATATTATTGATGACAGCTGAAATAGAGATGGACAGGGTTCTCCAGACTGAGCCATCAGGGAATGAAACATAAGGCAGGAAGAGGAAGAAGTTAAGACTAGTTTTGATGACAAACCCTTCCGAGTTTTGACAAGGTTCTATGTTATACTGTCAAACTACCCCAGGGCCGAGGGGCAAGTAAGTATTTTCTATCCCTAGCAAGAACACCTACATTTGCCTGAGGAAAGGATTTTCTTCCATTGTTTATCTATATACATATAATTATATATATATATATATATATACAAATTATGTATGTATAAATACATATGTATATATAATTTTTAAACATTTCTTTTTGTCTTTCTGACTTACAAAAAGCTAAGCAAACAAAAAATTATCAGGAAATATAGTTATCTCTTGGATGGTTGCCCTAAAAGATGGATTTGAAAGCCTCTGCCGGGGCTGAGTTTATGGGGTGGATAAAGATGATTTTAACTGTGAGGTCCAAAATCTGAAGTGCACACATGGACTAATAAAATGAGGTGAATGTGTGAAGTGACCTGGGAAATTTAGGAGGACCACGTCCCATCAGAGGATGACGATCTCTTGGAAGTTAGTCCATTTATGAGAAATGTACCCCGGTAAAGTGGTACATGCTTGCAGTCTCAGCATTGGCAGGCAGAGAAGGAGGATCAAGAGTGAGCAAGCATGAAGTCATCTGTCTCCTTGCAACAGCCTGAGCTTCAAGACACCCTGTCTTGAAAACAAAACTAATAGCAAGCCATCAAAAAACCACAATGAGTGCCTATCTGTAGAGAGATTTGGGCTCAATTTTTGTAAATGACAGAGGTTGGGGAAAGAAGGGGTTTTGCTCTTGTTTTTCTCCCCTGTGTAGATCAGGAAACAATTTTTAAAACATCATATGTAATATGGGACATATACATTACTTTTCACAAAAATGGAGGAGAGGGATAAGGTTAAAACTGCTCATTTCCTTTTGCTTTTGTCCCTGATCTCTCTTGTCTCTCTGTGTGCCAGGGAGGGTTGAGAAGGAAGAGTGAGTTCAGCATTCCATTCCCTTTCTCCTGCCTCTGGATCTGTACCTAATCCTGGAGAACAGTGCTAAGAAAATGTCAATGAAGTGAGAGATACTTAAGGGAAGGAGAAAGCACTGAGAAGATGGAGTAATTATTTTAAAGTTAAAAGTATTTTAGGGACATCTGCTGAAAATATTTTTTAACTGGTATTCCTTTTTTTTTTTTTTTTACTTTAGGGCAATGAAATTTTATGAGTCACTAAATACATATTTTGACATCTGGCATCACTTTTTTTTTTTTTTGAATGCTGTAAATTTTCATCCTAAGAGTTCTCTCTTGTCAGTCTTCTGACAGTGCAATTTCATGGTGATTTGTAAGTGTTAGGCCTTAATGGCCGTAAGCCTCAGTTTCCTAGTTGGGGAAAGGGCAAGGAATGAAAGCATTAAATCTTGTGTGAAGACACACTAATTTTTGACATTCCTTAATTGAGTAATTTTTAGCCTTTTCCCATTTCATTTGCTAACATAAAAATTCTTATATTTAGCAATATCTAGATGTGCTTTATAACAGATTCAAAGACACACGTGACGTCAGAAGTCATTCTGTTATCTCTCTAGTCTCAACCTCAGCTAGGAGTTTTGGAATCCGGATACATGTGAAATCCCAAGATGCTTTACTTTGAACTTGTTGTTTTTATTTTCTTTTGTAGAGAAATAAATTTCACACTGGCATGAGGTAATGACTGCTCCTTTTAACGAGTAAATTAAAAAATTCTGAACTAGGTATTTATGATTATAAAAATATTAACAATAAGGATTGGTCATTCTTATGACTATAGGACATAAATGTCTGTAATCCACATTACAGGTAGTCAGCGCACAGGTTAGAGGACAGTAGAATACAGTTCTCTACTTTAAATAGTGTTTCCTACCTCCACCCCTTTGTGGATGTTTTACCCAACTCTTTTGGATCCTTGTTCTTGGTTCTGTGTTTGAAGGCTCATGTGTTGTCTAATGAACTGTTACATCAAAAGCATTAGCAGGCAGAGGAAATTACTGTCCTCAATATCTCAGGATGTCTGCAACTTTCTCTTTTAAATTTTTCTTTTAATATTTTACTTGTGAGCACATATGTGTTTGTGTATGTGAGTGCCAGTGCCCAAAGACCTCAGAAGCTTCTGTGTTCCCTGGAGACGGAGCAATAAGCAACTGCCAGCCATCTCACGATGGGTACTGGGAACTAAGCTCTGTGTACTGCAAGAGCAGTCCTTAACCACTGAGTCATCTCTCCAGCCCAATCTCTTTTTCTTGTAGCTCTCTTTTCTCAAATTTTATAACAAAGAAAGAGAACTTCAGACCAATCTCCCTTATGAACATTGATGCAAAAATATTCAATATCCAAACCTAATCCAAGAACACATCAAAGATGTCATCCACCATGACCAAGTAGGCTTCATTCCAGGCATGCAGGGGTGGTTCAATATATGGAAATCCATCAATGTAATCCACCATATAAAGAAACTGAAGGAGAAAAACCACATGATCATTTCCTTAGATGCTGAAAAAAAGCATTTGACAAAATGCAACACCCCTTCATATTTAAAGTTTTGGAGATATCAAGGATACAAGGAACATACCTAAACATAGTAAAGACAATATACATCAAGCCTATAGCTAACATCAAACTAACAAAGAAAACTTAAATCAATCTTATTGAAATCAGGAGCTAGGTAAGGCTGCCCACTTTCTCCCTATTTGTTTAACATAGTACTTGAAGTCCTAGCTAGAGGAATAAGACAACTAAAGGTGATCAAGGAGATACAAATCAGGAAGAAAGAAGTCAAAGTATCAATATTTGCAGATGATATGATAGTATACATGAGCAACCCCACGAATTCTACCAGAGAATTTCTTCAGCTGATAAACACTGTCAGCAAAGTGGCTGGATACAAAATTAACCCCCTAAAAACTCAGAAGCCCTCATGTATACAAAAGACAAATAGGCTGAGAAAGAAATTAGGGAAACAACACCCTTCACAATAGCCACAAATAACATAAGTATCTTGGTATGACTCTGACCAAGCAAGTGAAAGGCCTGTATGGAAAACAAAAACAAAAACAAACAAACAAAAACTTCAAGTCTCTGAGGAAAGAAATTGAAGAGGAAATCAGAAGGTGGAATGATCTCCCATGCTCATGGATTTGTAGGATTAACAGAGTGAAAAAGGTCATCCTACCCAATAGCAATTTACAGATTCAATGCAATTACTATCAAAATGCCAACACAATTCTTTACAGACTTTGAAAGAACAATTCTCATTTTCATATGGAAAAACAAAAAACTCAGAATTGCTAAAACAACCCTGTACAATAAAAAATCTGGAAGTATCTCCATCCCTGATCTCAAGCTGTACTATAGAGCAACAGTAATAAAAACAGCTTAGTACTGGCATAGAAACAGACTGGTGGATCATGGAATCGAATTGAAGACCCAGAAATAAACCAACACATCTACAGATACTTGATTTTTGACAAAGAAGCCAAAACCATACAATGGAGAAAAGATAGCATCTTCAACAAATGGTGCTGGTCCAACTAGATGTCTATATGTAGAAAAATGCAAATAGATGCATATTTATCACTTTGCACTAAACTAAAGTCCAAGCAGATCAAAGACCTCAATATAAAACCAGACACACTAAATCTGTTAGAAGAAAAAGTGGGAAAAAACCTTGACCTCATTGGCACAGGAGACAACTTTCTGAACAGAACACCAACAGCACAGGCTCTAAGATCAACAATCAATAAATGGGACCTCATGAAACTAAAAAGCTTCTGTAAAGCAAAGGACACTGTCAACAGAACAAAACAACAGCTTACATACTGGGAAAAGATCTTCATCAACCCTACATCCAGAATATATAAAGAACTCAATAAGTTAAACATCAACAAACCAAGTAATCCAATTAAAAAATAGGGTACAGAGCTAAGCAGAGTATTCTCAACAGAGGAATATCAAATGGTAGAGTTTGATATTCTTAAAGAAATATTTAGCATTCTTAGTCATCTGGGAAATCAAAACGACCCTGAGATTCCATCTTACAGCCACCAGAAAGACTAAGATGAAAAATTGAAGTGACAACACATACTGGAGAGGTTGTGGAGAAAGGAGAACCCTCCTCCATTGCTGGTGGGAATGTAAACTTGTACAACTACTTTGGAAATCAATCTGGTGCTTTCTCAGAAAATCAGGAATCTAATTAGGAATTAATCCGGTGCTACCTCAAGATCCAGCTATACCACTCCTGGGCATATATCTGAAAGATGCTCAAACATACAACTATGTTCATAGAAGCTTTATTTACAATAGTCAGAATCTGGACACAATCTAGATGTCCCTCTACCGAGGAACGGAGAAAGAAATTGTGGTTCATTTACACAATGGCATACTACTCAGCAATTAAATAATGAAAAGAAATAATGAAATTTGCAGGCAAATGGATGGAACTAGAAAAGATCATCCTGAGTGAGGTAACCCAGAAGCACAAAGACACACATGATATATACTCACTTTTAAGTGGATATTAGCTGTGTAATATAGAAAAAAAGTACTAAAATCTATAGTCCTAAAGAAGCTAAACAACAAGGAGGACCCTAAGGAAGATGCTTAATCCTCATTCAGAAAGGTAAACAGGATAGACATTGGAAGTAGGAGAAGACAGGGAACAGGACAGGAGCCTTCCACAGAGGACCTCTGAAAGACTCTACCCAGCAGGTTATCAAAGCAGACGCTAAGACTCATAGCCAAACTTTGGGCAGAGTGAAAGGAATCTTATGGAAGAAGGGGGAGATAGAAAGACCTAGAGGGGACAGGAGCTCTACAAGGAGGCCAACAGAGCCAAAAAATCTGGGCCTAGGAGGGCTTGCATAGACTGATGAATCAACCAAGGGTCATGAATGGAGCGGTTGGAGCGGTCCTAGAACCCCTGTTCAGATGTAGACCACAGGCAGCTCAGTCTCCATGGGGATTCCCTAGTAACAGGAGCAGGACGGTCACTGGCATGAACTTGGTTGCCCTCTCTTTGAGCACCTTCCTCCTGGTGAGGTGGCGTTTCTAAACCACAGAGAAAGAGGATGCATCCAGTCCTGATGAGACCTGATAGGCTAGGGTCAGATAGTAGGGGAGGAGGATCTCCCCTATCAGTGGACTAGGGAAGGGACATGGAAGAGGGGGAGGGAGAGAGGGTGTGGCCGGGAGGAGATGAGGGAGGGACTACAGCCAAGTTACAAAGTGAATAAATAATAATAATAATAATAATAATAAATAAAGATAGTAGAAAGCCATTGTGGGATTCAGAGATGGAATGGACACAAACAGATACTGTACCACATCTACATTGTCTATGTGACAATCAGAACCACAGAAAATTAAGTGGAGCAGGAGCAGTTTGGTCCCTACTAAAGCTATGGGAAATCAGTATAAGAAAGATTCTGAAACATGGTATCTTTTCTAGATGAGAATTTGCAAGCTACTCATTGACTTTCAGTCCTCCTGAGATTGTTAAACAGATAACCTTTGCCAGGACTGAGCCAGAGCTATAGTTACAGTACTGGCTGGATTTGTGTGTCAGCTTGACACACCCTAGAGAAAAAGGAGCCTCAGTTGAGGAAGTGCCTCCATGAGATCCAGCTGTAAGGCATTTTCTCAGTTGAGGACCTATTGCTGATGGTGCCATCCTGAACTGGTGGTCCTGGGTTCTGTAAGAAAGCAGGCTGGGAAAGCCATGGGGAGGAAGCCACTGAGCAGCACCCTCCGTTTCCTCTGCATCCTGCCTCCATGTTTCTGCCCTGCTTGTGTTCTTGTCCTGACTTTCTTTGGTGATAAACAAAAATGTGGAAATGTAAGCAGCATAAACCCTGCCCCACCCAAATTTATAGATAACTCTATTTGTATCTCCGTTGAAACTGGAGGACTTATGAAAGAGCAAAGCTTAACATCATCCGACAACTTTGAGGAAACATACAAGAAAGGTGCTGGGGTGAATTTGCAATCACATGAACTAAGATTTTTTTATTATTATTAATTTATTTAATCACTTAACAGCCTGATCCCAGCCCCCTCCTTTCTCTCCTCCCAGTTTCATCCTCATACCTTCCTCTCCCCATTTCACACCCCCTTCTTTTCAGGGAAAGGGAGGGCCCCCCCCCATGGGTACCAACCCACCCTGGTGCATCAAGTCACAGCAGGACTAAGCGTATCCTCTCCCCCTGAGGCCTGACAAAGCAGCCCAAATAGGGAAGGAGATCCAAAGGCTGGCAACAGAGTCAGAGACAGTCCCTGCTCCAATTGTTAGGGTACCCACATGAAGAACAAGCTGCACATCTGCTACATATGTGTAGGGGGTCTAGGTTCAACCTATGCATACTCTTTGGTTGGTGGTTCAGTCTCCATGAGCACCATGTGTCCAGCTTCATTGACTCTGTAGGTCTTCTTGTGGTGTCCTTGACTTTACTGGATTCCCTAATTCTTCCTCCACTTTTCCATAAGACACCCTGAGCTCATCCTATTGTTTGGTTGTTGGTCTCTGTGTCTGTTTTCATCAGCTGCTGGATGAAAGCCTCTCAGAAGACGGTTATGCTAGGCTCCTATCTGCAATCATAGCAGAGTATCATTAATAGTGCCAGTGAATAGCTCTTTCCTGTGGGACTTTTTCTCAAGTTGGGCCAGTCTTTGGTTGGCCATTCCTCAATCTCTACTCCATCTTTATCCCTACACTTCTTGTAGGTAGGACAAATACCCCCATTCTCTAAAAGCTAATGAAGCAGGAGTGTGATAGGATCCCTGCATGTATATGGTTGTGTTTAGGAATTTGGCTTAAGGGCTGCTCGGCACATTTTGACAGCTGATGGAGTCATACCTAGTTGCATGATCCCTTAGCTGACACTGTCTAATTTTAGGCATTTCTGCCTGAGTATGAAAAAGTATGTTTGGAGTGACTTACTATTTGTTTGTTTGTTTGTTTTTTAAATCAGGAACATTCCTTGGAGTACCCATGAGAACAAGAGTTAATTACTGAAACAAACTAGAAGACCTTTTAGGACTTCAACATCCTTAGAGAACTCTGATAGAAGTGGGGGCAACCCTGAACTGCTCCTATTTCCCAGCAACCGATTTCTAGTATAGAACATGTAAGACATATTTTATTATATCTCATTTATTATTTCGTATGGGCGTATGCATGTGTCGGCAATCATGTGGAAGCGAGAAGACAACTTTGGGAGCTGATTCTTTTCTCCCACCATGTGGTTCCAGGCATCAGACTCAGGTTCTCAGGTTTGGGAGCCATTAGAGTCACCCTCTGAACCATCTGGCTGGCCCCTAAGAATTACTGTAGAAGGAGTAAGGTAGCATTTTTTTTTCCTGTTCTCCTTCATTTTTGACTTTTGGAATTATTGAGAAAGGTTCCAGAAGCCAGCCAAAGCCAGGCTCTTAATAATTCCGGATCCTAAGTAAGTTGCGTTGAGGAAGAACTTGTTTGTCTGAGGGTTAAGGACACGTTTGCTGTCCTGAGTTTTCTAAGGAGGACTTCTTCCTCAGGTAGCCTGGCTTTGGTTGGAGTTAGGAAACCAAGGCCCCACTGAGGGGCAGTGTGTAAGCAAATCAGGGTGAGTTTGGGTTTTTATTTTGGAGACTGGTTCTGCTCCAGTCACAGATTTTCATTCTCTCTAATGTCAGCTATATCATCAGTCTTACAAAAGCTGATTAAAATATCAGACTAAGTTTTTATTTTATTGCTTACCTTTGAGTATCACCCACCTGGGCAGTCACATCAGAATGATCACTGTATTGATTAACCCTGGCAATACCCCACAGCAATTATCAGCTCTTCTTTAAATTAGACAGAGTTCATCATGTAGCTGAAAAAATTAATAGGAACAGGAACAGCAAATGGAAAAAAAAGGGGGGAGGCCAACTTGAAATTCTGATTTAAATGTCTAGTATATTGAAATTGAGGAGAAGATGTAAAATTAAGAAAGTTACAAGCAGGAAATGGCAAACACCAGCTGAGGCGACAGGGAATGCCATATGTTATATGTTCTTCATGCTTTTTTTTTCCTTCTGCTTTTTTCAAAAATGACTATATATAAAATACACACATTATATATATATATATATATATATATATATATATATATATATATGCATACATTACCCTGGCACATGTATCATTAAGGATCTCCTTGGAAAGACAAGTTGATATATTTATTTTTTGGAAACAAAAATTCAGAGTTATTTTCTGCAGCATCAGGTTTGCATTTATACCAGTAAATCCCATGACTCTATTCATTGTCGAAGATTTAAAATTCGAGTCAGTTTTCTTTTAGATTTCCTGTTGGATTTTATCTATCCAAGTGCTGAGCTCTGCTGTCTCTCTGTGTTTCTGTTGATGAGCATCCAAGGAATAGTTCTGAAGCCTGTTCCAATCTATTCTTCCCACAATATTTGTTTAACACCGGATAAACAATTGATCACAAAGAACAAACAATGATAGACTGTTCTTAATGCCATTGTATTGGGGCCATGAGAATCTGGGCAGGCTTTAGTACACAGGGGCAGCTGTGAATTTTTGAGACTTCCATAATGTGGGATTAGTTTTGGATGTCAAAACTCTCTTATTATTCTTGTTTAGATTTATTTTTAAAAATTGACATTTTCCCCCACAATTCACTGTTCAGCCCGCTTCTGCACAGTTGTATCCTGTTGTCATATGCTGCCGTAAAGAATAATCAATAAAGCATGTGATGAAAAGCTGGAGGCTGCTGGTTGTTAAAAAGTCAGCAGCTTTGGAAAAAGGAGCAGCTAGTCATCCTGTCAGCTCATCTACATTTCTCTGGGCCTTAGATGTCTTTGACCTCCCTAGATTGCGTTCCATATGGCAGAAGTGACTAAAATTTCTCTGCATGTTCTGTATTCACGACTTTGCAACGCTCTTTTGGTGGGGGTTGGGGGGGAAGCCTCTTGGACTTAACAATTTATTATCACTTACCCAACCTATAAAATTTACAACAAAGTATTCCCTTCTTTCCGTTACAAAGCAAACAGCGTAAGGACAGGTTGGTTCTCTGCCCTGTTTCAGGGTGCAGCTTGCAGGGGCTTCCTCTTGGCAGACAACAGAAGAGGGTACAAAGCAAACCAAAGAAGAAATACATTGCTTTACCATCAAACACATCTTTCTGTGTGTAATGCTCTTCTGGAAGACCCATGTTTTAGAAGGAAAGGTTTCCTAGTTCTTAAAAAACCAACAGTGACCTACTGTGTCAACATAAGCTAAAAATAGACTTCAGCAAAAAACTCTAGTTAAATAGTCTCTAGAGCAAACCTCAGATCTGGGGGTCAAGGGTAAGAATCATAAAAATTTATTTCTGCAAAGTCGCTGATTTTTCAACATTTAAAAAATATCCAGAGATGCAGGCTGCATTAGGAAAGTGTCCCTTTCTCCTCTGTTCTCTTTTACGTTTTGGTTTTTGCTTTGTATCTCAGAATGTGCTTGGATTTGGGATCCTTAGCCTGCCCTGTGCTGGGCTTGTGTGTGTGCAACATCATGCCTGGTTTTTTTGTTCTTAAATAAGTAAGTTATGTTGGTTGTCTGCTGTGTTTCATAAGTAATAAGTGTAGGTTGGAAAAATGAAAACATGGAGTACAACAATAATAGCTTTTATAAAAAAATTACAAATGAAATATTTATAAAGGCAAAAATCCCAGGATAGTTTGAGTGACAGGTATACCAGACGTAGCTAACTCTTTGTCTCAGTCTTCACATGGAGACGCAGAACAGCTGCCAAGAATAGATGTGTTCTGTGTGATTCTCAGGGAAGAAAAAGGGAAGTCTAGAGGAACAAAAGACCATGCCAGGACAGATGATAAAACAATTAGAATGTGATAAAAGCTGAAAGCCCGCATTATCAGAGCAATTAAGTGAGACAAAAAATTGCTGAAGATAAAGCGAGGGCTGGACTCTGTAAATACTTAGCTTTGTCTAAGAAAGAAGGTAGTCATTTGCAATTGTACTTAAGACGAGAGGTGAAACGCACCTGAATTCCTTTATGTCTCTCTCCTCCATTCTTTCCTTCACACACACCTCATGCCAAAAAGTGAGGCTCTGGGCCCCTGAAACATAAGATGTTTGTAAATACTAGTATTAGTAAGTGTTCCTGTTGCTCATTTTGCCACGACGTTAGCATTTAAGGTGATGTTCAGGGAGGGAGATGAACAGGAGCAAATGAAAAGGAAGAAAAACATTCTAGGATTTTGCTACATTTCCAAGGTGTGGTACCTACTTTTATTCTTTTTTTTTTTTTCTTCCCTTTCTGCTGTCATATATGCTTCTAATGCAATTATCCAAATGAGTGACCTGTTGTGTTTGTGTTCTGGAGAATTCTATTTTTATTTTTATGTGTATATACATATGTGCCACAGTGCACATGTTGGGTCAGAGGACAACTTGTGGGAATTGGTTGTCTTCTCCCATCCTGTGAATCCCAGGGACCAAACTCAGGCTACCAGGGTTGGCAGTAAGTCTGTTGAGCCACTTTGCTGGTCCAAGTCTTATAAATTTTGGTCATATTTTAGTTTCTTTCTCTTTCAGTCTTTATTAATCAGGATTCATTTCTTCAGGTCTTTAAAAATGTCTTTGAAATATGAAGTGTATAGCAAGATGGCACTGTGAGCTTTCATCATTTGGAACCACGGTGGATGACTTAGTGGGTTAACCCTGCTTGAATGCAGGATAGAGTGTAGGACAGAATGGACAGTGATGTCCCACAGAGATGGCTGAGTAAGGAGTAAAGAAATTGCTCTGTAGCTGGTGAATGTTACGACTTGTCGGAAGAGAACCACTCAGCAGCTGGTAGACCTCCCAGTCTACAGTCGAACAGATGACTTCCTTAAAATGGCTGCGTTGGGGGGGCAGGCTGCAGATTTTTGTACTCTTCCTCATCTTACTGAGAGTCACATATAAACAGGTTTACTTTCTATTTTAAAACAAAGAAAGCAGAGGGCTTTGACAGAAGTACACTGTAATTGTGACCATGTGTGAAGCCCAAATATAGGCCATAACAACATTTCTACCTGCCCCTGCAAGAACTAAGACATTTGGTGAACTACTTTCTAAAATTTCAAATAAATTTTTAAAAATCAGAAACCACATGAAAGTAAGAGGGAAAAGAAACCTTGTCTTCTAGACACAACTGCTGGTAATGTTTTAGTGTATTCGTCTCTCGTCTTTTTTCTTTTAAGTTCATAGTTTCAAACTATCTTCCTATGAAGAAAATAGCCATTGAAGAAATTTTAGACAATGCAAAAAACAAAGTCTTCTCAAATTTCATTAGCTGAAAGGATGGTTACTATGAACATTTGAGTGTATTTCCTTTCTGCATTTGAACAACAGTAGCAGCAGCAACAACAAAAATCTGGGCTTCCAAACAGACTACTTGTCTTCCAGAATCATTCTTCCTGGAGATGATTCAACTAGATTTTCCAGATTCCTTTAAGGGTAAGTGTGGTCATGTGACAGTGTTTCCATCAATGAGGCAGAGTGGAAGTCATGTGCAAGTCTTCTGATTTTTTTTAAAAATTAAAGAAAAATTTCAATAAAAAGTTTTATGAATGAAATTCTTTGTGAATTTCCCATCATATACCCTAATCCCACTCATCTCCCCATCCCTCCATATCTGCTTTCCACTCTTGCAATCTCTTCCCCCAAGGAAAACAAACATGCAGCAAAGCAAAACAAAACAATTCTCTGTGTGGAAGCTGTGATGTGTCACACAGTGTGTCACACAGTATACCTTTTGCCTAAACAGCTTTACTTGCAAATATTTATTACAATGAGTCATTAGTTTGGTTCGAGGCCTCTGACTTCTGCACTATTAATACTGGATCCTCATCAAGCCTTCTCTCAGACATTCCTGTTATTGCCCTGTGTAATGGAGATCCTGCAGCTTTGGTCTTCCAGAACCAGCCCTTTCACATGCTCCATCAATTCATAGGTTGGGTAGGTGTTGGGGTAGGCCAACCCAAAGCCCTAGATCTGGGGCTTGATGGTATCTGAGTTGTTCAGGTCAGCAGCGTTCCTGTGACTTCTCACCAAGGCCAGCTCTCCCACTTGCCCAGGTGAGGGGTGGGGCCAGCTCTCCTGCCTGCAGCAGCTAGCTACAGATGAGACTGGTGTTTAAGAGTTCATGCCATCTGAACCAGCTCTCTGGCACTACCCTGGTGAGGTGCAGGGCCTACATGGTATAGCTGGCAAGGGGCAGGGCCATCTTTTCCACTCTGCCCAGGCAGAGCACAAGGATGATCTTCCATGTGCTTCAGCCAGCAAGGGGCAGAACCAGCTCTCCTGCTCTCACATCCTAGGGGCCAGCTCTTCCTCACTGCCCAGGTGAGGGACATGGCCAGCTCTTCTTCATGTAGCAGCTAGTGAAGAATGATGGGGCTAGCTCTGTGCAGCCCTCAGACATAAATATGGCCGCCAGAGGCAGACCAGACCAGGAAGGCCCACATAGCCTTTGGTGGTAACACAAGCCAAGGACACGAACATTGGCACAGCCCCCTGCTGCTGCATGGGCCAGTACAACACCATGGCCTCAGGTGGCAGCACAGGCTGTTCACATCAGTCTATTTCTCACCACCCTCATGTTTTCAGTTCCATTTCTCTTTGTAGTGTACAAACTGTTTTGCTTCTCTTTCTCTCCCATCCCGCCACCACATACTTGCTCACCTTCATCTTGTGGTGGCTGGCAGGCCTCTCTCTGGTTCTTTAAAAAAAATGATTGTCCTACTATTCTTCTGGGTTTCTGTTTTGTTTTGTTTCTGTTGAAGGGCCTGCTTATTAAGCACGGGCAGGAGTTACAGGCTGCTCAGAAAATGGCACAAACACCCACCTTCACCCAGGGTTCTGTTGGATAACCCGTCTGCCTTCGGGGAGCTTCCACAGAGATACTCAAGGAGACGAAATCCTTAGAATTTGTCAATTGAAAAGCAAGACCTAACAATCCTTTGGATATAGTTTGTACTTCCTTGCACATAAGCCGATGAGATCTAGGTTGCATTTGGATTTATGTATTGGTATTTCAGTGAATAGTTTATAAATTCGTACTTATCCACAATATTTTTTTTGTAAATATTCACATATTTATCTTTATATAATGACTATTTTTTGAAAATATGACCTTTAACAATAATGTATTTTTTTTTTTTCTTTTTGGTTTCTCAAGGACAGGGTTTCTCTGTCCTGGAACTCACTGTGTAGACCCGGCTGGCCTCGAGCTCAAAGATCCTCCTGCCTCTGCCTCCCAAATGCTGGGATTAAAGGCATGTGGCACCACCACCCAGCAACAGTTATATAATTATCATAAAAATAAAGTATTATTTATGGGGCATTTCAGTTGTTTATATTTTCCCCAGTTGTTACATATTTTTTGTCTATACAAAAATTCCTTGGTATGTATAATTTTTTTTTATCTTGACTTACTAATTTTGTATTTTGGGTTACATGAAAATGAACTTAATCTGTCATGGGGCCTTGTGTACACTAAAACCTCTTGGACAGATTTGGGGGCTGACGCACTGTGACCACAACTGTGAAGAACTGGCGATGAATCTGTGAATGTTTTTGCAAAGGATTAATCCTACATGCAGCAGCAGGGTAGGGTTCATGGAATGCTTGCACAAAGGTCACGAAAGGTTCATTATCAAGAAATCATGCTTGCTTACTCTCTTTTGACTTCCTGAGAGAATAGACAGGTACTATACGACACCTACACATTTTCAATTTCAGCCTCAGGGTAGGTGACAATAGAGGACAGAAACTTTCTCCATTTGAAGTGCCTTCTTACTTGTTATCTTAAAGCACATATATTTCTTTAGGGAAGAGTAACAGGCCAGAAGAGAAACTTGGGTGGCAAAAGAAGTGATCCGTCATCTGGAAAGGCCTGAAAAATATCAAGATATTGGAATACTGCTTTGTATTGCAGGCATTAGGGGGTCAGGGCACAGCAGGAGCATTTGACTTGTGCCTTCTCTTTCACTGTAATGAGAAAACCCGAGAAAAACTTAGAGTGGGGAAGAAGCCCTAACCAGTAGCTTATGAAAACATGAGTGCCTGAAGGTTTCAGTTTCACACATGAGATCCCTGTCTGCTGGGCGTGTCATATGCACTGACTACATCTATCAAAGGGATGTGCCACTTGTTCCTATTCTCCATTTTTTTTTGGCAATTTTTATTGCAATTTGTAGAATTACTTTCAGTATGAATTTCACAGTGAGATTTTTCTAACCACACTTTACAAAGAGATCTTTTTGTAATTTTTTTTTTATTATTACCTTACAAAATCTGGTTAGTAAAATGATCTTATCCTAATTGCTGCACAAGCTAGCCATAGGGAGATAATGTCTTAACAGAGTTGAGAGTCCTATACATCAGAGCAACATAAGTCATGTTCAAACGTCTTTCTTTTTTTTTCTTTATTTTATCTTATGTTTTATTTATTTTTTATTTTGTTTACAACTAATTCATTATATATCCTGATTGAAGTTCCCTTCCTCAACTCCTCCCCGTCCCATCCTCCCTCCCTCCTCATCCCCTTCCCCTAGTCCACTGAAAGGGGGAGTTCTCCTCATCTGTCATTTGCCCATAGCTTATCAAGTTTCATCAGGACTGCTTGCATCCTCTTCCTCTATGGGCTGGCAAGGTCACATCGCCAGGGGAAAGTGATCAAAGAGCAGGCAGGATCAATTGAGTTCATGACAGAGGCAGCTCCTGCTCCCTTTACTTGTGGACCCACATGGAGACTGAGCTGCCAATTGGCTACATCGGAGCAGGAGGTCTAGGTCCTCTCCATCATTGGTTGGTGCATCAGTCTCTTCAGAATCCCCTGGGCTCAGTTTTTTTTTTAAGCTCTGTTGGTCTCCTTGTGGGGTTCCTGTCCCCTCTGTGTCCTTCTATCCCTCCCTTCTTCCATAAGACTCCCTGTGCTCTGCCCAAAATATGGCTGTGAGTCTCAGTATGCTTCTATTCCCTGTTGGGTGGAGCCTTTCAGAGGACCCTCTATAGTAGGCTCCCATCCTATTTTTTCTCTTCTACCTCTTCTGGTGTCTATCCTATTTGCCATTCTGAATGAGATTTAACCATCCTCCATAGGGTCCTCCTTGTTGTTTAGCTTCTTTGAGTCTGTAGTTTTTAGTATGGTTATCCTATATTAACCAATTAAAAAAAGAGGTACAGAGCTAAGCAGAGAATTCTCAACAGAGGAATATTGAATGGTAGAGAAACCTTAAAGAAATGCTCAACATTCTTAGTCAGCAGGGAAAGGCAAATGAAAAAATGCTCTGAGATTCCATCTTACACCAATCAGAATGGCTAAGATAAAAAACTCAAGTGACAACACATGCTGGAGAGGTTGTGGAGAAAGAGGAACCCTCTTTCATTGCTGTTGGGAGTGCAAATTTATAGAACCACTTTAGAAATCAATCTGGCGCTTTCTCAGAAAAGTGGGAATAGCACTGCCTCAAGATCCAGCTATACCATTCCTGGGCACATATCCAAAAGATGCTTTACCATTCAACAAGAACATTTGTTCAATTATGTCATAGCAGCTTCTTTTGTAACAGCCAGAATCTGGAAACAACCTAGAGATATCCCTCAACAGAGGAATGGATACAGAAACTGTGGTACATCTACACAATGGAATACTACTCAACTATTAAAAACAAGGAAATGATGAAATTTGCAGGCAAATGGATGGAACTAGAAAAGATCATCCTGAGTGAGGTAATCCAGAAACAGAAAGACATGCATGGTATACATCTTTCACTCCAACTCACTTCGTACTATTCTGAGTCCATAGTAAAGTGTGTCAAATATCTACATTGTTCCATACTGTTGGAAGCAAGAAAATGACCTAGATTTATTGCATCAGAGGTAAAAACAGAAATGCAGTGTTTCTTAATCTTGTATTTCTTGGCTGGCAAATGCCCTGGATGCCTGTTTCTGTTCATATCCTTGAGAGCTAACTATCAAGAGCAATTACTGTGCCAGGAGAAATACAGTCAATTTTCCCACTGCATGTGGTCAAGCTAAGAGCTGATTTTAATACAGTCTCATCAATGGTTAATAGTTGGAGTAGCAACGTATCATGTGTTTGGATAGCCCGGCAAATAATCAGCCAGGTTAAGTTTTGAGTTCCAGCTGTACCATTTGTGTAACCGAAACCTTAAAAATAGAAGAAACTAAAGAATCCATTCTTAAAGTTCAACAGTCAAGATAACCTCAGCAGTTATTATTCTCTCATGTCATTTGTTGCTGAATGCCTGAGGTCAAATATTATGCAATATGATACTAAAATTCATTGTGGGATTTGGTGGGGAAAGAGCCAGTTGTGAAACAGAAGAGCAATAAAAAGTGGTGGTCACAAATGGAGAACATTCAGATGAAAAAAAAATATTCTGAAACTTGATGGATCAGTGAATCATAGAGTACAAGATTAAACCAAGCATGCATGGAACTTTGTGTGTTGACATTTCAAGTTAGAGGAGTGAATGCCTATTACCTAACAAAGATGGTGAGGGCTCTGACTAGGCATTTGAAAAATGCAAAGCTAGGACCTGGGTTTGGAGAAGGCGGCTCGGGTATCATGTTAGGTGGCAAGAAGCAGACCCAGAAGCAAGCCAGGAAGTAAGCAAGGAAGGACAAGGTGTTCAAGCAGAAACCAAGAAGCTAATAAGTGAAGAAATCTGAAGCTAAAAAGCGAAGGCAATGGAAAAAGGCCCCAGCCACAGGTGGAATTAGAAACTTGGCACAAAGTAGCTGTGCCTTGCACGTAAGATGATGGTGACTCTTTCCATTGACCACCTACTTGAACATCTGGGTCTCCTGCTGTAGTATCTCTTGACCTACAGGTAGGATGAAGTGTTGTATTGGAGCCAATTGTATGTTATGACTTTTTTGTTTTTTATGATTTTTATTTAATTTTTATTTTATGTGCATTTAGTGTGAAGGTGTCAGATCCCTTGAAATTGGCATTACAGACAGTTGTGAATTGCCATGTGGGTGTTGGGAATTGAACTCGGGTCCTTTAGGAAGAGCAGACAGCACTCTTAACCACTGAGCCATTTCTCCAGGACAATTGTATGTTATAATAATACACTTTTATTAAAAGAAGAGAAAGACTAAGGTGTGGAATAATCTTTCTCCACAACTTAAATTAAACAAACAAACAAACAAAAAACCACCATGGACAAAAACTGTGGCAACTTGCAAAGTCTTAGGACATGGAAAGCTTTTTGGTGTCACAAAGTCTAGAAGCTTAGAGGACATGAGTAACAAGAATGTAGAACTTTCAACAGAAAAGAAGCTTAAAACATTAAAAGATAAAAAAAAAGATAAAAAATAAAATTAAAAAAACATTAAAAGAATGATTTTTTAAAATGTGGCAAAGAACTATTTTTAGTATGTAAGGGATGCTTAAAAAGAGTAGAAAATAGATGAAGAGATACATGAATAGAAAACTATATAACACACCAGAGAAAATGAATTACCTGCCTAGCAGAAGTAGGAGAAAAGTGGGTGGGAAAGGGCTTTGAATTAAAGAGGTGGCATTGAAGGGGAGGAGACTGGATTTGTGGGGATCCTGTGAGAAACAGCAGTTAACCTGGGGAGAGACAGCTAAGTGATACACTGAAGCAGGTAGCCAGGGAGCCCCTGGGAGCCAGCCAGGCAGTCTGTTGCTATTCAGGGCACACTGCCCATAGCCTGCAGTGGGAGCCCTTGCGGTTATGTGTATATTTTTGCTTATTGTTATTACGTTCAAAGTTGTCTGCTCCTGGCTCATGAGCTGTTCAACAGAAGTGATCTTCCAGCAGTGACCCAATACGCTGACTGTCTCCACTTGATTGACCATGTGATTACCTTCCTCCTATGGAGCATGGTGGCTAAAGGAACACCAGAAGTAAGAAGAAAAGCCTAAGAGGTAGGCCTACGACCTACTAGGCAGTAGGTACGCTACATAGGTAGGCTTAGTAGCATATACTACACCTTTCCTACATCTATGCTCTTGTCTGACCTTCCTGGAGAGACATAAAGAGAGGTCTACATAGTCCTCAAGGAGAGGGCACAAAGACATAAGAAAGAATGTAAGTCCAGCTTGGTGAACCAATGGGTTTATTTGGGTTAATTACAGGATCACGGACAACTCAAAAAAGGCAAACCACTGGGAAACCCTCTATGTAGTTTATGGGAGCAACACCACTGAAGAGTCCTCTGTCCTTCCTTTGTTCTCTCCCTCCTTACCCCACTGATTATACCTGTTATATAATCTTGAGGAGAGAAGGGTCTTTGTAGGGACGGCATGAAGGCTCTGTAGGCTCGAGCTCTGGAAGGTTTCATCCTGATGATCATAGCTGCTCTGTTTCAGGGTAGTAATGGACAGAAACTAATCATGAGGAAACATCTGTGCTACGTGCTTTCTGGAAGGACATGTGGAAAGGGAACTGAAGTTAAAGAAATAAGCTTAAGAACTATGACGATGAGGTTATCTGTCAGCAGTTGAGGGAAACTGTTTATATATCTTGAAGTCCTAGAGATTCTTCGAGATTGAAACTACTGTCTGTGTTTGAGGATACTGGAGCCACAATTGCCCCCCTAGGTGAAAGATTATACATTCTTCAAGAGCAGTTATGTATGTGGTAGAAAAAGCCATGCTTAGTGTTTTGCTGAAAGGTCTTCTCCCTTCTTGCTTGTTGCATGGTTCTATGATGTAACCATACTTTTCAGCGTGATTTCTCTCAGCCGTTAGGGGGAGTAATAAGAATGCTTGTTTCTTGGGGTAGCTACGGGATGTAAGTGAGGGAATATAGGAAAGAATTCTGATGTTGCAAATTGATAGTTAACTAATAATCATTAGGAACAAAAAAGCTAAGGGGAGCCACACATGTGGAGGTCTTTATCATTTAAAGCTATTGTGTAGGAAGCTGTACAGTATATGAGCTGGTTGAATAGTCCATGGAAAACTCTCTGCTTAGAGGATTGCCCAGTGTGAGTCAAATCCAAGGTGTAGACAGGGAAAGCATCAGGGGTAATTATCAAATCTGGGAGATTAGAGTTTGGATTTCCATTGATGTTCTGTAATCAGTGATTTGGGGAGCAAGGCTAGAAGAGATCAAAGTGAAGGTAGATGAAGCAAAGCAGCGGAACAAGAATGGGTGGAGGAGGTTTCCTTCCTTGCTAGGAAACTTATGGAGGGACCGGCTCCCACAACCGGGCACTGCTATCTGAGACATTTGTGTGTTTATGTCTTTAGAGGAGGTCTTAAAGCACTCATTCTGGTGGGGCAGTGAGGCTGAGCTGAGAGTCTGTGGAGACATTATTCAAAGGCCACTTAAGGCGTGAGTACTTGGTGATGGAGATATGCAAGCCTTAGAGTCTGAGCAGTGATCTTAGGAATTCTGGGCTGTGGTTGTAGATCAGTCACGGAGCTTACCTAGCATGCACAAGGCCCTAGATTTTATTCCATCATTATCATCATCATCAACAACAACAACAATTCGTGGGCATGTGCACACACACAAAAAATACATAAGTATAATTTAAAACTTTAAAAAAGAATAATAAACCAAACTTATTTAGGGTCAGTTTGTTTTGTTTATAACCCAACCAACAACAAAGTTGGTAGAGTTTGGTGGCCTGAAAGTCTGAGCAAAGACCCAAGGAGATCAAAAGAGCCCAGGATCTTGGCACTAAAGGTGTCATGTCAGCCCTTAAGGCTCTGCTCTATTCCCATAATTCTTTCACTGCCACCATTACTTACCATGTTCCAGGGTGCTTCCTGCTGTGTCCCAGGGCCCACTGAGAGTTTCACCTGAGGCCTGTGCATGCACACTGGTTTTGCCAATATTAGGGCCACATTAATTCATCCTGTTGGAGAGAGTCTGGAAGGTGTATATTCTCCCTCTGGGTAGAGGAAACAAGTGGTAAGAAAATGTCTCCTCATAATCACGGTGCTGCTGTGAAACAATCATCACTTTAAAGCATAAGAAACAAAGGCTGACACCTACCGGTGCTACACAGCTGTAAGATTTAGATGCAAGTCTATGTGGAAGTGGCTCCCAAGTTGGAGCCCTTCCCAACTCTGGATAGACAGGCTGTGGGAAATCCTGGAGGAAGCGAGTCTTCTAGGGAACTCCTTGGCTAATGTCAAATGTCTCTCCCTTCAGAGCTCTGATAACTTCAGCTGAAAAGGACCAGAAGTGGAGTCAGTTTTCAGAAATTTTTGGTCATTAAGGAGCCATTTGCTAAAAAGCCTAGCCTTTTTCTTATTTTAGTTTTGTTGGGAATGTGGAGAAATCTGCTCGCCTAGCTGTCTGCTCTATGACACTGCCCAAGATTAGCCCTTGCGCAGATTGATAGAACAGACCCTACGCTGTTGGCATACCGTCAAGGGGGCTCAAATAGTCACACTATTAGAGCCTTCTTCTTGAGAATATTGCATGTGGATGCCCGCGTTTGAAGAGAGGCCTCGGGGCAGTGAGCACCCAAGGTGGAAGTGTCTTGGTATTACTGTCCGTGAAGGTGTGAAGGACAGTGACAGTATTTCCTGCCAATGTGTGGTTGGCTGTGAAGCTGCATGATTTCTCTTTATATTGTTCTTTCCTTGAAAACACAGATTTACCCATAATCACAAACCAGTTGGAGGAAAGGAAGAAAAATAACCTGAAGAATCTAGCAGCAATTATTTTGAAGAAAAATGTCTGAGTGAACTTTCTATTTGTTCTTAATCAGCGGTAAATACTCAGCTGAGGTTGTTACTGCACATAGTTTCTAAAAGTTCCAATCTTGTTACATAGCTTTACATGTGAACAAGCATTTGAAGTAGTTTGGTCTTACAATACGAACTATGTCACACTGCGGATTTGATAGACGAGTACTATGGCTTTTCTTACTCTTTGCCCTCTTTTGAGCAGATTCAGCTGGACATAAACCCGCAGTGGGACAGATTTGTCACATTTATTCCCATTGAACAGAAGGTGTCTTGTTTTTTGGCATAGTAGGTCTGCAGCAACTCCATATTTTCATGTCTCATTTCTTCCCTGGTAATTAGCATCTTTTTTCTTAGAGGAGCATATGGCATCCTTAATTGTAAACAAACCCTGCAAACCTCTCTCCACGTTGCGATCTGAACCAAGCTGCAATTTTATCGAGTCATAACCATGGGAGCACAGACAGTCTCAGAACGATGAGATTTAACACATAGGAACAGCAGATAAATTGTCAGAACTGGAATAACATGGTCTTCTGGCGTCTAATGTTTCAGTGAATGAGCGTTGTGTACAATTAAGGAATGAAGGGAGGTGACCCAATTGTGACAAGTCCAGCCTGCAAACAGCTAGGAAAAAAAAAAAAAAAAAAAAAAGACAGAGATAGAGAGCTGCTGATTTTGAACTACAAATCCGGGTTCAGCAGCTCTTTGAGGAAACTCTTGTTGTTCTTTTAGAAATGTGATTGTGTTAAAAAGTCCTACTGTTAGGGAAAAAGGAAGAACGAAAACATGATTTTTAACGATCTATTTTCTTAAAACTCAGTACAAAATGGGGATAGTTAACATAGTCACAGTTTGGAATCTGCTGTCTGAAATTGATCACAGAAATTTTGACTGGCAATCATTGGACTCAGTAGGTTCAACATGATTGAAGGACAAACATTTCTCTACTTCCTAAATATGTAGGTGTAGCTGCAGTCATTCTCAACTAAAAGAAAACCCAACATTCTTTTCGGATTTGAATTGGGGGTGGTAGTTGGGCAGAAATCATAGTGAATACTTATAAATTGTTCGTGAGAAAAATACTAATGAGAAGGAAAACATCATGACATCCTTTCCAAAGTTCTTTCTTTGATATCCTTGCCATGCAAGCATATTCTGGGCCTTACACTAGGTGAGACCCGAAAGTAGTTGAAGGTAGCCAAGTAACTAGGAGATCAGTTACGAACAGTCTCTATTCTCTATTCCTCTTCATTTAGGAATACATCACAGCTGTATTCCTTACACCTTGAATGAGAAAATCTCTAGAAGGAAATTAACAGCCATGGCCTTCAGGAGGCTTGTCCTCAGTGGTGGCACATGACTGTAATTTCAGCCCTCGGGAAAGGGAGACAAAAGCTGCCTGTGTTACACCAGCAGGATAAGTAAAACCTTATCTAAAAAAAAAAAAAAAAGAAAGAAAGAAAAAAGAAAAAGAAAACAGGCTTGTTTCCTTCTGGGAACATGAAGCATGAGCTTACATAAAGTAATCTGGACTGAAAAAACAAGAATGCAATATTATCTTAGATATTACCACACAGGACAAGGTCTTTTGATATTCAAGAAGATTTAAGGACAGTCCACATTTACTGGATTTTGTCTTGACCTCCGTTTTTTTATGATGACCTAGGGGCAAGTACAAGTGGATTTCAGCCACACTTTTTTTTTTTTTTTTTTTTTTATGAAAGCCGTTACCTTATCTCCATTTAAACCATAGAAAGCAACATAATCTGTTGAGCAAAATGTCTCGGCTATTTTGAGCTGATGTCCTATACAAGCATCTTTGTCTTTCTTATGCTGTGATGCTTATTCATTCCCAAGGAGAAAGCGTAGGAGACTAGGGAGATTTGAATAGGTACTTACAGGAATCTTTTCTAGAACTTTGAAGCTTGTTTTTATAGCACCATATAGAATACGAACCAACACATATCAAATGATAATTGTCCATATCAATGAATAAAGATAAGAGAGGAAATGAAGATAGAGGAGCGTCTAGAAGTTCTCCCTCCCACCTTTCCCTTTTTCCTCTCTCCCTACCTGACGGCTGTCATGTCCTAGATGTTCCTTAAAGACTTTCCTGAGCTAGAAGAACTGAGAAAAATCATCAGTTTCATTTATCCACCTTAGCTCATTTTAGCTTCTCAGGAAGGAATGGCAACTCCAGTTTCTCTCTGGAATCCTAAACTGAATGGTTGTTTGGCAGTAATCAAAATCAATCAATCAATCAATCAATCAATCAATCAATCAATCGGTGTTTTACATACCCTGGGATATCTTTAGAAACTTCCTGGTCAGTGTCACAGAATAAGGGAGCTGATTGGTAACTCTGTAAATATTAAAGAAGATTCAGTATTTATTCTTAGATGGCTATAGATGACACCATGTGGGAATGTGTATCGGTACAGACTTCCTGAAGACAGGCGAGTGACAAGTACGTGGAAAGCTTGAAAACATTCAGTATTTGACTCAGTAATTTCATTTTGGGGAATTTTTGTGAGGAAGTTGGGAGATGCTGACAAACATTTATATGTTTAAGGTCATTCAACTCGGCATTTGTTTACATTACAAAGAATTGGGGAGTGGGGGGGAAGACAGGAGAGATGGCTCAGTGGATAGAAGCACTGGGTGCCCTTCTAGAGGACTTGGGCTCAGTTCCTAATACCTTCATGGCAGCTCACAGCTGTCTGAAACTCCAGTTCCTAAGCATAATATGCCCTCTTCTGGCCTCCATAGGCACCAGGCATGCATAGGGCAGGCAGACATGCATGCAGGCAAAATATCCATAAAAAATAAACATAAAATAAAAATTGAAAAATAACTGGAAGGTGCCTAAACACTTGCTGACATGCAACTGACTTGATAAAATACCATTTCTATACCATGGAAAGGATTTATATCTACACTCTTCAGTCAGAGAAATCTTTGAATCTGCGTCAAATTAACCTACAAGCTCATCTTTCTGTCCTTCTGTTGGAGACAGAGCAAGGGGACAAAGACAGACTTGCTAAGAACATCCTAGAGTTCAAAGTAGAAGAGTAAAGATTTGGTTGTTTGGTTGTTTGTTTGAGACAGGGTCCGACTGTGTGGCCCTGGCTGGCCTGGAACTTACTCTGTAGACCATGCTGGTCTTCCTCTGTCTCCCAAAGGCCAGAATTAAAGGAGTACCCCACCAAGTCAAGACCAAAAGTAAAGGTCTTAACTCTACATAAGGGTGAGAGTGCCTGATCCTAAGACAGAAGGCAAAATTGAGAAAGTGTTAGGTCAGGATACTAAGCATTATTTCCAAATGACTGGTCTTAATGTCTGAAAGTCCACCTTTCTGAAGTTGACAAAGAGCCTTTAAATGTCAGCACCATCTTCAGTCCACAGAGCTTTCTTCCACAACATCTAAAGCCATTAGTTAAAATTGTCAGCACATATAAACCATGCGCTATGCCTTTTATTCTGGGATAATCTGGCAGTCATTAACATTTGTTAAGGTCCTCATAAGAATATTTACTAGAAATTTAATTAATTAATTTAATTAATATTGCTAACATTTGTAAAAAGCCTAGAAGAGTTCTTTTTATTGTGCATTTTCACTTAAATGTCTTCTAATGCAAATTTCCAATATTTCTTAGTAGACTCCATGTAAGCAATCAGTAGACATTTAGTTGCCTAAATCTTCTTATAATTTGTGACTATCTTTCCTTACTGAAAGGCACCTATGCATTCCCTAGACCTAGGCTTCACCCCTCTATTCCATGGCTCAGCGGTGCTTCAGGTATGGCATCTTCTCAGTTGTCACAGGGAGTGATGTGTCCTCATTCTGGACCAACTGATCCTTGGGACTCTAAGCCAGTCAAGCCACCCATCCAAGGACTGTTTGTGGCGCCATAATTTTAACACAGTATTGTAATTGCCTGAGTACTTGTGTACCTGACCTCTTAAAACTTCAGATCTGGAAAGAGAAAGGATTAGTCCTTTCCCGTTCGTCAGTAGCACCTATCACAGGGTCTACTATAGTCTTTAATCACCGAAAGAACGTTTCTCACATCACCAACAAAGTGGAGGGTTGAAACAGACATCACTGTCCACCTGCCACGTGCGCCAAATGTACTGCTTTACAGCCTTCATCGCTCTCTCCCTTCTCTCCCCTCCCCCTGCCCCACAGCACAGCCAGTATGTGTGTTCATTATCTACCCTACCTAGCCTGTCTATGTGTTGCTGTAAATAAAAAATGAGTGTTGGGCTATATAATGTTTATTGTTAGCCCTATAATTATTGCAGTGGTATCATTTAACCCACAATCACAAATGAGACACAGACACCTATTAGATTTTATAATTACCCTACTACCTTGGGCCAGGCAGATATTTCTGTCTACACTGTCTCAATAACTTCACCATCCATGCTCTAGCCCCCATCCAATGTCATCCACTTTAATCATTCCTATTTGGACTGCCTTCCACCCATAACCCAAAGATACTTGCTTGTATTCTTCATCTGGGCCTTTTCATACCATTATTGGAGTCCTTCTTGCTGGCACATGTGGTTTCTTCTCCACTCTAACCCATCATGGTGTCCTCCTTCCTCCTCTTTTCCTAACCATCTCTTTCCAGAGATTCTCCTGTCCTCAAAAGCCCCGGAGATCCTTAGCCACACCTGCCCCATTCTGCCCTGCCCAGGTAACTAATCAGGTATAATGTGTTAGGCAGGTTTACAAAACAAGGGTAGGTGTAGCCAGGCAGTAACCAGATCTTGAGGGCCAGTAATTAGGATAAAAATAAAGCATCAGAACAACCGCCAACGATCTGTGATTGTGTCAGTTTCCTTCCGTCTGCTGAGGTTTAAAATGGATGCATGACTATGACATGGCCTAAACAGGACAGGTGCACGAATAGGGACATTTGTAAGAAGTTTCTTTGCTTCTAAGGAGACAGACTACAAAACAGTCTACCTTATGTCTTTTGACATTTTTGTAACTGAGATCACAGAACCTTCCTGCTCCCAGGGAGAGAAGCAGCCTGGGAATCAAGCTGACGGTAACTACGCCTGAGTGAGGAGGCTTGACTAACCTGCCATTGATCGGATTGTCTGGAGCCCAGCAAGCTTCAGCTTTCTTGTGTGGGATAACAAGTTTCCTTCCCCCGCCCCACCCCCAGATAAATTTGAATTAAGAATTATCTTTTAGTTTCAAGCCTAATGCCTTTGAAATAATACAAGTGTGTACCATCAGATTTCAGAACAATGGACTCTACTGAGATGTGTAACACAGGCATAATGTAATTGTATGACAGATGCAATGGAAAGGGCAAGTTATTATTGCCTTACATTGGCTTGTGTCTGATCTGTGTGGTCCTGGTGGGTTGTTTGGGAGTCATGCAAAACCCAAAGGAAAACACTGCATTTGACTCTCTGGAATTTGAGGGAACTGAGAAGCCTGAATTTGTGTTTTAAGTTGCTGAGTATCAACAGAATTGTACAGCCATAAAATAACTATAAAGATGAAATAAAATAGACATACTTTAAATTTTCTTATTCATATTTTTATTTCATTGAAGGGGATATTGGCATAAGTTCTATGAGGTGACCCCTCTAATTTATAATTACTGACATTTAGAAAGCATAAACAACCATAAAAAAATAATGGGAAAAGAAATAGAGCTGCAACATACACAGAGGATGTCAATTCTCTGATGTATTTCCATAAGATTTCTGTTAAAGGGCTGGAGAGATAGCTCAACAGAAGCACTTGCTGCTCATCCATAGGTCCTGTGTTTGGTTCCCAGCATCCATGGCATAGGGCTTCAGGACTTCCTTTAATTAGTTGGCATGGACGTGCACACACACACACACAAAATAAAGAGATCTTTAACTTAAAATATGTGAATAAAATATAAATATATAGAAAGTGTAAATATATATAAAAACAAATTGGGTAACATGTTAAGTTGCTAAGGCTGACCTTGTACCCGAATTCTCCGGCCTCATCCTTACAAGTAGCTGGCACTGTAGGCCTGTGCCGACTGGCCACGCCTAGATTATTTTGGCTATTAATTTTCTGATGACTTTACACACAAATATTTATCTTTAAAAGTTATGCTTTTAGTCACCTAAATAGCATTCCATCATCAATATAACTGTGTCATCATTGTTCAAGAACAGTTTTACTTGGCTATTTCAAGTTTTCATTTTTCTTGTTAAGACTACTTGTCATATATCCTAGGCTTAAATTCTTCATAATTGAGAAGGACTTTCTGTCTCCGTATTCCAAAAGCTGTGATTACAAGTATGTGCACACCAAACTTGGCCTTTTAAAAACATTTTTTTATTATAATGAACTATTAAAACAATTACCCTTGATACAAAAGACAAATTATGTCTTGATACAATAGACAAATATTAGGCTAAATTTGACTTTGTACTGGTCTATCTTTTAGCTATCTATTCTGTTTCATTGATTTGGTGTGCTCACAGTCAATGTCACTTTTTGAAAGTGTCATATATTTACAATACAAGTTAGCATTTAATAAAGCAAGCTGTTCCACACAAGTTTTCTTAAAAGTAATTTGCTTGTCTTCATGTTTATTTACTTTGATAATTTCTTTAAAAATTGGACCCCAAATTTCCAAAATCTAATGAACTTTTTGATGAAATAATGTAAAACATATATTGTCTTAATAGTGATAGTCTTACCATGTTAACTATTTTATGTTGTTTCTTTATGTATTTCTCCATTCTTTTTTATCTTAGAAAAAATATATGTAGTTGCCTTCTATTCACTCTAACAAATATTTCTTATATCTTTTCTTTCCTTTCTTCCTTCCTCCCTCCCTCGCTCCCTCCCTTGCTTCCTTCCTCCTTTCCTTCCCTCTTATTAGGAATGTGTAGAAAAAAATTGCTCCCACTTTTGGTGTCACTAAGGACTGAATCTAGCGCTGTGCATACTAGGCAAGCATCCTACTGCTGGCCTATAGCCTCAGTCTTGTTTTTATTTTGAGATTAGATCTGACTATGCTGTTCTGGGTGGCCTTGAACCTGTGATCCTTGTGCCTCAGGCAACCAAGTAGCTGGGCCTGTGCCACCAGGCTTGGCTCAAAATTCTTAATGTTATAGTGAAATCTCTACCCTTTTAGTATCAGGCTATTTTCTCAGGATGCCACTTTGGCGTTTTCCTGTAATACAATGTAACTCCCAGGAAGTATGAGGCAGGAGTAGGAAGTAGCAAGCTCTAGCCCCAGTTCTGTCACTAATGGTGGCAATTCATACAAAGCAAATCTTTGCATATTATTTTATAATTCTAATGGTAATAAACACGTCTTTTAAAAATATCAATCATTGCTTTCACACTATTAAATCCAGGCTTTAATTTTTTTCTTAAGAAAAGCAGATTTTAACACACCCCTTTTCTCTTCGTTTTTATATGTAAAACAATGTAAGACCAGTTGCATTTGGTTTTAGAGAGTTGATGTCTCACATAATTATGCGGAACTAATTAATTCAAAATCTGTTTATCAACAGTAGTCTGTAGCTACGGCATTTTCTCCCAGAGGCACTAACAAAGGCTTATCACCTGCTTTCTTGTTGCAGTTTGTCTCAGAGGCAAATCAATATGAAGACTATAAAAACGCTATTCCCAGAACTAACACTTGGAACAACTTACAGGAACTTTTAGTATCTGATTCCAATTAGTTTTCTTAGCTTAAATTAAAAACAGTTTTATTTAGCAGTGAAAGGTGTCAAAATACTAAGGATTTAAAAGCCAAATGAAAATTTCCTGTATTTTTGTTAATTGAGACTATCTATTTATTAATTTATATATGCATAATTTTTAAACTTTTTTTCAGACAAATAGCCATAACAGATGATTGGGAATAGGAGACATAGAAGAAAACCTCCACAGACTTTAAGAGAGGAAATAATGCACGTTATGTACCATGAGGTCTGTGCATGGGGACAGGAAATGCTCCACAGCCTGAGCATTTCCTTGTGAGCAGCAAAGAAAGTTGCTTATGCCTATGGCTGACTTGTGGTAGGTTTTCCTGAGCAGCTGGCATCCCTCTCACGTTACTCTGTTACACCACATCTCTGGAAGTTCATTTGGAGGAACAATAGGTAAAATGAAAGTGTTTTGGGTTATAGAGTCACTTTCCTGTCTTTACAAAGGAAGAATAACTTTTAGCAATTGCAAGAGAGTAAATGTAGAGTTGAAGACTTTCATGTTTCACAATGAATCTTTTGTGTTTCACGGATTTAAAACCACAGTGAGCAGAGTGCATGTCACACAGGCACATTTCCATAGCAAGGAATTATCTTTTGTATTCTGCCGGAATGCTTCCAAAATTCAAGGCCGATATTGTCTACAAAGAGGAAAACCCCACTTAATAAATGTGTAGATGGATTCTCAGTTTAATTTAAGCGTTAATGTCCCTCCTGAAATCAGCTCAGCTATGTCAAATGGCAGGATGTCAAAGGTATCACTGATTTTCAGAGATGGTGGAGGATAATAAGAAAAGGTGTTTGCTTTATCTCGTCTCATATCTCTCTCTCTCTCTGAGTATGTGTGTGTGTCTATCTGTCTGTTTGTCTCTGTGTGTATAACTGTATGCTGTGGGGTGCATGTGGAGATGATACTTTAGGGAGCTAGCTCTCTCTTTGAACCGTCTGTTTGGAGGACTGAACCCTGGTCCTCAGGCTTGTGTGGTAAGCGCTTCTACCTGCAGAGCCCCAGTAAAGTGGTATCAAAGCAAAAGTGGGGGAATCCTATGATTCAGTGGTGTAGAATTAACAGCTCCTCTTTTAGCGTCTTCCCAACGCTCACTAAAATCTCTGTAAAATATTGACAAAGACAAAGCCTCACACTACCATATGTTAAAAGCAAAGCCAAACAGATAATCTGATGCTAAAACCTATGAGGAAATTACCCATGTCCACAGACAAATAGGCTCAGACTGAGAAGACAGCTTGTAGGCTCAGTAACCTCTGCTTCTTGAAGTAGGGTAGGCCAACAGTTTTCAGAACTCAAAGTCCGGTCTTCCTCCACAGACTCCTCACTGAGATGGGTTTACAGTAACTGCGAATAGGAGTGTTTGCTGAGACCCTTCACTCCTGCTCTCTACACCAATTCACGAACACTCTGGAAGGGAGTGAGACCGGTAACAGAGCACTCTATCTGAGAAGACCCTGTCTTCAGAGTGGAGACACTGGACTTATGGACAGTAGTTAGACTGACGATGGCACTTACCGTCTGGATGACTCTGAGCAGAAAACGAAATCTTTTCACTGTTCAGGGTTGCTACCAGTACTGCACAAGGTGACGAATGCAGACTAAAAAGCACAGTTGCTGGTTCAGTGTTTTATGGACTGGGTGGTAGATATTATTTTTTATCACGGCAAAGAAGGACAGAAAATGGGAAAGTTCTAGCGGCGTGTGTTTGCAGATTGTTTTATGGTCTTTCTGTGCTCGGTGTGGCAGAGAGTGTGTTAAAGCTGAAATCCCGGCGAAGAACAAAACGAAAACCCAGAAACAAACAAACAAACAAACAAAAAATAATAAAACCCCAGACATCGGGAGATGAAAATGGCTTGGAAGCTTAAATGGAATGCAAGGATACACAGCTTCAGAAAGTTGGTTAATTACTTTAGTTTTGGAAGAGTCTGGAATGTTATTCACCTTCTTTACCTCTGCCCCGGATTCTATCATCATTGTTGTGACTCTTCTCTCTGTGTGGAAGGTCTTCTAACTGTGGGTTGAACTGTACGCCCTCAAATCCATATGCTGAACATATGTCCCAGCAACTCAGACTGGGGGTAGTTTTAGGTAGGTAGGATCTTCCAAAGCTAATTAAAGTTAAGCGAAGTTAATGAGGTTTGACAGTAATTGAATATTGACATTAATTGAACCATTGAATTAGCAGAGGGAAGACCATGAGCTGAGGACATTAGCCTCAAACCAAGCCTCTTGGCGTGTATGAGAGAACACATCCCTGTTGTTTAAATGAGCCACAGTGTGACATCTTACTGTGGAAGCCAACTAAGGTACCATCCATTTGCCTGATTCTCCAGTTTCTTTTCTCATTTCCAGAGACAACCACTTTCCCCAGCCTGAAAAATTGTCATAATCTAGACCTATCTGCTACCTTATGAAGATTACACTGAATTATCTCCTACCTTTGTTAAACTGTCCTGCAGCATTGTGCAACTCTCATCATATCTTAACCCATATTCCCAGATAGTCTCTACTTCCTCACTTTTAAGTTTCCCTATTGTCTTTCCTCCCGGTAGAATCTAGACCTTCTGGGTTATCACTTCTCCCTCTGTCTTATCAATATTTCTAACTTCTATTTCCTCCCATAGATAACAGCTTCGAAGAGCCCCACCCAGTTTTCTGTCTTCCCCTGCCCACACAGCCTTTCCGAGTGCTGCTGGAGGAAACCACACAGCCATATCACAGGGACCGTACTGTAGTCAGCTCACTGAGGGCCTCGACGCTGTTCTGTCATCTCTCTTTCTGTACAATGAGCAGCTCTAACTTCCTCTATTCTCATCTTCAAAATTTAGACTTCACAAAATCCACCCTGTTAACCGGCAAATGACTTCATTTCCTTGTTGGTAGGGAAAAGTGAGGTTACCAGAGAGATGCTTCCCAAAATCCTGTTAACAAAACATGCAAATTATCCTTCCCATACTCACACTCAACATTTGTTAACTCCTAATGCCTCACTTAACTCATTGGTGTTCAGTTTCTTATGTTCTTCTAGGACCACTCACAATTCTCTTCTTTGGTTTTCTCTCAAGTTTAACAACTCTCTCCTTTCTCCATTATTACTTTTATTCACCATTGAAACGTCTCATGATGTGCAAGAAATATTCCTTACAGATTAAATACATCACTTTATGGCCTCTTTACATGAATTAAAAAAAAATTTTAAGTTATCTTACTCATGCATGAAATATAAAAAAGGTGACCTCATAGAAGCTGGAAAGGAATATTGACCACCAATGGCTGGAGAGAACAAGAAGTAGGGAGGAGTGGTTAATAACCGGGTTATACCCTAAGAAGGAGGATGTTCTGCTGCGCTGTTGTGAAGTAGGGTAAATATGGGTAAAAGTGTGTACAAAAATATTCCAAAAAGCTAGAAAAAAATGGATTTAGAATAATTTGACTGTAAAAGAACAGTTAAGTGTTGGAAGAAATAGGTATACATACCCCCGTCTGAATGTCGTATTTTCTAGTGCATCTGTATCACATGGAGCTTCCATAAACATAAAATTGCTATGCTTTTCTACACTTTAAATTTTTAAAAAAATCAAACCGAATAGGGAAGGAAGACATTATGAGATAAAGGGAGCAGTACTGAAAATCTCCTTCATATGGTGGCTCCAGGGCCAACACAGACATCACTCCTTAACTTTGTGACTTGAGGTGAGTGACTTAGCTTTGTGCAACTCAAGTTTTTCATTGATAACAAGAAATAGAAATGTTACTGACTGATTATTTTGTAATATGTGTATGTGTGCTCATATGCAACATTGTGCTCATGTAGGATCTGGTATAAGTTCTGGGACTGAACTCGGGTTGTCAAACTTGCTGGCAATAAGCCCTCCGGGCCATCTTGCCTGCCTTTGTTCATTGTTTTAGGACAAAACATCAGAATGTATATAAAACACTTACATCAACACCTGAGATAAAGCGTGTGTTAAAATCTATTATCTTTTCACATTTATTTTTTAAGAGTCATATTTTATTTAAACAAAGATGTGTAATTTGTCTGTGTGTGGACATGTGGGTAGGACTACAGGTGCCTGAGGAGGCCAGAGGAGTTGAATCTTCTGGAGCTGAAGTGACAGGCAGTTGTGAACTACCAGATATGGGTGTTGGGAAGCAGGCTTGCATCCTCTGCAAAAGCTGTATGCACTCTCAGCCACTGAGGGATCTCGGTCGCCCCCTTTCTCGTATTTCTTTAGCCAGAAATAATTGATGGTGAACTAATCTAGTGATAAAAGCTGGTAAATCTGTACTGCAGAATTCACACACAACACTTGCTCCTTTCTTGCAGCGAATCTCAGCATTGTTATGTTAGGTACAGCTGAGTCTAGGCAAGAAGGAGCCCCTGCCTAGGATCTGTGCTGTAAAGAGCCTCTCACATTACACACAAAATAAATTCGAGAACATGTGTGCCTCTGTCATTTAATAACTTTAAACACTTATTTTCTTGATCAACATCATTTAACCTCAGAAAAGTAGTCTCCAAATCTGCTTGATGTCCTCAAAACAAGAGTAAAAGAAAAAAAAGGTATTAAATAAAAGCCACTATGTATTTAAATTAAGAGAGAGAGAGGAGAGAGAAAAAATTAGCTGTTCAAATGGCACAAAGGTGTGTGGGTTGGGTCACTCTGGACACTAATGACATACACTACTTAGAATCCAGGTGATAATTTAAACAGCGGAAAGACCCAGATGAGTGAAAAGACAAATGTATTAACTTGTCAGATTCTTTCTCTTAATTAGCATGAGTGAGCAGATTCTTGTTATGGTGAAATACCCTAGAAGTATTGTCCATTTTCTTGCTTCCCTTTTTTTCGCATGATTTATGGTTCCAGAGGAATACTCATAAAGTGGTAAAATGTTAAAAATAGTTGCACAGGGACGTAGAGACTGGATTTTAAATAGTTCACATTGCTCCAACTTGAACAGGCTGAACACCCCTAATATAAAACTAATATAAAACTTCAAAACTGAAGTTTTAGCAGCGACATGACACAATTACGAAGTCCTTCATGTTGTCTCACATGACAAATCATAATAAAGATGCGGGCCTCTCTTGATAGGAGGGGTTTTGCCTAGTCCTAATGTATCTTGTCTCACTGCGGTTGGTGGCTAATCCTGGAAGGCCTGCTCTTTCTGAAGGCAAACGAAGCCTTAGTGGATCTGGGGGAAAAGGGAGCTGTGTGGGGTGACCGGGAGTTGTGGAGGGAGGGGAAACTGTGGTCGGATGTAATATATGAAAGAAGAATAATTTTTTAAAAAATTCAGGCACACCAAAAATATCATAATGGGCTAGTGAGTTGGCTCAGTGGGTGAAAACTCTTGTAGTCCAAACTGGTGACTTGAGTTCAACCTCTGATCCCTACATGGTGAAAGGAAAAGACTCACTCCAGCAGGTTCATCTCTGACCTCTGCACCTGACAGAAGCACACACGTCCACACAAATAAATTTAATTTGAAAAGTATGTGAAATTATTTTCAGGCTATAGACATAAAATAGACATAAAATAGAAATGAATATTGTGTTTTGACCTGTGTCTCAGCCCCAGAATATCTTATTATAAGTATGTGACTTTTTCAAAATCTGAAAAGAAAAAAAAAAAAGTCAGAAGCACTTCTGGTTCCAAGCATTTTGGACAAGGGGCACGCAGACTGCATGAATGTAGATTTAAGCTTCAAAAACCATAAATTTTTACATTGTTAAACTGACTTGCTTTAAAAGATAATGGAAGACGTAGCACAAGTGATACAGTGAAGCAAAGTATCATTGTCAATATCTTATACCTGCCATAACAGCAAATGTTATATATCACTCTAATATTTGAACATGGGATTTATATATTGTTTATTTATAAATCTGATTATAACGTTAGTCATTTGACAAATTGCATTCTATTGCCTCAGCAGGAAAAAAATGTTTTCAAACTGTGACTAAAATCCACTGAAAACAAAACAAAACAAAACAAAACAGGAATAAATCAAGGTTTAATGAAAAGGTATTGTCTGATAATGTTTATTATTAACCCTATAATTATTACAGTGGTATATCTAACCCGTTACCACAATCAATAAAAGATATAGATACCTGATAGATTTTAGAATAGCCTTATCTTACCTGGGTGAAGGCAGACATTAACCCCTCTAAACTACCTTTACCTCCCAACCCCATCCCAGCTACCTCCCATCCATAATTCCATAAATATTTGCTTATTCTCTCATCTGGACCAATTCCTCCATCCATGCCGGCCACCATGACAAGCCATAGTGATGGCCTTTTTCCTTCTTCTTCCTCCCGTACTTCATCCTTCCCAAGATCCTTCTGTCCTCCAAACCGGAGAACCTTAGCCATGCCTACCTCCTCTGTCCTGCCCAGGTGTAGGGCTTTTAGTCAGGGGATAAGTGGGGAACATTTCTTCTTATCACCTACATACAGGAGAAAGTTCAACATAAATAACAATGCCCATGGCAAGGCAGTAACCAGATCTCAAGGCACTGAAATCAGCATTTGAATGCATAGCACCAGACTAACCTTGAACATTTTGTCTACTTAGCTGTTTTTTTTTTTTTTTTTTTTTTTTTTTTTGTCAGTAAAGCACAAGTAATAGGTAAATCTTAACTATATCATTAGTAGTGGTTATACTGCAATTGAATCAACTGGGCAAGTTCTATGGAGCAAACATATACTAATTTATAAACTATATAGCTGTATTTCTTATCCAAATATTACTGACCTGTGTATAGACACACAGGATAATGGAATTCACTTGTTTTATTTTATGACACTTTAATTGTCACATATTACTTTTCAAACACTTCAACATTACTAAAATTACTATGAGAGTATATTTGGGAAAAAAGAAAATAGAATATGTTTTACCTTGCTTTCTACTTTTAAAATAATCGGACATTGGGTTATGGGTGTGTGGGCTCCAATTTTTGTTACTGTTCCAGATCCTAAAAACTTGAGATAAACCTGAGGTCAAGGCCTAGAATTGGTTGAAGATGATGCTCAAACGTTATTTAAAAAAAAAAAAGTTTTGGGTGACTATCTAGGCAGCCAGCTATCTGTCAATTCATAGTATTGGAAACTGCTTGCCCCCCTTCCTACATACTAGATAATATTATTTCCTTCTCATGTCTCTGGTGATCTTAAAAACTAAAGAGTTTATTTTCACAATTAAGCTTAAGTTGTTTATGATTTAAGGTTGATAAATACAAGCTATGATAGGAAGTGATTTAAGTACAGAACTCTGAACTCACCAAGATAGGATAAACAGTAGAACACTTTCTCCAAAGCTGTCAAATACAAATGGACTGGACATTATGAACATAATTCTTACCTGATAGATTTAGTAATTGTTCTTATTTTATATAACTTATTATATAAGAAAAAGAGCCTTTTATTGAACTTAAAGGGAAAGTTTTAGAGAACATATCATATGTATTATAAGGATACATTGTCTTTCAGTTAAAAAAAAAAAAACCTATGGCCTATGGAAAAAGGTAGAATAGAAAATGAAACATCCTGCAGGCAGAAAGGATTCTGGGATAGAGCCATGTATGAGAGAGATTCATCCAGGAAGATGGGAAGGGGACAGATGCATGGTACCTGAGCACAGATAACCAGCCACATGGCAGAATCAGACTAGTATAAATGGGTTATTTTAAGTTATGAGGTAGTCAGAGAAGAGCCTAGCTATATGGCCTAGGTATTTACAAATATATTTTGAGTCTCATGAGTCATTATTCCAGGAGGTTGGGGCCAAGAGGAAAAACATGCTCACTGCAACATACAAGTTGTAAAAGAAAAGAAACATTACTAAAGCTTAAATAACCCATTGAATCCCACACATTAATAATGGGATACTTCAATATCTAACTCTCACCAATGGACAGGTCATTCAGACAAAAACTAAACAAATAATGGAACTAACAGATATGATGACTCAGATGAAACTAACAGATCTACAGAAAAGACAAACACAAAAGACTATACCTTCTTCTCAACAACTCATGGAACCTTCTCCAAAATTGACCACGTACTTGGTCACAAATCAAGTCTCAACAGATACAAGAAAACTGAAATAACCCTCATGTATTTTATCAGATTAGCACAGACAAAAGCTGGTTTTCAACAACAACAAAAACAACCAAAAGCCTCCAAGCTAATAAAAACTAAACAACTCTCTACAGAATAACCACTGGGTCAAGGCAGAATAAAGAAAGAAATAATAATAATAATAATAATAATAATAATAATAATAATAATAATAATAATAATAAACCTTCCTAGAATGAAAATGAAGGCAGAAGATACCCAAACTTATGGGACACAATGAAAGTGGTGCTAAGTGCTTTTATAAAGAAATTAAATAGATCTCATACTAGCAACTTAACAGCACACCTGAAAGAACAAAAGAATCAAATACACCCAGGAGGAGTAGACAGCAGGAAATAGTTAACCTGTGAGGGCTGAAATCAATAAAATAGAAATAGAGAACAATACAAAGAATCAATGGAACAAAGAGTTGGTTATTTGAGAAAATAAACAAGAATATAAACCCTTATCTAAACTAACTAAAAGGCAGAGAGAAAACATTCAAAATAACAAAATTATAAATGAAAAGGAGGACATAGCAACATACATTGAAGAAATCCAAGGAGTCATTAGGTCCTACTTTAAAAACCTAGACTCCAAAAAGTTGGAAAAATCTAAAAGAACTGGACAATTTTCTCAATAGATACTATTTACCGAAGTTAAGTCAAGATCAGATTAGACAAGACAAATAAATAACAAATAGATAAATCAGATAAACAAGACAAATAGACCCATAGCTTCTAATAAAATAGTCATTAAAATCTCCCAACCAAGAAAGCTCAGAATCAGGTGGTTTAATGCAGCATTCTACTAGGCTTTCAAAGAAGAGGTAATATCAACAGTGCTCAAACTATTCCACAAAATAGAAACAGTAGAAACACTTTCAAATTTGTTCTATGTAGCCACAGTCACCCTGATACTCAAACCACACAAAGACTCAACAAAGAAAGAATTTCAGACCAGTTTCCCAGAAATGTAGGATGGTTCAACATGTGAAAATCTGTCATTGTAATCTACTATATAAATAAAAGGAAAGGAAAAAAAAAATAGGATCATTTTCATTTCAGTGCCATGTGATACAGGCAGGGCAGAAGACACCCAGAGGCTAGCCTACTGACACAGGTACAGGTAGGGAAGGCACCACCATGATGAGCAAGTATGTTGTGGAGAAATGGGAGAGCAGAAGAAGTGGAACGATTGTGTGCTGTGAAGTGGGGCAGAAATGGGAACACGTGGGTTGTAAGGAACAGCCCGATGTCAGTATCCTGTGCTGGTGTCTGGTGCTGCACAGAGCTGACCCTGACCAGCTGCAGCAGGCAGGAGAGCTGGCCCTGCCCCATGCCTGCACAGTGTGGGAGAGAGCTGGCCTGGAGTGCCCTGTGAGAGCAGGTGGGCTGGCCCCACCCTTCACTGGCTGCAGCACTCAGGAGAACAGCCCAACATCTTACTTAAGCAGCACAGTAGAGCTTGCTTGCCCTGGTGGCTTGGATGTGATAGAGCCTGAATCACCCCCTTGCAGCTTCTGCAGGCAGGAGAGCTGGCCCTGCCCCTTGCCTGAGCAAAGAGGAGGTGGGGGAAGGGGTTGCGGGAGCTGTCCCAGGTGGTGTAGGCACAGGACAGAGTGTGGGTTGGTCAGCTCAGCTACTTCCCAGGCCCCAGATCTAGGGATTTGAGTTGGACTACCCCACCATCTACCCCATCTATGAACTGTTGGAGTATGTGAAAGGGCTGGCCTTGCAGATCCAAAGATGCAGGATCTCCATGAGCCATACAGGGCAACAACAGGATAACCAAGAGGAGTCCCAGTGTGGACCCAGTATTGATGATATAGCAGAAACCAGAGAGCTTGAACCAGACCAACGACTCATTGCAATGAACATTTGCAAGTAAAGCTGTCTGGACAAAAGGGTATACTGTGTGACACACCACGACACACTACAGCTTTCACTTTGAGATGGTTTTTTAAATATATTTTTTAAATTCTTAAATTTTAATTCTAATTTTTTTTTTCTTTCTTTGCAGGGGATGGGGAGTGGAGGTTGCGAGGACAGAGGGTAAGTATGAAGGGATGCGGAGATGAGTGGGATTGGGGTACCTGATGGAAAATTCACAAAGAACCAAGAAAAAGGAAAAGAAAAAGAAACAAACAAAAAACCAAAACCATGACCTGCATGCAAAACAATCAACAAAACAAGTCAACAAAATAAATTCTAATGATATTCTACTATACTCATAGATTGGTGACTCTACCAATTGTCATCAGAAGGGTGTCATCCAGCGACCGATGGAGACAGATGCATAGACTCACAGCCAAACATTAGGTGGGGTTCAGAGGATCTTGCTGAAGAGAGGGAGGAAAGGTGGCAGGAGCCGGAGGCGTTAAAGACACCACAGGAAAACCCAAGGAATCAACTAACCCAGGCTCATCGGCGCTCACTAAGACTACCTGGGAGCCTGCTACAGCTGTGTGGCTTGGTCTTCTTGTGGGACTCCTAACAGTTGGAGTGTGTGTGTGTGGGTGTCTCTGACTCTTTTGCCTTTTTTGGGGATCCTTGTCCTCCTACTGGGTTGCCTTGTCCAGCTTTACTCTGAGGGCATGTGCTCAGTCTTACTGCAACTTGATATGCTATGTGTGGTTGATATTCCTGGGAGACCTTCTCTTTTCTGACGGAAAAGGAGGAGGAGTGGATACAGGGCGGGGTGGGGAAGGACTGGGAGGGGAGGAAGGAGGGAAATGTACAGTCAGAATGTAATATAAGAGAGAAGAATAAAAAATAACTTATCAGCAGATATTGATAATGTCACATTTTATTAGTTTCCCTCACTTACCAGGTGAAAACATTAATTCTTCTTTCAGGAGCTCCTTAGGTGGATTGATTCAGAAAATTCAAATAAAACTGCAAAGTGGTACCAGTTTTTTAAAATTCCCCAATATGTATGACCTACAAAAATTAGATCACAAGACACGTTAAAACCCAATTTGTACCTGTAATAACTGATGATGGTAAAGCAGTAATAAAAAGAAATCTCTCAACAAAGAAAAGCCAGGAACAGAGTGACTCACAGCCAAATTCTATGAAACACCAATGCTCTCCAGTCTGTTCCCTGAAACAGAAAGAGGAGGAGGCTGGGATGGTTCAACTGATAAGAGCCCTTTCTGTGAAAGCAATGATTCAAATCCTCCGAAGGGACAAAAGGCTTTGACTATGAAAACTTAAAGACATAGAAGAAAGAAATTGAAGAAGATTCTAGAAGATGGAAAGAATTTCCCTGTTCATGGATTGCCAGAATAAATATTGTAAAATGAAACTGGCTATATTATCAACTGATCTACACATGTGGTGCAATCCCCATCAACCTTCTCCTCACACATTCTCCACAGAACTAGTAGAAGACAATCCTGAAATTTATATGGAAGCACTAAGTAGTTCTGCTAGCTAAGGGAGTCCTCACCAGTGCCCACAAATGCCAGAAGAGGATCCTCTGGAACTGGAGTTACAGACAGTTGTTAGCCACCATATGAGTGATGGGAACTGAACCCAGGTCCTCTGGAAGAGTGACCAATGCCCTTGATAACTGAGTTATGTCTTCAGCCCCCAAAAGCTATCTACTTTTTGATAAGGTTTCAAGACTTGCATTAGAAAAGACTGCCATTTTTATCAACCGGTGCCGGAAAAACTAGGTCTGTAGAAAAATGACACTAGATCCATATCTCTCACCCAAGGCAAAAATCAATTTCTCCTTTATTTGCTTACTTGTTTCTTTCATTGATTAGATGGTTAATTTCTGCCGTGATTGATGTATCCTAGACATTAACCCTCTGCCTCATTACTGCGATCATTTCCTGTGCTATTTGAGTCCCCTCAGAAAGTTCCTTTCATACCTATGTCTTAAATCAAGTTCCCTATGTCTTCACCCAGCAGGTCCTTGTCTTTCACACTTTACATTCAGGTCTTCGATCCACTGTGAGTTGTTGTTTTGTGTAGTTCCAGTGTGTGTATGTGGTGGGGGGCATGGGAAAGGGTCATGGGGGAAAAGAACAAATGTGGTCAAAGTGTAATGGCACATGTGGATGAAGATGGAATTATGAAACCCATACATGCTAACCTAAAAGCCGTAGCAGCAAAAATAATAAAGGCATTACAGGTATGTTGTGGGGTGTGTGTGTGTGTGTGTGTGTGTGTGTGTGTGCACTCATATTCTCTTGGGAATAAAAATTCAATGCTTGTAAAAAGTAAAGTCTTCACTCGTTAATGCATTGCACACTCATTCAACAATCGTAAAGACTGGACTAAAGGTATGAGATGCTCCTTCACTGACAGGAAAATGGGAAGCTGACAAGCTGGCAATACAGTGAGAAGCATGTGTTCAGACCCTGGGTCTTCCAGGAAGGGCCAGAAACTGAGACAGCTCCGGGCTTCTTTTCGATTCTCCCAGAACAGAGCACAACAGCGAGTGAATTTTCTGGACTTAGAAAGTCTGATTTTTGAGTCTTGATTGTGTAACTTTCTTACTTTCACCCAAGAACCTGGATGAATTAATGAGACTCACTGAGGTCCTTTCCATACAAATCATATGAAGTTCAGAGAACTTGTCCTAGAAAAGGTACGGTATTATTCAGTGGACTTACGCATACAGCAGACCACTGCTTGGCCGTAAGTGCTATCCGTCACCTCTTCTCACACATCTTGGTTAAGATGGCCACAAGGTCCTATTGCACAATGGATCCAGCAAGTAGGATACTCTTGTTGCCTAAAATAAATAAATAAATAAAGGGGAGAACCGGAAATATTAGGTGAGCATTTTCAAAGACAGGCATGCTACTTCTACTTGCGTGAGGCAATAAGGCGAGTCCTTAAAGCTGATCTAATAGCGACCAAAAAGATTGGGGCTATGTTGGTGTTATAGGTTGGTCCCTGTTTCAGGCTCAGTCATCCCAAATACATTCTGTTCAGTCATCAGAATTTACTTTTTATGTAAAGTATAGTCATACTTCTGTGTTACCTTTTTAAATGCATATAAATGCTAAGTGTACTATGATCTTAGTATGTTCACCTGATGGTTTGGGTGGGCCGCTTGATTAAGAGTTTGTGAAATGGGAAAGACTACAATAGCAGTCCACACGTGGCCTGGGATGGCTATGAACACGGACTAACACAAAAATCATAAACTTCCTTAAAGCACTGTAACGTTCTTAACTGCAATTTCCTTTTATTAACTTGATCACACGGTCCTCAAGTCCTCAAGCATGTAGGTGCCTGGAACCAAATTCTCGTATGAAGAGGAGACAGTATGTCTGGGGTAAACCATCCGCTTTATTACATTTCCCAGATTAGGTTCTAACTGGCAGTATGAGGATCCATGGGGCTCTGCCCTGTGCATGGCTCCATCATCGCAAACCCTCAGTTGTCACGTGGTCTACTCTCGCCGATTTTAGGAATGATGTCTCAGCAGTGCTAGGCTGGGTTGGGATGCTTCCAACACAGAATGGCAAAGTGCATGCTGAGTTACAGTTTCCCTCTGTCCTTAGAGAAATAGAATTTATCTTCTGAGCAGTGTAGAAGAACTAAAACGTCACTTCTCTTGAACATTTAGGAATACTTCCCATTATATTTTTTTAAGACCATGTTAGAGAAATGTATTCTAGGTTGTTCTAATTATGCAACAAAATCACTCTTAGCTCTGGTATGCTGGTTAAAAGTCAAAACAGCTTGTATTTGAATACAGCTATACACACTCAACATGCAAAAGCTGTTTGCATCATGATAATTAGACATTAAATTGTGATTTATATTGTTAAATACTGGTTTTGAGCTAACTCAGTCTGGGAAGGTAGAACTGCTTTAGGATATTATGTATTTCAGTGCCACAAAATGTACACCACGTACTCCTTTTCCTCTCAAATTTATTGTACCATTTTAATTTACATCTTCACATATTTTGAATAGGTAATATGTCTACATGTACATGCAATGTAAACAGTTAAAGTTACAGAAAGACTTTTTTTTTTTAACTGAAAAAGGAGTATTCCTATTTCCAAACAGCTGGATTCCATCCTCAGAGACAATTATTATTATCAACTAGTTGTGGGTTTTTTTTTTTTTAAAGATAACTGATAGTACTGTGAGTTTTTAAATGTGTTTATTCTATGTGAGAGGTGGTTGTTTGTAGAGCCATTTTACTTACACAGCACCTTCTTGTTATTTTACTGTATCATGCATCTTGATTTACCAAATTATGAAAGAACATTTATATTCGTTCAGCTTTTTTGACATTTAAGCAACACTGGAAATTATATTTTTATACTTAAATCTTTCTATGTATGTATGTGCTTTTGCCTGTGCTAGAAATAGGACAGTTAGACCGAAGGCAGGCTTTGATTTAATTTTAAATGTTATTAGCATATAACATTTGTTTGCTTTTTTCACTAGAGTTTTTATTTTTTCATTCAATTATCTAACTTCAGCTAATATAGCCAAATAAGACATGGTTTGAGATCTCAAAGAATTAAATGGCAGCTGTTTAGAAAATATCATCTTTGTAGGAATTGTTTACCCAGCCAAAAATTGAACCCAAAAGAAAAAGTCAAACTTTCCTAGACATGTCTTACCCATACTCTGAAAATTCCAAAACTATAAAATGTATTTTGATTTCAAAATTAGATTTTCAAGTAAAGATCTGGTTAAGATACCACACGACATAATCACAGCATCCCGTGTTAGAGTTGAATAGTTAGCAGAGTCAAAACAGAGATGTACTTCATTGAAAGGCTCAACGAAAGCTCACTTGTAAAATGGCCATTACATAAACGACCGTATCTAAGTAAGCTTATGTAAGCTTAAATGCTTCTTCAAAGTAGTAAATTCTTATCTCAGACTTCTAGGAAGATAACCCGAATCATTTAGAAAACCTCGCGCTGTTAGGGATAATTAAAGAAACTGCACATAGTTAGCTTCCTGTTATAACAGGAGAACTACATCCCCTTCTGTCGAGGAAAGGGTGTGGCTCCCCAGGAGAGGAAGGGTTAAACTATCACTCCTCTCTGGCAATTTCTTATCACTTGCATAAGATTGCTAAATGTCAAAAAGTGTTTCTCTTATTTATTTATTTTTTTGCTAACAGTATAAAGCTGAACATACTGTGAGACAGAAGGTAGCAGGTGTCTTGGCTCTACACTCTCAAGTCTGTGGGCATTCTGTTGTAACAGGTGCTTCAAAAAATTTGAACAGATTTTAACCAGCGTTGTATGGGCTTTTTAATTAGCCTGGTTATTCAGTATGTGTAAAAAAGCATTAGGTATACGCTTAGAACATCATAGGCTGTAAAACAAATGCTGCACACACACACACACACTCTCTCTTTTTTTTTTTCTGGCTCTGTTTTGCTTTCTGCTATTACATTTGACGTATGTATTTCTTAATAAAAGAAACTCCCCCATGAAGGCAGGAGTGTGACAAAGAGCTAGCACTGTTACTCGTAACCATCTAGGGGATCTGGAAAGCTGTCCTGTGATCACAGAGGCACTGTGCACCTCTGAATTACCTGAAGATAGAGATGTGGGCTAAGCCTCCTCAGAATGGTGTCCTCGTAAAGAGTTGCATGCCTCATCATTTGATCATTGCCAGAAGAACCTTGTTCTCAATTTCTACTACATGAGAAGATAGGTTTTAATTTGGGGCTGATGTTTCGAATTGGGAGAGGGGTATAAATAATGCAATTCTATCTGTCATTCCTCTTCCTTTTCCTTTTACATGCTAATGTTATATTTGATCCTTGTAATCCAACTGCACATTAATTCATTGATCTCTAAATATTTACTGAAATCTATTACCTAGAGAGACAGGGGGTGGGGAGGGCTAACCTAGAGGAATAAAACAGAGTTTCCTGGTGGCATATGCCTATAACCCCACTACTTACCTACTCAGGAGGCAGAGACAGGCTAACCTTAACTACGTCGCAAGTTTGAGGCCAACCTGATTTACATGAGAAGGTCTCAAAAAACCCAAACCAGCCAAACTAGCTAAACAAAACTCAGAGTGATTAACCCTAAAATGTATGCACAGTGTAGACTATTTCGACAACTTCATTCATTGTAAGCACTGCACACTATGGGAGTTGAAATCATACAGAAAATGACATTTGAGGAAAACTGAACCAAGTTTATCAGAAACATGTGACATTTAATTTTGTTCTGAAAAAAGAAGGATTGTGAGGCCATTTAGCTTTGCTCATATATGCATACCCAGTGGACTCTAACGGTGTACATGCATACAATAATAATTAAAGACAAAGTCGTGATTTTGGAGGGCACAGAAGGTTTGGAGGTGGAGAGAAAGTGGCAGGAGCGATGCAGAGGAAGTTCTCATATATATATATATATATATATATATATATATATATATATATATATATATATATATATATATATATGGCATTATTTTTAAAATTCTGTCACAAACAAAGGATAATAGAAGAGCAGAAGAAAGAATAGAAGAAAGCATTCGATCTTCTGAAACTGGAATTACAGATGGTTGTGACCCGCCGTGTGGGCTCTGGGAACCCAGCTCAGGTTCCTGCAGGAGCAGCGGGTGCTCTTAACCCGTGAGTCATCTCTTTAGGTTCATACATTTGTTTTGAATAGTCGGAATGAAACGGTACTAATTGCACATGTTTGCTGCCGGGGCACCGCCCACCTCACCTCCGTCGCTGTTTACAACAATGCTATGAGGAAGTCTCCTCGTAGATGCTTTCTACACGAGGGTGTTTCAGATCAGATAACTCTCTAGCTTGCTCAAACTCTTACAAATACTGTGAACAAATAGCAGATAAGAAGTTGAGCCCAGAGCAGTTTGGAACCCAAGAGCGGCATTCCCCTTTGGATGCACCGTGTTTTTGATTCTAAGGCCGAGCAGAATCTCGTGGATCTTTCCCACCAATGAAATTCACCCATTCTTATTGGGGGGCAAAAATGGAGTATGGTCCAAACCATTCTTCTTGTTTTTGAGTACAAGCATACATGCGGTACATACATAGAAATGCTGCAGACATATACATGTCTGAATGTGTTCTATTTGAGAGTAATTGGGGGACTCATTTCATTTTAGAGGATGATTACAGGAAAATGTTTCTTAAAAGCCCTTTGAGGGATGAAAATTAATGATATTGGTAAACACTGGTCTGAGTCCAAACCCCTCATTCCTTCCTCCCAGGTCTGGTTTTGTAGGTATTATGCATGCATTAAATCCTTTAGCTATAAGCAAGTCACAATGTCATGGAGGTCAGGAATAAGGAGGGGACACATGCTGGCATGAGCTTTGACCCAGATGCGTCCTTCAGGCTGCTGTACCCCATCTTTACCCGAAATGTCCAGGCAGAAGCTCCTGGAAGAGCACCTAGCATGTCTCAAGTCCTCGCAACTATGGACTCTTGTTTTACTAGCAGCAGCCTCAGAAAGAAAAGGGCTCAGAAGGACCCGGAAATGTTTACCCTTTCAGTGGTGTAACTATTGGCTTAACTGTCCTCACAAGGAGGAAGTGACCCTGACTCGTTTGCCAGCTCTCAGCCATCTCCCCTCCTGCTAAAAGTGGCCTGGAGTCTGGAAGCAAAGCCAGGTACTCAACGAATGTTTTGAAAACTGACTGACGCAGAAGACGTTTATGCGTGTGCTGTTGGGAATAGAACCCAGAGCCATGCCCTCTGCCGCTGAGCTTGCCTCTCAATTTCTGTATCCATGATATAATGAAATATTTCCCCAGGGCCTGGGGAGAGCTGGCACAGCAGGTAGGAGCACTCTTTGCTCTTGCAGGGCATCCAGGTAAAGTTCCTAATGCTCATATGGCACACAGCCATCTTTAACTCCACTTCCAGGCAGCTGACACCCTCTTTTGGCCTCTCTAGGTACCTTACCAGGCATGCATGTGTCGCACATACATGCTTGCAGGCAAGACATTCGTGCACATAAAACTTAAAACATAAATCCTTACAAAGCTGGAGAGCTGGTTTACTGGTCAAGAACCCCGATGCTGGGTTGAATTCCCAGCATCCATAGAGCCTCTCATAATGATCTCTAACTTCAGTTCCAGAGGATCTGACGCCCTCTTCTGACCTCCCCGAGTCGTAGGCATGAATATGGCAATATAGACATAATTCAAGCAACACATCTATATACATAAAACAAAACAACAATAACAAACCCTTAAAATATTTTTGCCTGATCCTGTGTATTACACCGGTGAACGTACTAACTTTTTTGGGTAGCCTTTACAAAGCTTCTTTATGATTACGAAACACATGTGAAGACATGCTCTTCTTCCTCCCACCGTAGCTATAATGTGGCACAATACATACAACAGCCCATTCTTTGTTTCCACACGGTTTGTCTTGGAGATGGTCACTCCGGGTGGGTGGGGCTTCCTGTGTGTGTGTGTCATTCTTAACAGCTGGGTAGGATTACGTTCCACGAATGTATCTTTGTAAGTGGCATTAGGTCGTTGTTTCGTGCTGTTACATTTGTGTTATTAACAGGTGGGTATAACCCAAGATAGGAAACTTGTTGGGGACTAGAAAGTATGCAATTGTGATGGGACCATTCTGTCAGAGAGTTGTTTAGGAAGTGTGCTTACACTTGCAGTGTTTCTTCATCCCATCAAGAGCGTATCTGTAAAGCTTCTCTCTTTCCCATCTTAGAGGTGAAAACAATTTATCAGTGCAACTTGATTTTTACAGCTCTAATTCTGAGTGAAACAAAACTTCTTTTCATGAGTTTAAGACCAGTTTACACCTATCTATTTATTATTATGTGTGTGGTATGTATGCCACATGTATGCTGCAGTGCAGGCATAGAGGGGAGAGGACAACTTTTTAAAGTCATTGCTCTCCTTTTTCTTCAGGTGGGCTCTGGGAATTGAACTCTGGTTGTCAGGCTTGTGCTGTAAGCTCCTTTACACGCCGAACCATCTTATTGGCCCTAAAACCAGCCGCCGCCCTCTTCTTCTTCTTCTTCTTCTTCTTCTTCTTCTTCTTCTTCTTCTTTCTTCTTTCTTCTTGTTCTTCTTTTTAAACCCATGTATTGTTTGATTATATTGGTTGCAATAATGAGATGGCCCTTTTCTTTTGATGATTTTTAAAAAGTCTTTATTTTAGAGTCTCCCATAGGAAATTACAGCTGTTTATTCCCAATTGACATCACTGGTTTTAAAATTATTTTTTTTAAGTTTCTTGAATTTTTTTTATTGATGGCATTTTTCTTTTTTATATTTATTCTTCTCTCATACAGTATATCCCAGGATGAAACCTGCAGTCTCCTCTCCCTTTTTTTTTCCCCCAGTTCTCTCTCCCCATCCCATTCACCTCCCCACAGAAAAGAGGAGGCCTCAAGGGATGGCAACTGAATATGGTATAAGTAGCTACAATAAGACTGGGCACATAGTCTCATACCAAGGCTGGACTAGGCCACCCAGTAGGAGGAAGAGGGTCCCAAAGATAGGCAAAAAAATTCACAGACATCCTCCCCCCACCTTCTTCCCTCCAGCCTGTAAGGATTCCCACAAGCAAACCGAACTACACAGACATAACACGCACGCAGAGGGCCTAGGTTGTGGGGCATGTAGACTTGCCACCAGGGAAGCCAGCATGAAGTTAGAGAGAGGTTACGATGTGTCCAAACCCCCAACATCTCAGTCTTGAGAATAGACAAGCAAGGATTGTTCTGTGCCTGCAGGGAATGTGCACCTACAATCCTCAAGGTAGTAAAGTAAGCAAGTACCTGGAAATGCCTCTCCATGAAAATCTAAAATTAAAAATTTAAACATAAAATTAGCTTTTATGAAAAAAATGCTTAATATAATTCATCATATTTAATCACACACCATTTAATACCTCATACTATGTACTCCAAGAAGGTTATGTTCAGAGACTAGCAAGATACCAATTAGGACTTAAACATGTTTATTTACACATTAATTCATTTGCTATGTTTAGAATGTCTGAGGATAATCACTCAGAACAGCAAGGTTTCCATTCTTGTCTGGCATTCACAGGGTTGGCCAAGAAGATTTTAGCTGGTCACAGTAGGAAGTTGTTGGGCATCTTCCGGCTCTCCCGCAGGAAGCTGGGCTTGCAGTACTCAGCAGCGACCACAAGAGGGGGCATGTCTCCTGGAAATGTGACGATTCCGGCTGGTTTTTCAGACCAAGAATGGCTGCAGGCATTTTGGACGTGTGCTCCTCCATCAGCCATGTGTACACTGTCTGTGTAAGGAGAGGGCGATGATTTCGGGTCAGCCCATTGTTTACCTCGGAGAAGCCCCAGCAATTTTCTGTCTGCCACCTTGACGTTAGTTTAAGCTGAGAACAGGCCTGTCAAAACGAAGGGAGACCACAGCAACGCTCAGCCCATCTTTACTGGCCTGATTGCAGACCTGGTCGCCAGGGAAAACCAAAGCATCAAAAGTAACTAAGGGGGCGGGGAGGAGGCTTAAAGGTGCTTCTCTTCCATGCTTGAAAACATCCGAACGAGGCTCCCTTTGCACGCTGAACAGCATATTCCTGTGTGAAACCTGTCTGCCTTGCTGAAGAGACCACGCTGGCTGGCGAGGAAACCCTTGCGAGGGTCTTGCCCAGGTCCCTACGTTAGGCGGGAAACAAACAGCTCTGCTTCGGTGTCAGCGCCTTCGCCTCAACATCTGCCAGCCCTTGGCCAGCAGGAGGCGACTGTCCTTCGTTGGGACAGACAAACTGCTCCTTGAGTGACAAACCTACCCAGGACAGGCAGACTCTGGGGCTGGCCTTTACTACCTCCGGACGGTGCAGAGACACCACAACTGCCCGGTTGCCGACTGCGCACCGGAAGTGTCCGCAAAGCAACGGACACGTGCTGTCACGGGCCTGCCATCCCAAAGCTTGGTAGAGGCAGGAGGGTCAGGAATTCGGGGTCATCTTCAGCTATGTAGCAGTTTCTAGAGAGGCCTAGGCTAGACCCTGATCAAAATAAAATTTAAAAATTGCTCAACTAGAGACGATCTGACTAGAAAATGCTAATTTTTTTTTTTTTTCTAAAGGAGAAAAGAGAATTGAAGCAACCAGGAAAAATGCATCAAGTCTTCCGACAACGGGACTGTCCTTTTGGTATAGCTCAGCGGAAATCATTGAATCAGCCTATTTTAAGTCTTTTTTTGTTTTTCTTTGTTTTGAATTTTTTATTATAACAGCTTCTACATCATCTATGTAGAATTTTAATGAATTAGGAAATAATATTTATTATTTATTCTGTGTGTGAGCACAAGCCGTGGCCAGCCCGTGGGGTCCAGAGAACATTCTGCCTCGTAAGTCGTGGGAATCAGAACGGGTCCTCGCCTTGGGCAGAGACGTCGTTTCCCGAGGAACCATTTCACAGCCTCGTTTTTGAATCCTTGCCGCACAGGGGTGAGTGATACCCAGAAGGCGAGTTGCGTATCGCGTGGATTCTGTCAAACCACGGGTGGAGGAAACACAAACCTATCAGTTTGTCACAGTGAGTGCTCAGCAAGTGTGTCCTGTTTCCCCACCACCACACTTTTACATTTTATTATTATTTTTTTGAGGCACAGCTGTACTTGTAGACCAGTCTGGCCTTGGGTTTGAAATTTTCCTGCCTCAGACTTTCCAGCGCTGGGATTACCGCCATTATATACAACTAGTTTATTCCTGTGCTATTAAAATGATGAATTAAAGAGGCTCCTTCCTAGAGAACTTAACGTATATGTGAGGCGCATGACCTCACATACGTATAAAGCACAGGGAGCAAGGACCTAGAGGCAGGTGGGAGGGGCTGAGGGGCAGGTGGGAGGAGCTAATAGGCCAGAGGTGCCAAGAGGTAGGTGGGAGGGACCAAAGGAAAGGGGGAGGAGCCACTCTCCGAAGTTGCTGCTGTCTTTGCAGCTGCAGGTCCTTGAATCGTGACTGCCCCTCACCCCAACCCCATTTGCTTCAATACTCAGACCAAAGGAAAAGGAAAGAGCATTAGAAGCGCTTTCAGGGCTTAGGAATGGTGGAGTGGCAGAGACACACCCTTGGAACAGCGCAGATGTGTTATTTCAATCTTATCTGGGGTTATTCTGAACAGATCTGTCCATGTTGCTACTCTATCAGCAAGGGGGTTGCGCCAGTGCCTCTGGGATGAGGGGTCCCCTGGGGCCAGAGGTGCAGGAGGACAGCAGGTCCACAGGTGTTTTCACCTTCTGTCTGCAGAGCGCCAAGGAGAGCCGCCGTAGGCGTTCACCGCAGCAGAGAACTCGCGGTTGCTGGGTTTCCTTTTCTTTATCTTGCTCCAGCTTTTCAAAGTGACCTTTATTCCACTCTCTCAGACGTGGAAAACGAGTCTTGTTTGGAGCATTTTTGTATTAGCAGGTTGTGTTTTATAGTGATGCGGGCTGCCTGACCATGAACTCCAGAAGTTTTAAAAAAATATTTTTTAATTTTTTTTAAATGTGTATATGTGTGTGCCTAAATGTACGTGTGTCCACAGAGGCCAGAGCAGGGCATTGGATCCCCCGGAACTGAAGTTACAGATAAGTTGTAAGTTTCCATGTGATTACTGGGAATGGAATCCAGGTTTTCTCTCCAGCCCAGAACTCCGGAGGTTTAAAAGGCTTGGGTTCTGGTGATGACGCTGGCAAGCTCTCTGAATTTCCCAGGAGGACTTTCTTAAGAAAGGGGAGAAGGGTGGACCCCATCGCAATTTAGAACTCACTGCGCATGGCTTTAAGATGCAAACCTCGCTGTCTGGAGGTAAGGTGGGGAGCCGAAGCAGGCCCGCATAGCTTTATGTTTTGTTTGCTTATTGTGTGGTGATTCTCTTGGGCGCTTAGGGAGCAGACTGGAGCTCTAGATAGAAATGCAATATAGACTTAGATGACGTAGGAACCTTTTTTTTCTCTAAGTGAATTACACAGCTTAAAAGTGAGTTATGCTCTGCGCTGGAGCTCTCTGTAATGGAATTTTTATGGGAACACTAGGTTTTATCCTCAAGGCTCACGCCCAGATTCATCCCACTGATACTGTGCTGGCCACTCCAGGCCAGATGCTAAAACCAGAAGGCGTGCTGTATTAGAGGTCTGTTGCCACAAACAGGAGGGCGGATGAGTTAGAGTCTCCACACGTGTTAGAGGGCCGTGTCTAACATGTCTGGCGTTGTCTCCTCTGCTCTTAGGCCACTCTGACCCTACTAAGCTGACTTCAGCGCAGCTCATGTCCCAAGCTGTCTCCAGCTGTCTGGATGTTTGACCTGTGGCACACTCCTGTGCCACCCACTGTCTACCTCCACTGCCTTAACTAGCTGCTCACTTCCTTAAAACACACTTCGGATTCTTTTGCTACAAAACACGCACTGTTCAGTGTGAAAAACGGAAAGGTAAGACTTGAAAATCCAAACTTACCGTCTAAGGGATGAAGCAGCGCCCCTTCTGGGCGGGAGCGCTAAGGGAAGCCGAGCAGGAGAGACTTCAAAGCCTGCAGTGTTGGCTGGACACTGAGACGCAGGTGAATGGAGTCTGGCTAGCTTCTTGAGCCGGGTCAGAGTCTCAGGGAGTCTTCCTTGAAATTGGGACTTTGTCTGGAGCCCAGAGGAATGTCAGAGTTGGAAAAAAAAAAATTCCTTCTGATCAAAAGGGTGAAGTCCCTGGCCTGGGAGGAACCTGCATTTCAGATGGCGGGCTCTGAACCTGGCCAAGAGACTACCCTTAGGAAGGCTGGCTCGCCTTAAGCCACGCTAAAGAGACAGGCAGCATAATTAGTCCTTTAATGAGATACTGTACTTTTCCTGCCCCTGCCACAAGAGCTTATTGGCCCAAAACCGTGCAGCGTGGCTTAGTCGCCCTGGTTTTTCTGAGTTTTTCAGGAAACCGTCACTTCTCTTTTTGAGCTTTTTTATGAGCACACCTTTTTAGTGTTCGAGGTTTCCCCAACATTTTGGGCTTCCTTCCTCTTCTTCTAATGCTCGCTTCCCACATGTGGCTTCTAGTCAGGCATGTGTCTGACCTCCATGCCATCTTAAACAGTACGGATTCTTTTCATTCTCTCTTCCATTCGTTTTCTCCCACAAGCTGCTGAGATGTACAGTTTGCCTACCATCAGGAATTTATCCTTTAAACCATAATGTTGTTATAAAAAATGAAAGTCCCAACCATTCTATTTTACCAGTGAAGACTCAGGAGCCAGATGCTGGGGTGAAAACCCACTAGCTTAGGGAGGCAGAGAAAGCACCCAGCTGATCTTCCTACTCAGCTCACATCCCAGAAGGAAAAGGCCAAGGCTAAAAGCTTGCTAGCTCAGCTGACAGACGAGGAGGAGAAAGCCAAAAGCTCAAGGCCAAAAAGCTAAAGAGCCCAAGAGGGAGAGAGTTAAAGCACTTTCTTTTCTAAGCTGTCTTAAATACTCCTCAACTCAAAGTCCCCCCTTGCTTTTAATACCTATCAGCCAGTTACTTGCTCTGCCTCTTGACCTAGGGTTAACTTTATTAAATCCTGTATACAGAAAATCCTTGGATTAAAGGGAGCACTAGGGCTGAGCTGCACCATAATCTCCTGTTTACAATAAACAGAAAGTTCTTGGAGTGAAGGTGTGTGTTAGGGCTGAACCACACCAATTGTGAAACAGGTTTTTACTGTTTACAATCTATGGGATCAAATATTCTGCAACACTAACAAAATTGTTCTTGAGCTTCTATTTAAGTCCATTCTCAGATTCTTTGATTAAGGAGATTGGTAATTCAAGAGGGGACCCCTATTTTCTCTGTACCAGATCATCAGCCTATTTATTACAGTTCCCTTGTCACCTTTGAATCACCCTGAGACCTAAAAGAGCCTCCTGCACAAACAAGGGTTCCACAGAAGGAATGCCAGGCTCTGAGTTCTTCATTTATGTATCTAAATTTCAGTCAAGTCAGCCGTTGGCTGCATTAAACTTCTGGAATCCAACTCCATTCAAGGAATACTCTGGTGCCTTCTGAAGCCCCAGATGTGGTCTAGGCATCTTAATAGTTTTTTTGAATATTCCTTTAGGACATTTCACTCTATAACAATGACACTCTGCAAGTTTGTGCTCTTGTGAGGAAAAATAACTCAACCACAGTCACATAGCTAATGAGGAATAGAACTGAGGTCAGAGCCCAGCTCTGTTGGGCTCAAAGCCTGTAACTACAGAGCAGGAGAGATGATTGAAGGAGGTCGTGAGTTGTAGAATTATTTATAACCTGACACATATTTTTAATATACAAATACAGTAAGCACATGGGATTCTCTTAACAGCTAAGTGTTTTACTGTGTAAACTACTTCTTTTACAATTTTAATTTTTTAATTTTTATTTTTATTAATTACAGTTCATTCACTTTATATCCCAGCTGTAGCCTCTCTCCCACCCCCTCCCAATCCCACCCTCCCTCCCTTTTCTTCTCCTATGCCCCTCTCCAAGTCGAATGATAGATTAAGCCCTCCTCCCCTTCCATCTGCTTTACAATTTTTTTTTTAAAGGGTTTATTTGGTTTGCACTTCCAGATCATAGTCCATCACTGGAGGAAGTCAGGACAGGAATTCAAGTAGGGCAGGAACTTGGAGGTAGGAGCTGATACAGAGGCCACAGAGGGTGCTGCTTACTGGCTTGCTTCTCATGGCTTGTTCAGCCTGCTTTCTAATTATTTAGATTTTATTTTATGTGCATTAGTTTGAAGGCTTCAGATCCCTTGGAATTGGCATTATAGACAGTTTGTGAGCTGCCATGTGGGTGACTGGAAATTGAACCCTGGTCCTTTGGAAGAGCAGACAGTGCTCTTAACCTCTGAGCCATCTCTCTAGCCCCTGCTTTACAAGTTTTACATGCTGGTTTTTGTTTGTTTGTTTGTTTGTTTGTTTTTCAGTAATGTCTAGGAATTTTTTTCTTTATGTAAGTTACTTTCATCCTATTGTTTGGGTTTCTTTATCCTTTCTTTTCCTACACCATCAGCTTAACTAAGCTCTACAACGGTTGTGTTCCCTTTCCATACGTCCTCAGGACTGTGTTTCCTCCATTAAACTCTTTTGTTCTAAAACCAAGGAATAATAGCACAACAAATTCTGAATTCGAGAAGAGTCTGGAATCCTTCTTCAGACTCTTCCTGAAACGAAGTTACAGCATCTGGGAACAAATCACCACACACTGCTCTCCACTCTGCTTCACAATGGCTTCGGCTTCCTTCACCGGAGGCCTTGCTGGGAGGAACTGCTATTTCCCCTCCCATCCTCCATTAATACAGTCCCAATTGTATTAAGCCCATTTACCATCCATTTGTTTCTTCTCATGCCTCCTCCAGAGCAAATGCATTATTCATGGGTAACCTTTCTCCTGTCTCCTTTTGTGTCTTCTCAGTGCCGTGGACTATCTACATTCCGTGTTGTTGCCTCTGATGTGAATTGCTGCATTGTCATCCCATATCAGCAGATTTCAGGAACACACCTGCGCAGCAGCCCTGGCTTTCACTTAGAACTCCAGCTGTCCTCTTTAATGGCTCTCTACTGACCCACGTCAGCAGAAGGCTGGCCAGACCTCTGTGCTGTTTCCTTAGGGGAAGCCACTTGCCTCTTGTTTAGCTTATAAATGTCCGGCCGTGCTCTGAAACCTCTTCTAGAGGGGTAGGGATGATGTGCACACTATTTTTGACTATCAGGACCAGCCATATGAATCTGTGCTCTAAGATCTACAGCCCCATCCTTAGCTGGGTTAGACTATTGTTAGATGCTTTAAAATAATAAAGGTCTGTAGAGAGACTGTAAGGAATAAAAGCTAAAATTTGTTTTGTATTAGGTCTCAAGCTGGGGACAAACGGCTGGCTGAGGTGTCTATTTAACTTATCAAAGTGGATGCTGGCTAACAGTTTCTCCCAGCATGCTTCTGTCTCTGTGGGTAACAGGGTCCTCTTGGCTGCCATACCCCACCCTCTACCCTGATCTCTCCAGCCCAGATTTTGGGATGGCCTTCCCACTCCCCAGCTCCTCTGGTCCTCATACAAGTCAGTCATCTTGGATATACCAGTCTCTGAGCCAATCTTTTGGCCCAGGACACACTTCTTGGTCAGTGGCTTTTTCTCCTTCTCCTCTCCCCCCATTCCTTACAAGTGCTGGCTCAGGTTCAAGTCCACTCCAGACACTCACAGACGTCTCTGCCTCTGCCTATGCTCTCCCTCAGATGTACCATAAGTCTTCTTCTTCACCATACCTAGAAGCAGTCATGTCCTTCCTTTGTATTTCTTTCTTTTTTTCTTTTTTTAATTCCTATTGTAGTAGCCACAGTTGGAAGGCTCTGTAGCAGCAGTATTTAACAGAAAGAAAATCTTAGCGAATTGTAGAGTGTGCTGTTAGCCTGGTTCTAATACAAGCTGTGTTCATTAGGGTTCTCTAGAGGAATAGAATTGATAGGATGAAAACACATTTAAAGGGGTTTATTAGCTTGTTTGACATGATACAGTTTGGCTCTCTCATATCAGAGAGGCTGAGAACTTGGTAGCTGTTTTTGGTCCGTGAGGTGGAATATCTCAGATACCAGTCTGATGCTGGCGATCAGGAGGATTCCTAGAGAGCTGCTGGTCTTCAATCCGCATTGGAAGACCAAATAAGCTGTCTTCTGCTACCAGGGAAGAAATGCAGGAGCAACAGAGCAGATGAACTTGCTTGAAAAAGTGACAGTGAGCAGGCAAAAAGCAAAGGTTCCTCCTTCCTCCTTCTTTTATTTGGGTTTTACCCGATGTCACCAACATTCATTTAAAGTCTGTCTTCCCTCATCAGGTCCTATCTGATCAAGAAAACCCCTTACAGGCGGGACCCGCAGCTTGCTTTTGAGTTGATTCTAGATCTAATCAAGTTGACAACAGAGATTAGCCATCATAAGAGCACATTTTTTTTTGGGGGGGGAGGGTAACTTGGTAGGTGGCAGACCCTGTTCTGAGTATGTTATGTGTATAATTTCTCTATTTCTTGTAACAACATATGGCTTTTATCTACTTAATTAAACTACGCTTGGCCTGAGGATGCTGCCATATTGGCGTCCTTATGTGAAGAAGTGCAACTCAGCAGCATGTAGCTGCAAGTCTTAACTTAGGAGGGCATTTCTGCAATACACGGCAGAGTTTGACACAATCTTAGCCTTAGCCTAGTACATGGTGTCACGTGATCAGACTGGCTTCGAATGAGCAAAGGGGAGTCTCCTGATCTCCCTTCCTCCTATATGTGCTTCCGATCCCTATTGTCCAATGAGCATTCAACCCTTCCGGATCTGAGAATTGTCTGACTGGAAAACTGTTCTTTGCATGGCTGAACTTTGCTGAAGTTACTTTGCGTAAAGGTTTTATTTTAACCCAACGGTCACGTGAGTTCAAATGAGTGAGTGTGGCACCAAGAACTCCATCACATCCGGAATGCAAGAGACAGACCGAGAAACATCCATTCTGTCTCCAGAGCCCAAACTCCTCATCCCTCGAGGAAGAGATAGAACCAGGAACCACCTTTGATTTAAATAAATATTTTCACTTAAAAAGGAGGGAGGCCTCTTAATCTAGTAACATCACTTCTCTGTCCTTCCCAGTTTTGACTTGGCTTGATCAATAGGCTCCCAATCATTTCCTCAAAAGAGAGGAAGGGGGAATATGGGCTCTACCTGCTTTTCTCTCTACTCCCCAAGTACCTTTTTTCTTCACTGATCTTCCCTTTCCTCTTTTTACTATAGAAGGATAATTCCTTTACCTGCCAGTCTAATGTAGCCTTCCTCCCACATAGATGCAAGCTGGCATTATTTACTCTTTTTCTCATGGTCTTTCCTCTTGTAGGGACAGGGAATCTGCCATGTCTTTGTAAACCTGTGTACGATGTGTTGCGTGCGTGTTCACATGCAGGAGTACAGGCATGCATGACAGCCCAACCTCAGGTCTCGGTCCTTCCACCTTGGTGAAGACGTGGCTGCTGTGTGTGCCAGACTGGCCCTCACACTTCTCGGGATTCTCCTGCCTCCATTCCTCACAGGGCAGTGGAAGCAGTGCGGTGGCATCCTTGCTGTGGTGTCTGGACTTCCGTGGGTTCTGGGAGCTGACCTCAGGTCCTCCTATGTGGGCAGATGAGCCGCCTTCTCGGTCCAGGACTCACAATGCAGTGCCGCTCTCCCTCCCTGCATTTAAGTCTGCAGCCTAACTTTGAGTCCCCTGTGAGACCAGAGGCCTCGTCTTGCCCCTTAGCTCAGGTGATTAGAGCATGGTGTTAACAAGGCCGAAGGTGTCCTTCAGCATCGTCACCTCCCTCCATCTCAGACTAAGTTATGAAGCTGCACTGCCTTGCTCACTGCACAGTACTTACCAATCTCTGCTGACCAAAACATGATTCTGTTTCTGTTTTCTCCCCTAGATTGTTTATTGCTTGAGAATAAGGACCAAGTTGCCGTTACCGCTGGATCTCAGCAGCAAGCACGTTGTCAGGATGTAGGCACTTAATAAATGCTGACTGGAAAAGAAGCATTTGTCCTAAAAAGAAAAAAAATGTCCCCATTTCTTTTCCTTCTTTCCTTCTGTCCCTCCTTCCCTCCTCCCTCTTTCTCTCTCTTCTTTCCTCCCTCCCTCTCTTTCTCTCTTTCTTTCTTTTTTCTCTGTGTAACCTTGGCTGTCCTGGACTCACTTGGTAGACCAGGCTTGGCCTCGAACTCACAGAGATCCGTTTGCCTCTGCCTTTCCGAGTGCTGGGATTACAGGTGTGCGCCACCGCACTTGACTCCCATTTTCTTCCGACTCTTTTTCCTCTCAAGTTTGTTTCTGATAGGTTCACAATTCCTAAAACATTGACTTGCCACTCTGACTTTCACTTATTATCAACGACCCTTTGTCTCTTTGTAATTCAGCCTCTGTGTCCTTTTCAAAAATACCTCTCAACCCAAATGAAATGCCTGTGCCTGGGTGATACATTTGGAAACGTGAAGTATTTGACTTTTAGGAACCTTCTAGACATTTTCTCTTCCCTTTTAAACTCTCTCCTCCTGTTCACACTAGTATCACCTGTCTGGTCAAACGGCTTCTTCATTTTGCTTGCCTCGGCCACCTTTTGTCTTCTGGCACTCACTAATTGTGGCCATTCCTTAGTGGTAGAGCTGTTCCTCCCTCTCTTTGTGATATTATGAATTTCTGTGACTCCAATTATTTTCTCCATGGGAACAGTTTTTCCATTTATATTCCAATCATGTCTTTTTTTTTTTTTTCTTAACATCTCTATATCCTGCTGGTTCTTAAAACTTAAGACAAGTAAACTAATTTTATCTCTTTTTCTTATTAAACTTTTCCTCCTGGCTTTGCAAACTTCTCCAATGGTGTTGCCATGTGAATCACTGTATCTTAACCTCATTTATCTCTGCTGTTTCCATCCCACATACTTAGAAAGTCATTATATCCTGTTGGATTTTCTCTTTGAAATTGTTTAAACTTTTCCGTTCACATGGTTGCCTCCTAAATCAAGACTCTTATTTAGCTCTTGTCTAGACTACAACAGCTATCCTCTCTGCCTTCTAATGCAGAGCAATTTTCTCAAATAGCTCTTGTTATGTAGCATTGTCTTTCCTTATTCAAAAGATCTTTAGTGACAAACCCAAGTCTATTTAATAAAATTCTTAGTATTCTCTAGACAGTGGAGGATTACATACAACATTTTTTTTCTTTTTATATTCCATTGTTCTCTTGCATATATCTTGAGTGGGTTTCCAATACATATTATTAACCATCACACTTTATACACACAGGCATACACACATACAGCACACACACACACACACACACACACACACACACACAAATCTTCTACTCCTGTATTTTTCACTTTTCATGCTTCTTTTTCACCTTCCATTCTACTCAAGAAGCACTTAATTTTCAATGTCATCTGCAGGTTAGTTTCAGAATTCAGAAGGAACAGGAAAAGAAGTGAAGAAAGGCAGACAGGAAGATGACAAGGAGGTACTCACCCAGTCACTGGGACTAGTGAGTTGAAGGAACTTCATTTGCAGTTATAATTCATCTTATCAATAACACTGCTTTGAGATAAATTGGAACTATTATGAACAGGATTGAAATTTAACAAAGTGTCTGGACCAGTTTTTGAAGGCAGAGATTGACTAGCAGCAGTAGAAACTGCTTTTGATAAAATCCTGACATTTATCATGTATGCAGTTGAACACATTAAGTCAGAGTTCATGGTCATGAATGGAGAAGGAGTCCTTATTTGCTCATGTCATAGGGAACTGGCCGAATGGGTTTTGTGTTCTTAAGGAGTCAATGGCCTGTCATGTTCATATATGGGCTGATGTTGGGTAGTGGGAGCAGATCTCTAAACCAGAGGCACTTGCTAATGAGATTGACATCACTGTGACCACACCAGGCTGTCTCCTTAACTTATCCTTAGGGTTTATGTATAAAGAGCTACCAGGTCTGATTGTTGACATAATCATCTTGGATTCTGGGTTTGAAGAACAATTGAAACAAATTATTAAACTTCTACCAACATGGGGTGATCTCTTTTCTTCCATAAAAACTTGTAACAGACCCTGCAATGGTTTCTTCAGAAAATGGAACCACTGTATTTTGGTGTCCATGTTCATAAAGTTAGCATCACATTGGATGGTCTTAAAGTAAGGAGGTGTTGTTTATTTCAGAAAAAAAGTAGTACATTCTGCTTTTTAGGTTACCTGAGAAGAACCAAAAGAAATGGATAGTCTTTTCATCCTATTGGTTTGTAAAATAATACTACATTTGTTGAACCAACTAGTTTGTGTGTTTTGACCAGTGATGAAATGCGAATATATACATTACCACTTTGTTCCAGTTCCTCACTGCATACTCAAGAGACTAATTGTTCAGGTCTCCCCTTTCTTGAGGACTGTTGGCCAACAGTGCACAAGGGGAGCAGAGGAGGGGGTGGGGGTAGGGGTGGAGATAGAGTGGAGATAGGCTACGACAAATTGACTTCCAGGACCAGCTTTAGTGAGGCAGTTCAGCTTTATCAAGGGTGAACAAGGGTTATATAGAACTTTGGAGAGGCAGAATAGGGATTTCCAGGGTGGGTATACATCACTGGCTGAGGGCTTAAGGTACTGGAATGTCTCATTTGCATGGAGATACATTCCAGGAATCCCAGGTGCTTGCTGAACAAGTTCTTATTGGGAGAAAGGAAGCTGAACCTGTAATTTCCCTAAGGACTACATGACATTCCTCAGATGGAGAGTGTGGTGATCCTGGCTCCTCAGGCAGAGAAGAGGAAACCTGGACGGCAAAGAGAGTCCTCCAGCTGGATATGGTATTGCTCACCTTTAATCCCAGCAACGTAGGGAGGCAGAGGCAGGCAGATCTCTATGAATTCAAGGCCAGCAAGTCCAGGACAACCAAGGCTACACAAAAAAATCCTGTCTCAAAAAACAAAACAACAAACAAACAAAAAACCAAAGGGAGACCTTCATTTCCCACTGAGCTCAGAGCTTTCCAGACTTAGCAGGAGGGTTTCCAAACGTTATTATATATAGGCTCAGCAGGAGAGGACTGAATATTCCGGAAGGAGACTGAATTATTCTCTGTCACCCTACACTTTACAGCTGACCCTGTAGAGCATAGTCATCACGTAAGAACAATACAGAGAACCTGCCCTATTTCTCCAGAAGAATTTGTTTGCCCTCTTTACTTAAAGCAACTTAAAAATCCACTCGAAGCAACTTAAAAATCCACTCGAAGCACCTGACTTCCTGGTGTAAAATTTCTAAGATTGAGTCTTGGCTTGAGAAATTGATTGAAAACAGTTATTTTTCTATGAATAAGCCCCGGAAACAGTTGAGCCACACAGACACTTGATTACCGGTCTCTGAAGCAGATATTTAGTTGTTCTTTCTTTTCGTTTCAAAGTACCTCATTTTCTGAGCTGAACAGGACAAGCAGTGGAAGCAAGCACCAAAAGAGAGGAAATAGCAGGAGATCAGCTACCAGAAAAACAAGAGTGAAGTCTAAAATCTTTAGTAACTTTAGCAACAAATCTCCAAGTATCTGGCCACACTCCTGCCCAAGGCACACCATTCTTTCACCTTGAAACAGACTACCTCCAACCCTTCTTTTTAACAAAGGGATTCTTGGAAATTTTCGATTTTGACTTATTTTTATCAAAATTATGTTTTGACTTGAATTGCAAACACTGAGGATTGTTCTCTCTCTCTCTCTCTCTCTCTCTCTCTCTCTGAGATATAAAACAGAGTTCACTTTTTCTTGGCTGCCCAAAAGGAAAGCAACGAATCCTTTGGGTCAATGTTGTAATTTTAAATATCCTCCACCAATGTATGTCATTTGTTTTATTTTATTTTTTCCTTTCTGTTTCTTTGTCTTCTTTCTTACTGTTAGTATTTAGACAGCCTGCTTCTGGGTTACCTAGTAACCTATGATGTCATCATGTGTGGCAGACGCAGTTCAGCTGGGTATGCACAAGCTATAAAAGGACCAACCTTCCATTTTGTCTCTCTCTTACTCTCTGCTCTTACCTTCCTCTCTTACTCTCTTCTCTTGCTCTCTCCACCTCTCTTTCTTTCCTGGGGCTCCCACCATGCCTGTCCCTTTCCTTTTCTTCTCTATCTCTCCACCTCCATCCAATAAATCTCTTTCACATAATATCTGTTGTGTGCATGGCATCATTTTAAAATAAATACTAACACTTATTTTCTTTTCTTTCCTTTTTTCTTCCCTTCCTTCCTTTTTTTCTTACCTTCTTCCTTCCTTCTTTCTTTTTCGTTTTCTTTTGAGACAGGGTCTTACTATACAGCATTAGTTGTACTCCAGCTAGCAATCCTTCTTGCTCAGCTTCTGCATGCTGGCATTTGAGGTAAGCATCATCTCACTGGGCTATATCATGGTTTAACAAAAGTCATTTTGTATTTTTAAAAATTAATTCAAGTATCTTGGTATCAAGGTGTAATCTTTTTTTTTCTTTTTTTGATTTTTTTATTTTATTTTTTTTTATTAATTACACTTTACTCACTTTGTATCCCCCGCACCTCCCCGTGGTTCCCTCCCTCCTCACATCCCAATCCCTCCCTTCCTCCACCCTCTGCATGCATGCCCCTCCCCAAGTCCACTGATAGGGGAGGTCTTCTTTTCCTTCCTTCTGATCCTAGTCAATTAGGTCTTATCAGGAGTGGCTGCCTTGTCCTCTTCTGTGGCCTGGTAATGCTGCTTCCCCCTCAGGGGGAGGTAATTAAAGAGCAGGCCAATCAGTTCATGTCAGAGACAGTCCCTGTTCCTATCACAATGGAACCCACTTGGATACTGAACTGCCATGGGCTACATCTATGCAGGGGTCTTAGGTTATCTCCATGCATAGTCCTTGGTTGGAATAGCACAAGGTATAATCTTTAAGTTTTTTCTGTTGTGGCAACTGAGAGTTTATTTATAGGTAGTTTATTTATACCTATTTATTAGTGGGTAACTGTTAACAAGTATGGATCTAAACAAAAAGAGATTAGAGTTATTTGATAAAGTTATGTCTGATAAATTCACTTTAGGTTTAAGTACTGTAAGTTGAAAGTGTATTTAATATGCCTAGCCAACCTCAAATCTCAGCCTAACTTACCTCAAACCTGTCACAACATCCACATGAATTGACTTGCAATTTGGAAAATCTTACGTAAGTTTATTTTATAATAAACTTTTGACTATCTCGTGCATATAAAGATAGGTGTTTTATAGATCTGATGGGCCATAACAAATATTTCTCAAATGCTTGCAGCATGGCGCACTGGGAAGTTATGAGTTGTTTATTCTTGTGATTATCTGGCTAGCTGTGAACTGTAGCTCTCTGAGTCTGCCAAGCACATCATCAACATGGGATGAGATCAAATCCCAGAACTGGAAGTACAATTTCTACGAGGTGTGAGTCACTTTCAAATAATTGTACAACCAAAACACGTTTGTTTATATTATTTTTTTCTGCCTAAGCATATGTTGTCAAAATTTATTTCAAGGAAGATTTACTGGCAATGAATTTCCTAAAAATTCTCTTATGTATTTGTGCTTTCATTATTTTTAACATTCTTATTGAAGTCTAATTCATGTTATATTTGGCCCTTTAAGTTCAATAATTTCCAGGACATTTTGGCACAGGATTTTACAATTACCAATATTAAAATGTAGCGTTTTTCATTTTATCTATCTATCTATCTATCTATCTATCTATCTATCTATCTTTCTATCTATCCCTATGTATCCCTATGTATGTATCTACATTTCTATCTATTATCTTCTATCTGTCCATCCATATATATATATAGAAGATATATATATATCTTCTATTGGTAGCTAATCTATCTTTTATCGATCTCTATATTTTTTATGTCTATCATATCTAACTTCTATTTTCATCTATCTATTATCTTCTATCTATCCATCTACATCTATTTTCATCTCTCTCTCTCTCTATCTGCATATGTCTCTATGTCCCCTTTGAATGTAATTTGATAGACAAAGATTTGTACTGGGAGGTTTTTTTTTAATCTAAGTATCTGAATTTCATTTTCTTCTTAGTTGAATGATTTCTTTTTGATAAAGTTGAATGAGTAAAAGATAAAGTTTAAATATAGCCAAAAAAAAAAAAAGGAGGCTGAGTGAGCCACAGAGAGCAAGCTAGAAAGCAGCACCAATCCATGGCTCTGTGTCTGTTTCTGCCTCCAGGTTCCAGCCCCTCTTCATTTCCTTTCCTTACTTCTTTTGGTGATAGACTATAGTATGGAAGTTTAAGCCAAATAACAAGCTCCTCACTCCCCCTCTCCCCCCCCCCCAATGGCTTTTGGTCATGGTGTTTTATCATAACAATAGTAACCCTAACTAGGGTACTTAATTTCATTAGTTCCAACTTTACACAAGCTTTGATGACCAAATGCTTCAAATTTCACATCTTTCAAGGGTATGTTTTGTTTCTAATTCTCACTATAAACCAGGCTAATCCAGAAATAGCTATGCCACCTCCTAACTGCTGGAATGTCTTGAAATGTCCTTTGCCATTAGTCTTAGGCCAGGAACAAAGGCAGACAGGTTCTCTGCCAGAATGTGACATGCATGGCATCTAGTTTAGTTTGTGGTAGACTCCACCCTCCCATTTCCCACAACCACCCAAAATAGCACTCCAAGTTCAGAAGCAAGTATTTAACCCTTGAGCCTATAGGGAACATTTCATATTCAGGCTGTTAAAACACTAAGGTGATGATGCATTGTTTTTACACAATATGATTGTCACTCTCATGCTGTTCAGAACCAGGATGAAATGGAAAAGTAAGCATTGATAAGAGCTCTGTCCACATTCCCCATGCCATTGACAGATATAAAGAAAACAAAATACTTCCTGCCACTGAGTCACGTCTCTTAGGATCCTGTACATTTAGTCCACGATACAAGCTGAAATCAACCATGCCACAAAAAAACAAATGCAAATGCTTGCATTTGAGAGATTTAGAAAATGCATAGACAAAAATCTCCATTTGGGCATTTTAGACTGAAGTAAATTCTTAGAAAAGTTACAGCGTATCCATTGTTCCATGCTTTGACAGACACAAAGGAGACATGATTTCAGTTCATGGAAAGCCTAAGGTTTCGATAGGAGAGAAAATGATAATGGCACTTGACAACACTAGGTAATTCCATGAGGGGTGATGTGACAATTGGAAGTCCTTATGTGAAATAGCCTCTTGAGCAATGCTAAAGAGTTGGGAACTGGGTGTGACTCAGCCTTCGTGTAGCAGGAACAACAGCCTGAGCCCATGGACAAAACAGGAGGGTTATGGTTGGCAAGGTGACTGGGTCACTGGAACCCTGAACTGTTTCTGAATTCGTATTGGGTGTTTTGGATATATGAATTGCTTCTCAATCCTTGGATAGTTTTCTTTTGGCGGCAAGACAAATTACTGCAAGCGTGGCAACACCACACAGATTCGTGGCCTTATGGTTCTCTGTGTCAGAAGTCTTGTAGGCTAAGTAGGTTTATTTGCCTTAAGCTCGTAAGACTAAGGCCAAGGCTTTAGTGCTTGGCTAGGGCTGAGAACTGGCTTCCAGGCTCGTTTGTGTTGCGGGTAGATCTGACTCCTGTGCATTTACAGAGCAGCCTCTTTTTCTTGATGGCTGTTGGAATGTTGTGATTCTAGAGGATACATGCCTTGTTGACTTGTAATTCTTCTACATCTTCAAAGCTAATAATGGTTTGAGTCCTTCCAATACAGCCCATAGTTCCAAGGCCTTCCACTTTAGATCTATAACTCTGATAGTTCTGCCTTTGTTTTTTTTTTTTTTTTTTTTTCCCATCTATGACCTCATGTGATGATATGGTCCTAACCACATCAGAATTAATCTCCTAATACCTGATATTGGAAGTCACTAACTTTATTTCTATTGACTTCTAAGGTAACATGTTCACGGGATCCATGGCCCAACAGGATGGCCCACAACAGATGCCAGACTATGTTCTTGGACTTTTACAATTGTGAGTCAAACCTCTCTTTTTCATAGATTTCCATCGAGTCTGTAGCATTTAGCTAGCATCATAGAGAATGAACTGAGTCAGAAAGTGACAAGAACTCAGTGAGTGAAGAAAGGGAATGCTTAGAAATGAGGTCAGAGAATCATAGACAAAGTCATCTGTCATTAGTTTGCATTAAGCAGATCCTGGGAGCCCACACACTCTTTCTCTCTGTGTACTCCAAGACTGTAGTCTGACTAGTATACAGACGGAATTATTTAAGAAATTTGGACCAAAGAACAAAATAGCATATTTCAAGTTCTGGCTATAGATTGCTGTGAAAAATTAACTTGTTATATGCGTTTATTGACTATTGTTTATAACCAAACAAAGCTGCTCTCATTTCTATAATAAGAAGAGCTGGTAATATTGTACCTTTCTTCTTTTCAACCCTCAATATTATTATACAATAAAGAGCTGAATATATAATATACCACCAAGAGGGTAATGAGCAGGATTCAATCACACATTTAAATGAATTAAAAAAATCTGAACCATGTCCAAGCCGTTCCATCTAAGCATCACTTAAGAATCTGTTTGTTCAGTTGAGTTTTGTCTCTGCAGCTGCCAAGACACTTCAGTTCTGCCAGCTCCACACTCTGATTGCAAAATAAATGGTGGTCACTTAACAGTGGATGTGAAAAATCAGGGTGTTCCGTGGGAAGACCAGGATGAGAATCCTGATTATAGAACGCTAGAGGCTCCACTCGGAGGCTACTCATATAGCCTGAGGGCCGTTCATCTTGAGGGGGTGTTCTCACCTGCCCCGAATCTAGCAGCCTTTGGCGGGGTGTGTATGCTTTTGGAAGATGGCTGCAACTTTGCTGGAGCCACATTCATAAATATTTTTGTAGTATAATAGGTTGTCAAAACAAATCTGTGTTTTCCATTTGTGTGTGCATGAGTGTGTCAGTACGCCTCTTTATCTCTCTGTCCGTGTGGTAGCAGAGCACAAATAACTTACTTTCTTCATTGCAGATTTTTTCCCCCCTCATGATGTGGATATGTGCAGTTGTGATTAAGGAGGACTGGGCACAGAGATGGCCTTGTGACCTACGGGAACCACCGCTTTGTTTCTATTCTAGAAAAGTTGTTCTCTGGTGTGGCTGGGACCCATGGTCCCTTTCAACATTTTCTGAAGCTTGGTGCTCACTGTAACACTGAAGAGAGAACACCTAGATGGTCTTGTTGACCATACAGTCATGCTTGTAAGATTGTGTCATAGCCATAGCATTGTACCACATTCTACCCATCCTCATTATTTACCAGCTGTGTGACCTTAGGAGAGGCCTCTGACTTCCCTGAGCCTCCATTGCCTTTTTTTTTTTTTTTAGAATTAAGAAAACAATGTAGTGGTTGTGAGAATTGACACCTGACAAGACAAATAAAGCAGTGTAGCGTCTGTCCCAGCCAAATGTGCTATAAATGGCAGCCATTTTTATTATCAGTTTTCATTGGCTTATTTCATATGGCTGGCACAGCATGCATTCTTGGCAAAGCAGTTGTCTCTGGTGCATGAAAACTCAGGGCCCTAGAGGATAGCACATCAAACGCTCCCACTTAATACATACCTGCCTTTGAGTTTTTCACAATATTTTTCTCCTTTCAAGTGAACCTGGAGAAAACATTTTGCTGCTTGCTGCCTGAATTTGCCAGCAATTCTAGTTTCCAAGGAGATTGTAAATGGATGTATTTGTGTCTGCTGATTTGCTTCAACTTTGGGAGGGTTCCTTAGGGGATTCTTCAAAAGAAACAGATTATAATGGAATTGCTTTTCCTTGTTTCATGAGCCATAGAAAGTGTGTGTGTGTGTGTGTGTGTGTGTGTGTGTGTGTGTGTATGTGTGTATTTGTGTGTGTGTGTATGACCTTGGTGATCTAAAAGTTACTTATAAATGGCCAGGCAAAAATGGAATAATTTGCTAATGAAAGATTTATCTCCCCATGACTGCAATTTTATATGTCCTTTTAAATTAATTTACTTTTTTTTTTTCTATTTAGAAAAACATCTAGTGCAATTTGGAATTGTAATTAGGATGCTCTGTGCCATCTGCAGTGCTTGCTGTAATTCTCTAGCCCCACTCAGATTACATCACGAAGAAAGCAGGAGCTGGAGTCTGATTTTCATGCTGGAAAACCCAACAGCACCCATGCCATGTTTATCCTCAGCAAGTGTTTGCTATTGGCTGATCAACAACGAAGTTTGCTTCTGGCTTGCGCTAGTGCTTAGAGCAAAGAATTAAATTGTTGACCAGAAGTGTCATTTTCAACGGCTCTTGATACAAATTCTAAATTGATAGCAATAGTCTGTTTGACATTGACCTGGGCCTCTCTCATTTCTATTTAATCAAATGTGGCTTCGAGTCTCATGAGGAATCATCACTTTTGACTTTTTCTTTTTTTAAAATAAATCTTACTGTTGGAAATTTAAGTTTAGAGTTCAATGTTGTTCTTTTTACTGAACATTCTGATTCTCCATGTCCACTGGTAAGGGACCGTTGTTTATTTTGCAAGCCCTGGTTCAAGTTTAACTGGTCATTCTTTGTTTGTCACGCAGTCACTTGGCATTGAGAAGCATAAAGTGTTGTGGAAACACAAGCTTCAGAAGACTTTGCAGTCTGGTTGCATGCTGTTTGTCTTACTGGCTTGGTGAACTCCAGAAAAGTAATTCGCCTTTGTGAGTTTCTCCGTTGACGTCTATGGACAAAGGTTGCTGTGGTGACAACTGAGAATCATAAGTGAAATGCCAGCAATATGCTTTGCTCATAGGTAGGAGACTCTCTGTTAAGATAAGTTATTCTTTCTTACTTCCAGCATCTCACTGGACAGGTCAGCCCAGTTTATATCCTCCAGAAAGTAGACAGCCTAGATGAGGGATGTGAAAAAGCAGTAGCGATGAACCAATATTAGCAACAGTTGTCCTAGTCTTATTTAAAGTCGGTCTGTGAATAGTTTGGGTGAAAAGAGTGAGTGGTAAACAGCCTAAGAAAAGTCTAAATGAAACATGTTTGGCAGCCAACCTCAGCTTCACGTATTGGAGCTACCCACTTGCCAGTACCTTCTGCTCTGATGGCTGAATTGTGGTGAGCCCACAAAAGCTAACGCCTGCTTGTTAGGCAAGTGGACCATGTTCCTCCCTGGCAGTTGTGTTAGATTAAGTATTGGTAAAGAGTTTGTTTGTTTGTTTGTTTTTATAGATCAAATAGGTAATATGCTTTTAACTCAATTATCTTTAATATTCTCAATTCAAAATACACGCAATGGGATGGGAGTGCTGGGGGAGGAACCCAACCCCCATGAGCAGATTTGTTACCACCCCATCTGCCGTTCCAAATGCTAAATCTCAGGAACACCACTGCTTTGCAGTATGTTATATTTTACAAGACTTTGGGGAAAGAGAAACACAGAAAGATAGTGACAATCACTGCGGGGCTAGAGAGACAGAGAGCATAAGGTTAGAGCTAAAACTTCTAAAAAGCAACTGGAGTGTTGGAAAAAGGAACAGAGGGAAAAGTTGAATATATTTACCAGGGAATTAATGAACAGGCTAAAGGTATTTATGTAGGCAGTGAGCATATGGAAAAGGGGGAAATGAATCACGGAAGAAGGCAGTGAGTCTAACTCTACGAATAATTTTGTCTTGAGAAGTGGTGTGCGTGTTGTGTATGAGAACATTTTCACATATATATGAAAATTATATATATTTAAAAATTGTATATATACTTGAAAATTTTATATATATATATATATATATATATATATATATATATATAAAATTATATATATACACACATGGAAGGAGAAGTTACTAAATTCAGTCCAGAGTATATAATAAGAAAAACATGTCTACCATAATAGTAGTATGATTAATATCATGGTAGTTGATGTGTTCTGCAGCGCTGTATCTAAACTATAGCCTGTATGGTATTAGGGAGCAATTCTAAGAAGGAAGCCATGAAGCCATAGGGGAGAGGCGGAACACGGAGACCTGTGTGAATATGGTAATCTCTTTTGCTTCCTGGCACTTGGATTGCCCCTTCCCCTTTCTGGATTCAAGACTCACTATCATGCCAAGTGACTAGTGTTGCCAAAGACCAGATATCTCCTTGCATGGTGTCTGTTGCAAGTAAAATCTTGGAGGGGATGGGTAGCCTGGAGAGACAGTGGGCTTTAGCGAGACTGTGACAGGAGAGGGTGGAGAGCTTCTGCAATGTGGGACTGTATAGGTCAGGAGGTGTCTTAGTTAGGGTGACTACTGCTGTGATGAAACACCATGACCAACAGCAACCTGTTGGGGGAAAGGGTCATTTTGCTTTTACTTTCACATCACAGCCCATCATCAAAGAAAGTCAGGGCAGGAACTCAAGCAAGAACCTGGAGTGAGGAGCTGATGCGTATAGGCCGTGGCCGAGTGCTTCTTACTGGCTTGTTCCCCATGCCTTGCTCAGCCTGCTTTCCTATAGAACTCAGAATCACCAGCCCAGGGGTGGCGCCAACCTCAATGGGCTTGACCTTCCCACATTGATCACCAATTAAGAAAATGCCCTATGGTTTGTCTACAGCCCAATCTTATGAAGGCATTTTCTCAATTGAGGTTCCCTTCTCCCAGATGACTCTAGGTTGTGTCAGGTTGACACAGACTGGCCAAAGCAGAGGAGAAGATGGATTTGGTCCTAAATGTCTCTGGTACTGAATGTCTTGTGTTGTTAAACAAATTGTAATGTTGGGGACAGTGTTAAAGGAATATATGTGGGAACGGTGGGTACAGGAAGAGATAAATCAATTGGAAGGGATAGTGTATAATACAAAAGAAAAGGCTCACAGCAGTTGAAAAAAAGTGGCAGAACATAGAAAGTATGAAAAAAGCTCTAAGAAGGTGGGTCTAACAAAAAATGAGAGGATAGCCAGGAATGCAGTTTCCTGCTTACCATCGGCAGAAGGAAGCACACACACACACACACACACACACACACACACTACAGCTCAAGTGAGTCCCTGAGTCAGAGGAAAAACACCTGTGACAACCCCAAATGCTCAAGCAAAGTGGCATCGCCTGCAGCAGCCCTCTTGGCTGCAGCATAAGGCCCATGGTTTGCAGAAGGCATGCTCAGAGCTGATAGGTGAGACCATGATCCAGGAGAGAGCTGCTGCTTCTCCTGCTTCCCCTTCTTCCTCCTCCTCCTCCTCCTTCTCCTCTTCTTGCCATCTAGAGATTTAGGGCTTTATTTTTTTTAGTGTTTTACATGTACTTTAGTATCACAGAGGAGGTTTACAATGTTTTTTTTTTTAGGTCAACATTAACAGTGTCCTTAGTTGAATTTGCATGTTTATTAATGGCATCTACGTATATGCAAAGCGTTTTGCTTACTCTGTGTTTGGCTTTACAGGCTCTTGTTTGTCTAAATTACACGGATTCTGCGTCCAACCTAAATATTTCATTCTTTTAAGCACTTGCTGAAAATGTCTGCGACAGCCAGCCACGACTGCAGAATCCTCTGTTGTCAACGTCAAGACCAATGGCATGTATTTATCTTCACGCTCTACCCCAATTCCAAGGGTTGAATATGTATTATACCATTTGAACCTTGCATGAATTGTATAAATTTGATCATTTCATCTTTATTTTATGGCAAAAGGAGGAAAAGGCACAATTGCTTAAATTCATGGAGAACCCTTGTGCTGAAATGCCCACTGCTCAGAATTCCCAAAATGTAATACACAAAAAACAAACAAACAAACAAACTTAAAAAAAATTTAAAACTACTGAAAAAGTTAAGAAGGAAAGAATAAATTCCGGAACCAGTGACTTAGAATTTGTGCGATTCACATGCATGTCAAAGACTGGACCTTGGGCTGGGAGTATAGCTCTTGGGTAGAGGCCTTGAAGTTCAAACCCCAGGTCTACAGACAAATAAAAAACAAAGTGCTTACACATCAAAGTTCATTACAGTAGTATTCACAATCCTTACATGATGGCAATCTACCTACGCAACAGTGGAGGACTAGATAAGGAGAAGATTCATATACGTATTTTTTTTCTTCAGCCTTAGATAACAATAAAGGTATGGCATTTGCAGAAAAATGGATCCAACTGGAGACACCATGTTAAGTGAGTTAAGCCAGTCTCAGAAAGATAAATTTTATGTGTTTTCCCCCCATAGGGTGATTTCTAGATTTTATAAACATATAAAATCATGTATGTATTTATGACATAAAAACAGAAGTGAAACTATCTAAGGAAACAACAGGAAGCTTGAGTGGGAAGCACGGGGAGGAAGGAGAGGATGGGGAGGAAGGGTATGTTCGATGTACAATATACAGTCATAGGAAAATGACTTCCTGTAAAACTACCATGTGCAATGAATCTGTACAATGGGGAAAAGACTCAGAGCTTTGTCCCTTGATCTCTCTTATCCTGTAGGGATGAACAATGCTTGTATTTGGTGTCTTGGTGTTTATCTGAATAGAAAGTAGAATTCTGGGAGAATGGACACAGAAACATTGAGAAGGAGAGCTAATACCCAGACCCTAGGGCAAACTGGTAACTGAATTTCTTTTGGAGTCCAAACGATTGCTGGGGGTTGTCTGTAGACTGAGGCTGTAACAGACCTCAGAAAGAAAGAATATTTTATTAGTATAATTTCTTTTTAGAGTTTTGATTCTTTTAAAATGTACAAATTAGAGAATGTCATTTGTGTGTGTGTGTGTGTGTGTGTGTGTGTGTGTGTGTGTGTGTGTGT
>NW_026585895.1:22427704-22444002 GCF_907164565.1 Psammomys obesus
TGTGTGTGTGTGTGTGTGTGTGTGTGTGTGTGTGTGTGTGTGTGTGTGTACACCTTTCCTTTGGAGGTCAAAAGTTAACATTTATTGCCTTCCTTAATCACTGGCCACCTTTTTTTTTTTTGAGACACGATCTCTCATTGAACCTCACATGTTTTGTTAAACTGGCTGATCGGGCAAACCACCAAGATCTTCATGACTCCATTTCCCAGCACTGGGATCACAGGCACGTTACCACTCCCAGAATTTTAAGCGGTTGCTTTGGGGGGGGGGAGGAGTTTGAACTCAGCTCTTCATGGTTGTGCAGCAAACACTTTACCCACAAGTTCACTCCCCAGCCCCCATAATTGGTTTTTCACTTGTTAAATGGGCACATGAACACTTATCTCACAGTGCCATACCTATAATATATTAATAATATCTACTGCAAAAAAAGGAGAAACTTCCTTCCTTCTACTATCTGTTTTCATTACACCCAAAACATCATCGACCTTAATTTTAAAGTTCAAAAGAACATTGTACTGATATTTTAGTACTCAAGTTCTCTATTAAGACTGTTTCTTTACCTGGGTGGTGGTGGTACACACCTTTAATCTCAGTGCTCCAGAGGGAGAAGCAGGCAGATCTCTGTGAATTTGAAGCCAGCATGGTCTTCAGAGTGAGTTATTGGAGAGCCAAGGCATAGAGAGAGATCCTGTCTCAAAACACAAAACAAAACAAAGCCTGTTTCTTTACAGTAACTCTTAGTGACTCCATAGCTCTCATGCTTTTTAAGTTACTCTGTAAGACATGGTAGAGCAGTTCTTGGTAAAACATTCTTACCCTTAAGCCTACCCTGAAAGGTATCAGTGTGGAAACTTATGACAGAGAGTGGGGTCATGTTGGTGTACTTCCTTTTGCCTGCAAGAGAAACTGAATTTTCCTGAAGGCTTGCAGGAGAGTGATAGAGGACCTTGAGCATTCTCTTCTTGGTTGTGAATCCAGTCAATATCCTCTGACAAAGATGAGCATAGGCACTTGTGGCCGTGATCTCAGGGAGCAACAATCTGCAGAGATGGTGCAGACACTGCAGACACTCTAGGTCCCTGGGGTCAGATGTCTTCGTTTACTTCCACCGTGAAAGAATGAAGAAGAAACTGTAGCTGATGCAGAACTAAAGGTCAACAAAGCCTCCTGATTCCAAATTATGCCAACAGTTTGCTTCCTTACTGCAACCAGCGTACAAGCACAGAAAGCTAATCATCCCTGTATATGGTGCTCCCAAGGTAGTCACAATGTCCTGGCATAGATCTAGAAAGTGCTACAATGTCAGAAAGCTTCTTCTGTCATGTTGGCAGGCCATCACCATCCAGGGATAGATGGGATTCATGAAGAACCCTTCTGACTCGAACTTGGCCAAGTTAGATGCCTATTCGCAGAAATCTTCCATGGATAGTCAAGCTGAGCAGACTTCACACAGCAGAGATGATTGCAGTCGTGTTCACAGAGTCTATGATAGTTAAGAATGAGGACCCCGCAAGTGGAATGCTGTGGTTACAGGTTATGTTATACTGAGGGTTGTGTCTGGTTTGGGTGGCAATAAATGTGTTAGCTGGACTAAGCTAGGTCAGCTAACTTTGAAACAAGTCTCTCTCTCTTTCTCCCTTCTCCTCTTCCTCTCCCTCCTCCCCCCCTTCACAGACACACATATACACACAAAGCCTTGATGACCTGTGTTGACAACCATTCTCGGTCTTCTACCTTCTAACGTGTAGCTTATTGATGCTCTGAAGACTGAGACTCTGTCCTTAAAGGTGAGCCTTTTCACGACAGCCAGTTCTTAGTTTAGTCTTGACATTAGAAAAAAAATAATCTGAAAATTAAGAGCCAAATCCACTAAGATACTTAGCTGGCCTCATGAATACCTAGCGAGACCAATGAGAAACAAAGCCAAACAAAACAGAGAAAAATTGCCTTGTCCAGAAATATGAGATAAAGGAAAATGAACATGATTGTATCAGGACTTGAGGAGAATTTGGGGCCTCCCAGGGAGGATGTGATAATAACTGGAGTATTACCAACCAATTATGAGATGACATCTGCTGCCAGGATAGAAGTCCAGAACTAAGAAAAACCCATCTTCCCTCATCAAGTGTTAATTTCAAAGCAGGATTAGGCATCCATGCTTTGATTCCCGGGTTTGTTGATGCAGTGTGTTCCCATGGATTTCCATGCTCTTGCCAGGCCTGTGTCCTGTGTCCTTAGATGTCTGCAGTGCAGACTTCTGAGCTGGCCAGCCAAAGCAAATTAACATTGGACCAAATTTTCAGTTCTCGCTTCTACAGCTTTCCTCCGGATCAGATATTAGCCACCCTTTCTCTTTCCAGTCTTCCTTAGCGCCCTTGAAAGGCTCTAGCATGCCTGAGAGTGGCAAATAGAAGATGAGCATGGAAAATGCGGCGCCGATGGGTTTTGCCCTTTACCTTTCTCCCCCTTGCTAAACCATTAGGTCACATTTCTAAAATTAGCCACCAAGGCTATTCCTGTATTTGGCCACTTTGTTAGGCCTGACTCATTCCTGAGACTGATCAGCAAGGTCCAGCTATCAAAACATCAAGGTCCAACAATCAAAATTCATTATTTTGACTAACCTACTTAAAACTCCTGATCAGAACTCACCCACAAGTCCTAGGTCATTCTAACATAGACCTCCCCCTTTTTCCTCTTAAAATTAACACTTGCAAAGTTAGTTGCTGCTGTTTTTGCCCAATTCAGATTCAGCCACCTTGTCTCTTTGTCTTGCTTAATAAAGAATCACGTTGCATTTGGTTTGCGCTTGGTTATTGGTGTTTGGTTGTGATCTGTGCCTAACCACGGTCCAGAGGGGAGCACTCCACCATGTTCTGAGGGCGTTTCTTAGAAAAGTGAACCTGGTCAGCATGTCAGTGCCACTGGCAGTTTCCATTAAGGATATCAAGACCATTCCCAGAGTCAGTGTGTCCCTTTGATCACCCCGTACCCAACTGCCAATTGACAAAACTGGTATCTAAAGACATATGCAGTGTTTAGGGCATAAGAAAAAACAGGAAAATTGTCTTTTACTTGAGTCTCATGACTGTAGGGGAATTTCACAGGTTTTGGGACCAGGAAACAGGTTCAAATCTGGCTCTGCCATTTTCTTACTATAGAGCCTTCCTTTCTCTATATGAAAAAAGGGGGAGGGGGAGATTGTAATTGGTGATACACAGGGAGACAAAGCATTGCATCTGATTCGGTGAATAGAGTCAATAACTTTCATTACAAGGTGTTCGGGGTCAACGGTTAATTTTTTTTATTCTCCTCTTGCTCCTCCTATTTTATGGCTCTTGGAAGTTTTGTTTGTGGTTACTCTTCTTAGAATTTGTTGCTGTTGTTGGTCAGCATTATGGGACCAAAGACATTTTGTTGTTGTTGTTGGTGGTGGTGGGTTTTTGTTTGTTTGTTTTTGTTTTTTCATGACAGGGTTTCTCTGTGTAGTCTTGGCTGCCCTAGACTCACTTTGTAGACCAGGCTGGCCTTGAACTCACAGAGATCTGCCTGCCTCTGCCTCCTCGAGTGCTGGGATTATAGGTGTGCGCCACCATGCCTGGCTTGTTCTCAGTGTGCAGTAGGATTTGGTAGATGCGATGTTGAAAAATGATTACTGTGCCAAGTGTTCTCCTGGGAAGCAGTCACAAGATTAGTGGATATGGTGAGACTATTTCTCTTCTTTCAGTTACTTTTCTTTTCTACCTTGCCTTAAAATTAGGAGAACAGATCAACTTATAGTGATAATAATCATCTCCTTCTGGTGTCAGTTTATCAGTGAAATTCGACATTACTTTGAACATTTTCTCCTAAAGAGACATGAGTGGAAAGAACTCTCCAATGCTAATAGTTGCCTTCTTATTTCCTGGAGTTATCAGTTCAGATAAAGGTCAAACTAACAAAAGTAGTTGATCATATTACACACACACTCACATACTAGTCAGTTTAACAGTTGTCTTTTTAACTAGTAATTTTATTAAGTTATGTCAAAATAAGTCAAGGTTTGTCTGTCATTGCTTTGTCCACCGTAGGACAGGCTCATCAGTGACATCCCCTTACTTCTTCCAGATACAACATAGGTACCACAGTTTTCATTGTGTTATTCAGGATTCTCTGAGCTAAAAAAAAAAAAAAGTGTTTCTAGGCTGGAACAATGAAGAAACGTTATATAACCAGACCCAACACATTTGCTGTTGATTGAATGACATCAGAAAAAGTTTTCCATGCTGATATCCCTGCTGATAACTTGGACCAGCCAGATGTGCCAAGATCTGCAAGACACAACTTGCAAAGGCACTGAACTAATTATAGCTAAGAAAGTGACTAAATTATATAAACATCGCCTTAAAATGATTAGCCTGCTTATAATAGTTATTTCAATGCTAAGAAAATAAAGGAGTTTAAGAGATTTTAGTCTTCAATATAGACTAGTATATATTTACAAAATAGTTTTTGAAAAAAATCATTTCATAGATCCACAAAGACACTTTAAACATCATTAATAAATACACAGAAAATATTATGCATCTTACTTGCTTTTCATTGTTAAAAGTATGTTATTTGGGGCTTTCTTTCTAGACTAGAAACCTCATCTCCCATTCTCCTGCAACTTTGCCTGGCTTTCTTCGGGCCTAAGTGGAGTTTATTCTTAAGTCAGAAACCACACTGTAATGGAAGTTTTGCTTTCTTTAAAAACTCAGTTATGTTACGTAAATATGTTTTGTTTTAATCCTAAGTGTGGGATTTTAGTTTGGGCTTTAGTTTGTCCACAGCTGATAACTGCCTCTTGTGGGGCGTAATCTTTGCCAGCTGGTAAAGGCCTGCCTCTTGACGGCAGCACGGAAAGGGGTGTGGTCTAGGACTATAAGGGATATAAACAGGAGAGCCCAGAAAGAAATGGGGTGGCAGTTTGGAGAGACCAAAGGTGGCGTGGTAGCTTGGAGACAGACAGACAAAGAGAACCGTTTCAAAGCAGAGGCTTGGAGGAGACTGTTTGCTGTGGTTGCTGTTGCTGGAAAATTGGCATAGCCCCCAAGGAACCCATCAACCCTAAACAACTGAGAGACTTAAAGGGGTCTGCATCCCTTCTCCCCACTAACCTTTTTCCTGCTTCCTAGGGTTGGGGGATTGGAAGGGAGAGGCTTTAAGAAACCCAAATAAAATAGAGTTTAAAAACAAGCACAAACCCACATCTCTGATTCTCCTTTCCCATTATCTCCAGCAAAGGGGGACCTGCCTGGAACGTATTAACACAGGGCTCGCCAGGTCAGAGGTTATACAGAGGTCAGAGGTTACACTCTTACAGCCTCCTAGCACTTTAAACTCTACAATCTTAGATTCTCAGATGGTGTTTCTGCATATCGCTTCCCCTCAACTTCCAGTTTCTCTGAAACCACTTAGAACACCTACCTACTCTTCAGGTCAGAGGTCACACAGCCTTACCAACCCTGGATTCCCATGCCTCTCTCTATCAGCTTTTACAGTTCACTTGCCGGTGAGGTGAGAGGTCATTCCATCCACCAGCTCACTGGTTCTTAACTTTCCCAGTGCTGTGGCCCTCTAATACAATGCTTCACGTTGTGGTGACCCCAGCCATAAAATCATTTTTTTTGTTGTTGTTACTTCATTACTATAATTTTGCTACTTTTATGATTTGTAATGTAAATATCTGTGTTTTCCATGGTCTTAGGTGACTCCTGTGAAAGGGTCACTTCACCTCTGAAAGGGATGGTGACCAGGTTGTTATTTACCAGCCCATGGCAGTACTTTCATAAGTCAAAAATGTTGGAAAGATTTAAGACAATTGTGTGCAGATGGTTCTCCTAAACATTAAGGTGTCACTGAGTGGAATGATTATTAGGAGCCATTCGGTGGTGTGAGACAACTTTCAGTTGCTCCTATTTCTATTCACAGTTGAATAAATTACACACATTCACTTTATATATGTGCCTTGTATCCCTGATCTCTCCAAGACTTTAAACATGAATGGGTGTTGGATTTTTGTCAAATAATTTTTCAACATCTAAGGAGATGATCATGTGGTTTTTCTCCTTCAGTTTGTTTATATGGTGGATTACGTTGATGGATTTCCATATATTGGACCACCCTTGCATGCCTGGGATGAAGCCTACTTGGTCATAGTGGATGATATCTTTGATGTGTTCTTGGATTCGGTTTGCAAGTATTTTTATTGAGTATTTTTGCATCAATGTTCATAAGAGAGTTAGGTCTGAAGTTCTCTTTTTTTTTTTTGTTTTGTTTGTTTGTTGTTGGGTCTATGTGTGGTTTAGGTACCAAGGTGACTGTGGCTTCATAGAATGAGTTTGGTAATGTTCCTTCTGTTTCTATTTTGTGGAATCATTTGAAGAGAGTTGGAGTTAGCTCTTCTTTGAATTCTGGTAGAATTCTGCGCTGAAACCGTCTGGCCCTGGGCTTTTTCTGGAAGGGAGACTTTTGATGACTACTTCTATTTTCTTGGGGGCTATAGGACTATTTAATCTATTTACCTGATCTTGATTTAATTTTGCTAAATGGAATCTATCAAAAAAATTGTCCATTTCATTTAGATTTTCAAATTTTGTGGCATATAGGCTTTTGTAGTAAGACCTAATGATTGTAATAAACAATGATAACAATAATAGGTGATTAGGTTATTCAGTGAAAGAAATACTGGCAAATTTATGGACAAAACCTTTAACCTACAAAAGGCTTCTTAAACATATTGTCGAGAAAGACAAGAAATTTTCTAAGGAGCATGCTTAATCTACTTGTTCCATGTCTTTTCCTGACCACGTACTACAGAAAGACAGAAGCTAAGCAAAGAACTGTTGGGTGTCATTCCATGATGAAGAGAGATAAATCTACATGTGTTTCGGGCCCCAGAATGGGTTGTGTCACATGGCGTCCTTGCTCACACATGTAGGGATAGCATGTAGCCTCATCTTTGAAAGTTAGACATGTGACAGGATAAGGGGGTGAATTCTGGAGGATGCCATTGCATGTTGAAGTCAGGCAAATGCTTTAGGAGCCAGCACAGGTCACACTTTTATTTTTTTCTTGTCTCACTCTGCTGTGGTGCAACAATTGGCAGGTGTCATCCCATCATTCGGGACACGGCATTGATTCTGAAGAACTTGGATTATGATTCCTGCAAAGGTCATGTAACTTAAGCAAAGCAAGTGCAGATATCTGATGCTGTTAAAATTGTGTGTTTCCTTCTTTGTTCTCGCTGCAGAGCAACATAAATAACTTGGATATGACAGAATAATATTAACTCAAAGCATTTGATATTTTGTATTATAAATGTTTCCTTCCATTTGCATTCTGTCCTTCCATAACTTACTTTTACAATAAAATAAGTCTACTTAGAAACAAAAACAAAAAGAAAAAAAGAAGATAACACTTTAGATGTATGGAGAAGCATCGCCTTCCATGTCAAGAATCCTCAAGTTTGTAACCCGGAGCATAAGCACATGTGGCTGAGTTGTCCTGCATGCATTAGATACATAGTCAAGGGTAAGCCATTTTTCAAAGACTTTCTGGAGAAAAAAATTGCCTAGTACACTGGTGTGCTATGTTTTCCATGCTAGGCTGGTCTTGCCTCTCTTGGCTCATCTTGTACTTGGGACACACTGTGTCCAGGTTCCCCAGTGTACCACGCTGCCCTGGGCCAGGGAGCCCTGAACAAGCCTTCCTTTCTAGTGTGACTTCCTGCTCCCACTCACTGCCCTCCTACCTCATTCTATGCACTATTTAAAGTGTACCCAAGGATGTCTACTTAAAAGGCCCCCAACGGCTCCAGTCTAACTTAGTCAACTAATGCCTGTGTTTGTTATCAGAGGTTCACATCCTACACTGCCTCTCCTCTCCACCCGTCTGCCTCTCCTCCTCTTTCTCTGGATGACTGGGCCAAGCAAAGGGCCAAGACATGGTTTCTCTGTGTAGTCTTGTGCGGGGCTTTGCTGGATTAGGATGAAGTCTGATGTCTCCCGATAGCCATTTATTTGGGCTCCGTTTATGACGATGGTCTCGCTTTTCTCAGTGAGGTTCTGAAAGCCTCCATCCCCCAATCTGGGTGACCCCAGGCTTTGTAAGGAGCATCACATGGCCCTCAGAGCAGATTACAGGCCAGATTCTTTCCTGAGAAGGCAACGGGTCCAGCTAGCTAGCTATCCCTAGAGATTCACACCCTATGCTAATATACCTTACTGCTTCCACTTTCCAAGTGACCTTTGACTTTACCTGGAGATTTCCCCCTCACCCCTAGATAATTAGGCATTGTGCTCTCCTTGTGATAGTCCCGTGTTACTGCATGGGAAAGTGAGGCACTGTGCCACTACATGCAAATCAAGTATCCCTGAACCTCTGACCCCAGTGAATCAAACACATTCACCCTTGAAAACCCTCCAACTGTCCAAGGTTTATAAATCCCTGATTTCAAATAAATGTGCTTCTGGGGATTCATGCTGCTTGTTACAATCAGCCTTCTACTGTGGTCATCATTTATTCCCCACCAGGCCTCCTCTCCCTAGGCCTGCCCTCTAGCCCCCTTCCTGGGGCTGGCTCTCAGCTGAAAGCCCACCAGGCATGGCACCTCTGCCCTGCTCAGCACAGCAGTTTAACCAAGAGCTATAACACTTTGGTATCTGCCATAGGCTTTGGAATGCCTGAGTTTCCACTGCCACTGGTGATCTCATTTTAAAAGAGCTAAACTGTAACACTGTGGGAAACCTTTTCCACACCCCTGCCCAGCACACTCTGGCCTCACCCTAAAGTGCTCTAGCTGCCCCAGAGAGAAATGGAACCCCATTCTCCATCCCAAAGCTGAGTTTCAGGCCTTGCCAAAATCTAGGCCACTGCTAAATGGAGAATGACAGTCTTGGCTGTCCTGGACCCAGTTTTTAAGACCAGGCTGGCCTGGAACTCACAGAGATCTGCCTGCCTCTTCCTCCCTGATGCTGGGATTATGGGCATGTGCCATGCACCTGGCTGCATCCTTCTTTCTTAAGAGCTAATTCTCTGAGGTCTAGTAAACATTCTGTTGTGTAAACAGAGACAACTTACACTTGCTCCAATTTTTTTTTAAATCTAAATAGCTTTTATGCTTTTTCTAGACAGCTTCTATTTAGATGAAATAATGGCCTATATTTACTTTATATGCTAATAAAATACAATTCCTTGTTCCCTGGGACAGGACGTGGACAGTCCACTCTAGCAGATGAGTATGGGCATGGAATTATCTATCAGACAGCCTAGGTGGTCTAGACTCACAGTGAGCTACAGACAGGAACTCTTAGAACAAACCCTGACTGGCTGGTTTGGTGAGCGCTAGGTGTTGCTGTGATTCTGGCAATCCTCCTAGATTTACCTTCCCCTCACTTCTCACCCTACTCTAATCTGGCTGTTGCCAGAAACAACTACTGACAAGGTTATCAGCACTCAAGAGTCCCAAGTCTGCGAACACAGTTTGTCCTTTGTTTGACTTGGATTCTCAGCACTCACACTGCTGGGCACTGGCTTCTGTCTAACACTATCTTCTTTCATCTTCTGTGAACCCACCCAGCTTCACTCACATTTTCCAGGATCACGCTTCTCTATTTTCCCACTACCTATTTCTCCTATGAAAATGCAGCCTTAGCCTTTCCTGACAATATTTTCACATCTTTTCCCATGAGACCTCGCTCATCCATATCTTGGGCTTCAATTATCCCCTTCATGGACACAGCTCACAAATCTATATCCATAGCCTAAAGTTTTGCCCAAATATCAGGTTTTAAATAAAATACTATTGGCCATGAACAACACACTTTAATTCACTGTATTACTAATACATGTTTTTTTTAAAAAGGGGGTGCTATGGCTGGGGTACATAAAGTTAATATATTAAATATAACAGCTGTTGATATGTATGTATATATGTATATGTATGACTGAAATTACCAACACCAATTATACCTTAGCGAACCAAAGAAAACTTTGTCATTTAGTTTCTGTGCCCAAGACCCAAGCATACAACCAATGCAGTCAATCATATGTGACGCTACAGCTTTAATATTAATTGCACTTGGAAAAGCTGGGTGGCAGCCTTCAGTGGGACAAGCAGCCAAGAGGCACGTGGTCAGCACACAAAAGCAGCCGGTCACCTCTTTTAAGTACAGGAAGATGGACTGGAGAAATTGTAACTCATCCTAGGGAAAGAATGCAGCCAAGGTCACAAAGCCAGAGGTCCTAAAAAACAGGCTCACTGCTGGGGCAATTGGTTTAACAGTTATTTCCCTGTGCAAAACCCATCACTCTCCTGTTCTCAAGAGACTATAAAGAAACTTAACTACGTGCACCAATTACTTTGTACACTTAGGTCTTTGCGGGCTTCCAATGCAAGGGTGCACTGAAGTTCTGTGGAGGACCCTTCAAGGACACAGAGTAGAAAGATCTGTGTTCTGTTAATTCTGCTAAAACTGGTGTGAAGCTTAAAACCAACTGAGAGGCCAGCCACTGGGAAGATGATTACTGAGCAGTGAGCCCATGCTTCTACTTGGCTCGGAGCGGAGGGTTGGAAGCCAGGACCGGAAAGCGCTTCAGTGGAACTAGCAAAGTCAGAATGAGTTCTTCTTTGCCCTAAGTCCCTACCGTATGTGATTCTACTTTTCCTCCCAAAGATTTATTTACATTGTTAAAAAGTGTGTGTGTGTGTGTGTGTGTGTGTGTGTGTGTATGTGTGTGTGTGCATATGTGAATGGGAGCCCAGGATGGGGTGTCAGACCCCTGGCTTGGAAGTTACAGGCAATGGTGAGCTGCCGGATGTGGGTGCTGAGCCCCGAATGAGGGTCTTCTGCAAGAGCAACGTACACCCTTAACCTACTGAGCCCTCTCTCCAGCCCAATACTCCTAGCTGAGCACCTCCTTCATTGAACTTGAGCTGGGACTCCCCATGATGCATTGTAATTTCCCCTCTGCCCTTCTTAGGCATGGGGTGAACATTTGTTCAGCTGAAGTGTGAGAGAATGAAGCTATTTCAGGCTGCAGCCCCAGCTAATCACACATTTCCTGTTTAATTAGTAAGGACTTGGGGGCCTTTCCTGCCACAGCTATTCCCTCTGCTGCCCTTCTGATCCTCTGTGCCCTACCTCTCCCCTCTTCCCTTTTCTGTCTCTCTCCAGGAGTAATTGTACTTGCGTTACCTACTTCAAATGGGTTTTGAGAGCACAGAATCCTGAGGATTTGGGAAAGGGCTTTAGTACTCAGAAGCCTAAGTTTCCCCAGGCTGGAAGCCATATTTCACCTCTATGTGACTGTTATTTTGCTGCTGCTTGAGGAATTGCCGGCAATTCTGGTGGGCACAGTGTGTTAGACCTAGAAAGCAAAGTCTCTCTCTAAATAATCTATTCTCCTTTCTCGATGATTGAATAGAAATGTCTCTCTTAAATGCCTACCCCATTGGCTTACAAAAAAAAAAAGTTTAGGTTTTCCAGTCATTTCAAGTTTTTTATTCATCCCTTTCATCAAAATTCATCTTTGTAGTGGAAACCTTACAGGCTGTGTGTTTGCACACAGTTCTAGGCACAGTTTTAGGGAAGACACTTGGCCCAGCAGAAATGCGCTGTGTTTGCCCATTATGATACAGGTTCCTGTCTGGCTTTGGGACGCAGGGAATACAGCCCTCTTTTATATTTTAATTTTTATTAATTATAGTTTATTCACTTTGTATCCCCCCTGTAGCTCCCTCCCTCCTACCCTCCCAATTCCACCCTTCCTCCCCCTTCTCCACTATGCCCCTCCCCTAGTTCACTAATAGGGGAAGTCTTCCTCCCCTTCCTTCTGATCCTAGTCTATCAGGTTTCATCAGGACTGGCTGCATTGTCTTCCTCTGTGGCCTGGTAAGGCTGCTCCCCCCTCAGGGGGAGGTGATCAAAGAGCAGGCCAATCAGTTTATATCAGAGACAGTCCCTGTCCCCATTACTAGGGAACCCACTTGGACACTGAGCTGCCATGGGCTACATCTGTGCAAGGGTTCTAGATTATCTCCATGAATGGTCCTTGTTTGAGTATCATCTCAGAAAAGACCCCTGTGCTCAGATTTTTTTGGTTCTGTTGCTCTCCTTGTGGACCTCCTGTCCTCTCCAGGTCTTACTATTTCCCACTTCTTTCATAAGATTCCCTGCACTCTGCCCAAAGGTTGGCCATAAGTCTCAGCATCTGCCCTGATACCCTACAGGGTAGAGCCTTTCAGAGGCCCTCAATGCAGCCCTCTTTATCTTGGTGTCCAATGTAGTAACTGTTTATTTCAGACCATCAATAAAGATTAGCAAGACTCGATTTCTTATTTTCAGTCTTAAAAGCTATTTATATGTTTAAATTATTTCTTTAAACTGCCAGTTAATTTTTTCCATCATAATATTTGTATTGATTATTTGGGAATTTTATGCAAACTCTTTAATCATTACTGAGTCCTTCTCCACCCGGCTCCACCCGTGCCAGAATCCATCAACTGTGAAGAGAGCTGCACTTCAAGTATCTTTATCACGGTTTTTTAAGGTCTCTCTTCACTGGCTTCCTGTCTAGACTGCTTCTCCCCTCCTCTCCCCCGGTGGGTGGGGAGGGAGGTTGTCACAGAATTCTTCAATGTTTCTTACTCTCAATTATGAGTATGCAGACGTCGATAGCACTGCAAAAGATGCTTCCTTGTCCATAACTGCTGGGGGGGGGAGGGGCAGCTCGGAATGTGAACTTCCACATAGTTTCCGGTGGCAGCACAGATCACGGACCATGGACCTTAACATGGTTTCCGGTGGCCTCATGGACCACGAACAACCACATGGTCTTTGGGGGCAGTTCAGAACGCAGACCTCAACATGGTCTCTGGTGGCAGCACAGACCACGGACCACGAACCTTAACATGGCTTCTGGTGACAGCATGGGCCACGGTATCAACATGGTCTCTTATGGCAGCCCTCGTCCTGGACATCGGCATCTGCTGGCAGCTCAAATTTTGAGACAGAATCTCTCTAGGTTTGCTGGCCTGGAACTCACCATGTTGACCAGGCTCGTCTCCTTTTATAATTTATTTTTATTTTATGTTTATTTGTACTTTGCCTGTACTTATGCATATGTGAAGTATCAGCTGCACACATACGGACAAGTGTGAGCTGCCATGTGGGTGTTGGGAATTGAACCCAGGTCCTCTGGAAGAGCAGCCAGTGCTCTTAACTACCGGGCCAGCTCATCTCTTCAGCCACCCAAAACCCCCAATTCTTTTGTGTGTGATATCTATCAATATTAATCATGTTGGAATTAGAAGAGAATGTTGAAACACAATACTTCATTCAAAAGTGGTTAAATGTTATATCAATAAATGTGTTGCTTTTAGAAAGAATTACTTTGGAAAGCACAAAATAAATCTAATGGTAAAGTAGCTGTCATTAAAAAAAAAAAGAAATTCTACAGATGTCTAAATAGCTGTCTTAGTAAAAGTGGCTGGATTTTCACATCCATTTCTGTATTCAATCTATTGCTATATGCTGTTGTGATTGAAGCATATAAAACCAATGTGGCCTCACACTGACATACAGTTAAAAAAAAATAAGAGTACCATTCCATAGTCATTTCAGATAGCCACCCCTTTCTTCTCTAAATTTTACCAAAACTCAGCAAGTATTAGTTTCTAAGCGGTTAGTTGCACAAGTGGTATCTGAAATCAGGCAAGAACTTTCCACACACACCCATGCTAAAAAGCCTCCCCTTACACTGCACTTTGGTGGGATTTTTTATTCATGAGCTATTTCAATCACTGGCCATTTGGAAAATTGCTCTGCTGAGTTATGTAGCTATAACAACCAGGGTGCTGTCAGCTTCACAGTGGTCAGCGCAAGGTTTCCAAAACCCTGCTTTTGTCAAGAAAGTTCACATTGAGCCATAGGCAATCATTCTGTCAACTGTATTTTTTTATTTTTTATTTTTTGACATGCCAGGTTCAATTGGTACATTTCTGAGAAAATAATTGAAAATACGATACTAAGGTGCACATCGAAATAGCTACATTCTGTCTTTCATTCTTCCATGGGAATAAAAGTGATGTCTTGAGAAAAAGGCAGCTAATTTAGTTTACAACTCAGCTGTGTTCTTGCACCTCCTTGACACAATTTGGCAACTGGAGATGCGGCAGAAGTTCAGTGTCCACCATAGGCCCTGGAATGTTACAAATGCTTATACCCGGTTATCAATTGGAGCTGTGTCATCAGATATGTAAAGTGTAGATAATATATGTTATTAAATATTACATATGTAATATATGTATATATGTTGCATCTGACATATTTGATGACACAGTTCAAACTGATTATATATATATATTATATATGTATTTATAAATAAAGACTCAGCCTATATATATGTATGTATACATATATATAGGCTGAGTCACTAAAAGATACATTGTTAACTTGAAGAGTTTGGTGCCCCAGCCTTGATTACATTGTGGCACCAGCTTTGGCATCATCAGGGTAAACATCATGAACAGCATGAAAAATGCAAACAAAATCTTAGTATCACTACAAAAATGTTCTTTTTTTTAACCTTGTGGAAATTCTGCAAGGTCTTGGTGATTCTTCCCAGGTGGCCTGGGAGTCACACTGATGAATGGAGTTACATTACATACAAGGTTCTCCAGTCCATCTGTAAGGGTCTTGTGTTCAAACATTTGACCCCTGGTCAAGCGTTAGTTCGTTCCTTATTTTTAAGGCGGTCCCAGAACTCTGAAAATCTGCCTTCTGGGCCTTCCTGAGCAGCATCATGGTACAATCTCAGCTTTCCCTTTGTTGGAATGAGGGTTCTGGATGACGAGAAGGTGGTAATCAGAAGAGAGTCATTTCAGCTCTCAGGTCTGCAGCTGGGTAGGTGGGAGAGCTGTGTTCCTTAACTACATAAAACTTCCACCTGGGGATTTCCATCACTTATCCACATTCTAGCTCTGAAAAACAGACCTATCCACCTCCATCACAGTCACACTTCAGCACAAATTTTATCTTTTCGAGTCATAAAGAACAGTTATAATCCTTTTTAAACAATAATTTTTTGAAACCATTTTCATGTAAGTACCACCTGCTGATTGTGTGACTTGGGCTCCTTTTTTACTTTTCCCAAACCCTCTGGCACCTGTATTCACAGAACAACAAAGCAGAAGAAGAGGAGACAGACTTGGGTTGAAGTTTTTGCAGTCACTTACAAAAATTTTCATCTTTAATCAAGTTATTGCATTTCATCCATTTCAAACTTGTCATCTATAAAGTGGGCATGATTATGCTTTCTTCCCAAGGTTCCTCTGAGGCTAGAGGCTTAACGAGAAAAAAAAAAATGTTTTAAGGAACAGATTCAATGCTGGCTCACAGCAGACACACATCAAATGTTACTTCTTTCCCTTCGTGGAAACGATCATAATTGCTCATCATTTCTCCTAAACTGGAAGCGTGTTTTGAGAATGTGATAATGACGAGTGTTGCTGTCGGTAGGTGTGGCACTGTATCAGAAACTTTATCATGAGTGATTGCTGTACTCTCCCCTTGGTTCTTCAAAATCTGTAAATTTGGTCTATTCATTGTAACAGAAATGCCTGAACTGCTGTGATGTCTTCCAGTTTGGGATTTTTTTTTTCTTTTTTGGAAAAGAGAATAAGGAGCTGTCAAAATCAATTGTCTGGGGTCGGAGATGAAAAACGTAATAACTACTCATATTCTGGTGCTCTCTGTCAGCAAAAGCAAGCCAGATGCTTCATGTTTCACAAAGGGGATTGAAGCTGGGAGCTGGGAGACCCTGATAGGACCAGGAAGAAAACGGATCCAATGAAAAGAGATGCGAAAGCTGGGACTACAAGAGCCTGAGAGAATGAACCACGAGCTCAGAAACGCCATGTCTTCATGAAGACAAAGTTGGAGCTGTGGACTGCAGTTACCCGTTCATGGGTGTTGGGGATCAAATCCTTTTCCTCTGGAGGAGCATCCAGACAGGGGAGCCATCTCTCCAGACAGATTTTGAAGTCTTGTGTTGCTGTTTTGGTGTTCCCCCTTCTTCTTTAATCTGTCCCTGCTTAGTGTAAAGTAGCTGAAAAATTAGATAAAACTTGTTTGAGTGTTAGTAAGTAGACTTTAATCAAAAGCCCATCTTCTGAATGTGTAGTGCAGATATTGGTGGGCTAACTGGAGAATTTCCTTTAACCTTCCTTCCTTCCTTCCTTCCTTCCTTCCTTCCTTCCTTCCTTCCTTCCT
>NW_026585895.1:22444012-22466835 GCF_907164565.1 Psammomys obesus
CCTTCCTTCCTTCCTTCCTTCCTTCCTTCCTTCCTTCCTTCCTTCCTCCTTCCTTTCCCTCCCTCTTCCTCTCCCTTCCTCCTCTTCTTTGTTCCCCCACTCCCAGGATGCCGTTATGTGTCTGAGCCAGCAGGTGTTTAATTCACTAGGTAGCCCAGGCTGGCCTCACCTGTAGATTGTCTTTTCTCAGCCTCCCAAGTACTGGGAGCATCACCATATGTGGCTGGAGCATCTCGTTCGGCAGGTCAGAGACCAACTTTATTTCTTCCCATTCTTCTATGGCCTTGATGACACACGAGCAACAATATGCTTCCCTCATACGGAGGAAGATGGACTCTGGTAAAACGAGGACTAGGCTTTGAGACTGTGAACCGACTGCCGTAGTGGTACTCTATGACAAACCTCTCCCAAATGATGTGCAGCAAGAAGCATTGTTTCTCCTTGTTTACTTGCCAGCTTTGGCATTCTGTGTGCTTATTTGGATGTGCTTCACAACAATGGATTGGAGACAGGACTCCCTAACTTGTTGATTGGTTATGGAGGCAAAGATAGGAGCGGTCAAGAGGTGATCAGAGACAGATGATATCTCCTAAGGCCCAGATGGGGAATGGGCAAGTGCTTCCTTCCTTCCATTGGTCTCAGCAAAGTACACGGGCAGGCCCAACAACAGGGAAGGGAAGGGTGTTACTCCGCCAAAGAGCAGGTCGATATTGCTGAGCCATGATTTAACTATCCTCATATACTGCTTCTTATGAGTGAATCCAGGAAGTCTAAAAGTAGGAAAGTATTACCCAGAAGCAAGGATTCTTAGTGGTTATTTATCTGAGTGTCAGCAATGGACCAAAACCCAAGCCAAATCAAATCCAAATTAAAACAATTTCCCCCAGTTTAATGACCGAAGGAAGAAATACTGCCAATAATTCCTCAGCCACAGAATGGCTAGGCCACACCTGAGTGACAGTTTGTGGGTAATGTCATTGAGCAGTTTTCGAGAGCGCCCCAGCAGGCACAGGGGGAGCTTGCTGGCTTCCGGTTCCGCCACCTGCTCTGAGAAGTGTTTACTTGAAGTCTCCTCCTCCTCCTCCGGATCCATCAATGTCTCTGTGTAAGCAGAGACATTTCACCTTCATGACTTATTCATGGTTGGGAAGGAGGAACAGCCTTGGGGAGGCTCTCTGGGGAGGGGCCTGGCTTGTCTTCCCCTCCCCTGGGACAGCCTTCATTCACTCTTGCCAGGGATCGATGGGGCAGTTCCTCCTAATGTAGAACACTGGGACAAAGGCAACGTGCAGGCCTTTCCTCGTGCTGACTTCCTAGCTTTTCCGTCTTCCCTGTTGCGATAGGGAGCAACACAGAGGCCTCAAGAATTTCAAGGGCAGGATATGAAACAACTTTGACGAGATAGAGCTTAGGGGCTTGGTCTCAACCGGCCATGGTTTGAAGCCTAGAGGTTACAAACAAGCTGTGAATCCGAGCCCGATCTCATTAACTCTGAAATAAGTGTCCCAATGTCTGACACCGTTGTTTCATTAAAAGTGGATGATACTTATTAAAATACACAAGTAGCTGAAACGAAGACGATCCTGCTTCTAGAGAGCTTTAGAAACCACGACACAGCCATGAGGTAGGATGAAGAATACCTGTTGATTTGGATTTTGGATGACATCTTTACGAATTAAATTCCAGAAGGCATAGGGAAAAAAGGAGTGTCCCAACACCCAGGCGAGGTAGCAATTGTCAGTCACTGGTATTTTATGTCTTCTGAGTTCAGACAATCAGGGAGAGCAGCCTCTTGCTGAAGCGTGTGGAGGAGAGGGGTGTTATGGACCCTCTCAACAAAGAGGAAAGAATCTTCCATTGTTATCAAGTTGCTAAATACTAACTTCTAACAGACTGTGTTTACTTACGGGCAGTTTCATATCCATAGCAATACAGGAACAGCCTGTAAGTAACATGGTTCTTAAAATGTAAAGGTCTCATCTGAAACGAATAATTCTATATTTAATAGCAGTAATGACTAATTTTGAGACTTCCCATGTCAGGAACATGCAAAATATTTCTCTCTGGAAAGACAAATAATCAAAAAGTAGAGGCTCGGGACATTGAAGCACTTAGCCTGCTTGCTTTTCTCAGATACGTTGGAGGGGAAGCCACCACGCCATAGGCAGGTGAAATAAGCGGAAACAGATGTGGTCCCCTAGTCCAGCTTTCACTCCCAGAAGGTATTTTATTGGCTTAGGAAAGAACACATTTTGTGGCTATGTTTTTTAAGACAATCTTGAATGAGCAAGAAAAAAATTCCACAGAACTCCCCCCCCCCCATCACCACCACATACACAACCGCGTGGAAAACAGGCGGAAGATCGAATTCTACGAGGTTCCACCACTCTCCTCTCAAGGACGTTGCTCCTTTGTGAAGAAACCTCTGCCGCGCTGGTCACGGGGAATTTGTAGGTTGACTGCGGAGCTGGAAAGTTTCACTAGGGGGCAGCCTAACACCGAACTGCGAGCGGATTCTGCGTCATCTGATTTCAATAAGAACCTGGCCCAGGGACTTGCATCTCGGCACAGCTTCTAAAGGAAAATTGATGCCTCTATAAAACGCCGAATCAGCACAGTTACGGGAGGTGAGCAAAGGAAGGAAAAAGTCTTGCATAATATTAAGAGCCCCGCAGAAATCAATGGTTAGGCATACAAATGGCCTGTGCTTTGAGCACAGACCCTTAGGACGCGTGCAGACCATAGTTTAGTTTTTTTTTACAGATGCACACACAATTAAAGGCCACGGTGCAAAATTAAGCATTTTGTAATTGGGAAGGAACCAAACGGAAGGGGGTAATGATTAATTTCTCGGAACCCAGGTTGAAGCTGAGCAGAACGCGATGACCAGGCCATTCTGCACTGCTGGGTGACTTCTGTTTGACCCCAGGCATCCGTTGATTGTTTTTCCTCCTTGCCACTCTTTCTCATGCATTTTATATTCCTCAAGTGATCTCACCTAACAAAACCAACCTCCTTAGCCCCTGTGAGAGTCATGACTATTTTTGTAACCGGGCTCAGAATGGTCCCAGAACACTGCACAGAGGCAGTACTGGTAATGCGATACTGCGCAGCCTTCTGAGACGCCGGGCTGTCCGCTCCCATTGTGTCTGTGGTCGTAAAAGGCAGCTGTGAGCTCTGGCAGCCTGGAGTGATTGGTGTGGCCTTGTGTGGTCTGGGGACCAGCTAAGGGTGGCCTGGCAAACTATCATCAGAGACCCACGTGCAACACAAGGTGGCAATGAGGAATTGTGTAGAAACTTAGGATCTGTGCCCAGAATTCTGCTCATCATGTGCATGGAGCCTTAAAATGACAAAGGAAAGGAAGCCATTAGATTAGACATGGCGTCCACAGAAAGTCAGGCCTGGGAAAAACAACAATAACAACAATAAAAACCACAGCATGTATCCAGCAAGGTCAAAACTAGATTTTGAGACAGTAGAGAATATTCCTGGATTCTAGATCTGCCTCTTGCTAACAGAACATCTTGGGGCAAGTTATTCAACCTTTTTATGCTTATGCTTTAGGCTCCTCCTCAATAATAGGATGCTTAGAATAGTGCCTGAGTGAAGGGCTACTAGTGTGATGAGAGATGAGAGGAGGCAGAGGCAGGCAGATCTCTGTGAGTTGGAGGCCAGCCTGGTCTACATAGTGAGTCCAGCCAGCCAAGGCTACACAGAGAAACTCTGTCTTGAAAACCAAAACAAGAAGAAGAAGAAGAAAATAAGAAGAAAAAGAAGAAGAGGAAGACAGAAAAAAGAAAAAGAAGCTGAGAGAAATGGACGTATGCCAAGGCTGTTTCTTCACTTGTAACATGGGGCTAACTGAATCTGGTCTCTAGACTTGTTGGAAGGATTACTGAGCTGTTGTACATGAAGCGCCTCCAGTGGTATTTGACAAACAGTAATTGTCCAATAACTATTATATCTGCTGTTCCTCAAAACTGAAATGGAGGGGACACTATCCGTTACAGAGGGCCCCAGGGCTTCTAGAAGGAATGAATATGTTCAGTGTATTGCAATTAGACACGGTGTTCAGCCAATGATGCCAATTCTTTGAGTACTTGGCTTGAGAGTTCTGTTGCCAGTTGCAGTTGGTATCCACATACACATGTACTGACCCCAGAAAGAAACCCCATTTCTGCAGGGAACAACCGGCGTTTACACTCAGTCAGGCCCCCAGGAAGCAGGTTGCCTTTCCTTTGTTCTGGTAACCTGATGCTCAGGTTAAGAACTGAACCTCAGAACAGTGTACACCCACTTACCATTTTGCACACTCAATCTGGAGCCTTTCAGGGTATCACGAAGCCCACTAGGGGGTTTCTGTAAGCCTGTGGGGGTTGGGATAAGAATCTCTGCTATCCAGAGAAGAATGTCTTGGCCCAGATTTGAGGGTCATGAATAGGGATAAGAAGACGCTTCTGCAATTGCCACAGAACCTGTTGTTCCCAGACTGCTGTGGTAGAAGTGTGATGACCTGAGATAGCCCATAAAATGGAGCTTCTCAGGCTACTGCAGTAGCTGCTCTAAGATTGGTTGGCTCTATGGCTTCGGTATGTACCCTTCCCCAATGTTAATATGCTGGAAAGAGTCCCCAGCATAACGGTGTTGAGAAGTAGGACCCTTAAGAGATCATCGCGTGATGAGAGCTCTGTCCTCATGTAGACTAAGGCTGTTTCGTGAGCATGGGCATGTTATGAACAGGCATTCTCCTGCTCCATCCCCCACCCCTCACCTTCCACCATGGGATGGGGTTGTAAGCTCATGTAGACCTCTCAGCTTCTGGAACTCTGAGTGAAGGAATCACCCTTTTTTGACTGTTGTGGTCTCCCTGGGCCCCCAGCTGATTGGCTGGTGCCTGCACACGGGTCTTTCATGTTCATTCCGTTGGGTCCCTCTTTAACCTTCTCTGGAAACACCCTCACAGACTCCCTGAAGGACTGCTCCAGCATTTCTCAAGGTAGGTCAGCTCCCAAAAGTAACCCCCACAGTGGGCCTTTGGAGGTGACGAAGCCCAGAAAACTGGGTTTTAGAATATGACCAGTTGATTTTGTCTTTGTTTTTAAAGATATTGGCTTCTAAGTAAAGAGGAGAGAGAGACAGAGATCTAGTCTATTTTGAGACTCAGCATAACTTTCTTTTAAACAATATTCCTGAAAGCATGAGATGTGGGGAGAGGAAAAGGGTTAGGGTACAGTATTCATACAGAGAAGGTTCTCCTAAGAGATGCAAGCTACCCCAAATAAGGACACAGGTTTAGTTAATCTTGGTAGGAGATCTCGGTAAGGAAGCAGTCTCAGGCTGCAGCCATCCCTGAGAAAGCTGTCCATGTTTGGTAGTTTTTACATGCACTGGTCAATCATGTGTAAACACTGGGAGCAGAGAAAGACTTTAGCATGCCTGGTCTCCTCACCAGGAAAAGGCTTTGCCACTCCCAGGATTCAAAGCACTGAGGTCCCTGGAATGGGTTTCCTCCAGTCCCTACAAGCATATACGATGCAGTTTTGAACTTGGGCTGTGTACTTATTTACTCTCCCACCGACATCTTTTGGTTGAGATCCCTTTTCTTAGGCAGGTGGCAAGCTTGAGATCAGGACCCATATCTGGCTATATCTCATATCTTTACCTCCACTTCTGGCTTAGGGTTCAGTAAATATTATTTTGTAGAGTGAATAACCTTATTTTAGTTACAATGGAAAATGGGTGAAAGGTAATAATATAGACAGCAGCAGATTTTTGTGTTCGAAGATCAACCAACGTAAGTCTAGTAATACAGAGAGGCTTTCTTGTAGAGTGGATTTAGATTCATTTTGATGACATCTTTTATGAGGAGTGTTCTCCTAGACCCACAGAGTGGAAGGAGAAATTAGCTTCTTTAGGCTGCATTCGGCGTTGTGACTTTCTATGTAACCTAAGCAGCCCTGGACCTCTCTGGAGAGTGCCGCAGCCTCCGGAGGGTCGCAGGTGTGCACAGGCGTTCACCACATCTGTCTAGGTTGCGTTCTCACTTGGAGATTCCAAGTGATTTGTGGGATAGTCTCTGTACATAACCCCATAGCCTTGCTTGAGAACATTTCTGAGCTCTTCAGCATTTCCAAGGATGGAGGGTACCATTTCTCCTCTGTTCTTGTGGCACTGATGGCGTTGCTAACGAACTCCAAATATGGAGCAAATATCATTCTCTGAACCTCTGAGGCAGATAGGGGAACTACAGTCTCCAAGGTTGCTATGGCTATTCAGAGAGTCTTAAAGCTACCAGCTTTCGAAAAAGCCGGGTTTTCAGGGTCTCGGCGCTGAGAACAACCATTTGCCTCAATAATACCCAGACTTACAGCTCTCGAAACAATTGATATTAGAGCTATCACCTATATCTCAAACTGTTATTTTAACACAAGACAACCACCGGTATGAAAGAATTCTCAAGCGTGTAGTGCCGAACAATGTTTGGAATTCCCACAAGTCTCATTACTTCTGAGCCTCAAATTAAATTCTTTGTTCCTACCTGAATGCAGTTGCCTGAGGGCCTTTAAAAAAAATCTTTCTTTTGTGAGTGGCTATTTTTTAAAACGGGCTTTAAAAAGTCTGGAGACTTAGGAATGCTCTACGGAGATGTAGGCAAACAGAAAGGCAGAGGAACATAAGGCAGTGTTTTGGGCAAATAAATGGAAGCATAAGGAAAGCTTAAAAATGAGCATTGGTGCTACCTGGCAATATATATGCTGTGTTTCATTAAAGCTCCAACATCTGAAAAACATTTTCTGGAATTCACTGTCTCAAAACTCCCACAAGACTGTCTTTTTTTTTTTTTTTTTTTTTGTAAGTGATGGGCAACACTCTCTCTGTGCCTGTGAATCTGTGCTGAGCATTCAGCAGCTAAAACGAGAGAGGTGACATGGTGCCAGTCAGGAGGAAACAGAAGTCATTTTGAAAAAAAAAAAAAAAAAAAAGACAGAAATCAAGTGAATTGTTTCTCCTGCTGAGAATGAAAGGGTCCTTTTGAAAACGTGGTTCTGCATCACAATGATTTTAAGGGAGTAGTCAATGTCTTTAAAAAGAAGTGCACACGTGGAATTTCATGCAGACAGCAACACTTGGCTGGGCTAGCCTCCCTAGGCATTCGCCTGAACTATTGGAGAGGCGTTATGAAGTCCAACTGACAGGAGCTGCCGTTGCTTTGCTCTTTAAGGAGGACATCGGCAGCAGGAGTGAGGAGAGGTGAACTTCAGACAGGTGCCCTTGGGGAAGCGTGTGAAGTCAGTGTTCAGAACAGTAGCCAGAAGGAATTGTCTGTTGTTCTACCAAGCTTGTGCTCTTTCTAAAGTGGGGAAGTGATCAATAGTCTTCCAACTGAAATTTTTAGCTATCGATTGCTCCTTAACCCACAGAGTCCTTTAAATATTATGTTTTAGTAGTGGGACAGCTCAGGGCATTGCAGCAGGAAGTGGAAGTACCAGGCAGCAAGCAGTTCCTTTATTCACACACTTTTCTCGGATGTGTGCAAATATCCAGGAAATATCTTTTCATGCCATAGGATACGTACTTAGACAAGAGCAGGATTCAGAGTCTAAAGAGAGCTGGCATTGTAAGAGAGTGGCTGCTACAGAATTCAGCCATCGCTGGAACCTGTGAGGGGAGAGAGATGCCAGCTTTCCCTCCCTGTGGTCTTGTGATACCTGCTGGCTTCATTGGTCTCACCCGCCAAGGAAGCCAGAGGACAAGACAGCTGTTGGTGCAGAAAATTCAAGTCAGCCTTCTGAGGCAGGGAACAAGGACAGGAAGGGCAGAAAAATGGATGGTTGGTGGCAAGCACAGACTAACCAACACAATGCACCTCAGAAACTCTGGATCTGGACTGGATAGCATAGCCAAGGTGGTTAATGTTGATTGTCAGTTTTATTGCAGTGAGAAGCAACTAAGAGATTAGTAAGGGATACCTCTGAGTGTGTTCATCAGTGAGTTTTGAGAGAGAATTAGCTAAGAGGGAAGAGACCTGCCCTGAATGTGGGTAGTTCTATCCCCTAGCCCCAGATGGGGAAAAGGGGGAAAGTCTAACATAAGAGTTCTCTTGCTGTTTCCTGACTGTTTCCATGTGAGCTGCTGAGCTCTGCCTGTGTCCTTAACACCACAATGGATAGAAACCTCTGGAACCATCAGTGAAAATATGTCCTTTCCTTCTGATATTGTTTTCTCAAGTATTTTGTCACCATGATGAACATCTCGTTAACTTAAGAGTGCATACATTATTTTCTCAAAAGCAGTTTATAATAAGTCATATGTTTTTTCCTTCTATACAGACCTTATAATTCACCTTCACTAAAACTACTGCTGAAGAATATTAAAGTATATAAAGTAGTAATTATTTTCTTCTTTTATGCAAAAGAATAGAGCAAGATCTATATGGTTATATTTCCATTTTATACTCCCTGTCTACAGTTTAGTGTCCTTTGATGTAAATTCACTAGTAATAAAGAATGTGAGTTTATTTGCTTTGGCCTTTGTGAGACATCTAGAATGTTCTCCATCTCCTCAGTTCATGATGTTGTTAAGATTTTTCCATCTAAGTTTGCTTATTGGTCCCTATGCTACTTTCTTAAGGAGGATAACAGACAGTCTTTGAACTTTGTGTAAGAAATAAGAAATGGAATTCCAAGATTGTTGAAGAGGAAGAAATATGGATGACCAGAAGAAGAATAAGAGACTCATTTATCAGCAAATGTTTATGGACTTTTACCCAATAGATTGGACAGTTTGCTAAGTACAAGGAACGTGCTGACGCAAAAGACAAGGCACTCAGGTAGGAAATCCAAAGAATTCTCATCTAATATGAATATGGTAAGTGCTTTAATGGAGAGGTGAATCAAACACTGAGACTCCACAGAATAAAACATATCGTGAATCAAAGGATTTACAAAAGAGATGAGAAATGAACTGAGACATGGAGAAAAAATAAGGATAAGCTAAAGATATGGCCTGAGTAAAGGCCTATTTTTGAGTTGTGTAGCTGTGGTTGATTAGGGTGGGGTGCTGGGGAAATCAATTCCACTGAAATAAGGGACAACATAAGGCTGTCCACTTTCTCTGTATCTCTTCAATAGAGTACTTGAAGTCCTAGCTAGAGCAATAAGACAACTGAAGGAGATCAAGAGGATACAAATTGGAAAGGAAGAAGTCAAAGTATCACTATTTGCAGATGATATGATACTATACATAAGTGAATCCAAAAATTCTACCAGGAAACTCCTAAAACTGATAAACACCTTCAGCAAAGTGGCTGTATATGAAATTAACTAAAAAAAAAAATCAGTAGCCCTCCTGTATTAAAAAAACAAATGGTCTGAGAAAGAAATTAGGGAAACAACACCCTTCACAATACTCACAAAACTATAAAGTATCTTGGTGTAACTCTAACCAAGCAAGTGAAAGACTTGTATGAAAAAAAAAAAAAACTTCAAGTGACTGAAGAAAAAAAATTGAAAAAGATATCAGAAGATGGAAAGATCTCCCATGCTCATGGATTGGTAGAATCAATATAGTAAAAATGGCCATCTTACCAAAAGCAATCTACAGATTGAATGCAATCCCCATCAAAATACCAACACAATTTACTTTGAAAGAACAATTCTCAACTTCATATGAAAAAACAAAAAACCCAGAATAACTAAAACAATCCTGACAATAAAAGATCTTCTAGAAGTATTTCCATCCAGCATCTCAAGGTATACAATAGAGCAGCAGTAATAAAAATTGCATGAAATAAGCATAGAAATAGATTAGTGGATCAATGGAATCAAACTGAAGACCCAGAAACAAACTCACACACTTGATTTTTGACAAAGGAGCCAAAACCATATAATACTATATAAAAACCATATGGAAAAAAGATCTTCAACAAATGTTGCTGATTTAACTGGATATCTATATGTGGAAAATGCAAAAATGCAAATAGATCCATATTTATCACTCTGCACTAAACTGAAGTCCAAGTGGATCAAAGACCTCAACATAAAACCAGACACACTAAATCTACTAGAAGAAAAAGTGGGAACTTTTCTCAAACTCATTGGCACAGGAGACAACTTCCTGAACAGAAAACCAACAGCTCAGACTCTAAGATCAACAATTAATAAGTGAGACCTAATGAAACTGAAAAGCTTCTGTAAAGCAAACGGTATGGTCAATAGAACAAAATGACAGCCTATAGACAGGGAAAAGATCTTCACCAACCCCATATCTGACAGAGGGCTAATATCCAGAATATATAAAGAATTCAAGAAATTAAACACCAACAAGCCAAATAATCCAATTATAAATGGGATACAGAGCTAAACAAAGAATTCTCAACAGCGGAATAGCGAATGGCTGAGAAGCACTTAAAGAAATGCTCAACATCCTTAGTCATCAGGGAAATGCAAATCAAAATGACTATGAGATTCTACCTCACATCCATCAGAATGGCTAAGATCAAAAACTCAAGTGACAATACATGCTGGAGAGGATGTGGAAAAAGGAGAACCCTCCTCCTTTGCTGGAGGGATTGCAAATTTATACAACCACTTTGGAAATCAATCTGGCCCTTTCTCAGAAACCTGGGAACAGTTCTACCTCGGGACCCAGCTATAGTACTCCTGGGCATATACCAAAAAGATGTTCAGCATACAACAAGGGCATTTGTTCAACTATGTTCATAGTGGCTTTATTTGTAATAGCCAGAAACTGGAAACAACCCAGATGTACCTTAACTGAAAATGGATAAAGAAACTGTGGTATAATCCATACAATGGAACACTATTCTACTATTAAAGACAAGTACGTCATGAGATTTGCAGGCAAATGAATGAAACTAGAAAAGAGCATCCTGAGTGAGGTAACCCAGACCCAAAAGACACACATGGTATATACTCACTTATAAGTGGATATTAGCCATACAATGCAGGAAAACTGTACTACAACCCACAGACAGGAAGGTGCTTAATTCTCATTCATAAGGCAAATAGAATACCGGAACATGGTTGAAGAGAAGGAACAGGACAGGAGCCTTCCATAGATGTCCTCTGAAAAACTCCACCCAGCAGAGGATCAAAGCAGAGGTTGAAACTCCCTTTGAGACTCACAGCCAAACTTTGGGCAGAGTTCAGGGAATCTTATGGAAGAGTGGGGAAATAGAAGGACCCAGAGAGGACAGGAGCTCCTCAAGACCAACAGAGCCAACAAATCTGGGCCCAGGGTGGCCTGTGGAGACTGATACATCAGCCAAGGACTATGAATGGAGAGGACCAGCTCCACCCTCCCCCGCTCAAATACAGTCAACAGGCAGCTCAGTCTCCATGTGGGTCACCTAGTAAGAGGAGCAGGGGCTGTCTCTGACACACAACCTGTTGCCTGCTCTTTGATCACTTCCCCAGGCAAGGCAGCCTTGCCAGGCCACAGAGGAAGAAGATGCAGGCAGTCCTGAGGAGACTTGATAGTCTGAGGTCAGTTGGCAAGAGAGGAGGGCTCCCCCTTTCTGAGGACTAGGAAACTGGAGGGTGAGACTGGGAGGAGACAAGGGAGGGAGATATAATTGGGATGTAAAATGAATAAATTAATAATAATAAATAAAAAGAAAAAAAGACCTTAAAATACACCATCTTGTCTGGGAGGAGTGTTATGCAGCTTTTACTGAGCACTGGCATATCTCTCCCTCACCACACCCTTTTGCTACAATGATCAGGAGCCAGGACAGCAGGATTAACCAGATGATCCACCTTGATGCAGCTGCCTCAGTCACACACAGGGAACAGGAAGTCTGCGGAACAATGCTATTTCTAAGAACAAGTCTCAATGTTGCTACTTTAAGGAGGTGAATGCACAGTCATCATTCAGGTGTCTTTATCATATCACAGTTTTTATTTCCTTATTTGTACCCTGTAGAAAATGACCAGTGATGATTTGGGAAGGTAGTAAGTCTTATTTGAGTTCATACTTGTGAAGATTTCTGACCAGTAACATTTAAACATTCAAAAACACAGCCTAGTTGTCTCCACTGCTTTATTTAATTTTGATCCTGAAGTGAATGCATGAAAAGACACAGCACTTATTTTTAATCCCCATTTTATAAATGAGGAAAATATATTCCAAGCACAGGTGGCTTGGTTAAGGTTGCACAAGTGAATGGTACAATGGAAACCTGGGCTTGGCTCTTTTGATTCATGTCCTCATTTCCTCTCTTTGTACATGTTTGAAGAAAAAAATGATATTCCTTATCCACTGGGAAAATGAACAGATACTAAACTATGCAAAGATCACTTGTTGGTCAGGATCCAGTCATGTACCCTCCTGGGACTCCTGGTACCCAATGACCCGAGTTGCTAACAGGACCAAAGATGTTAGATTGTGGTCTGAGGTAAAGAAATGGGAAGCACTCGGGTAAAATTCAGGCTGGAGAATGTTGGGATCCGGTTTAACAATTAAGCCTTCATGCTTATGAAGTGTGTGTGGTGTCTGCCAGAGACTATTAATAGAGACAAAATGCACAGTTTCTGTCCTGAAGAAATTCATAGTCTGAAGGGGGAGATAATTAGAAGACAGCGTGACAAATGTACTGTGCGCAGGGTGCTTTGGGATCCTCATGGTTAGAAGTCCGTATTCCAGGTAACAATAGGGAGTAAAATTGGGGGGTGGGAACTCGGAAATACTCTCCATAGAGGATACATTTTGGCAGAATCTTGAAAAAAAAAACTCATTAGCTTAGCCAAGGAGGAAATTTATAGAGAAGGACATTTCATGTACAAGGCTTGGGAGGAAATGGAAGCACAGAAGACTAAAGCAATGATCAGTGTATCCCTGATGAGTTTAGGATGTAGAAGAAGACAGGGCCAAATTATAAAACATAGTGGGTATCACAGTAAGTAAGGTGTTTGTATGTTATTTTACAGATAAGAAGGAGCAAATGAACTTAAAAACATCTACAGTATGTTCTGTTCAATACCTGCTTTATACATACTCTACTCAGAGGCTCGTAGAACTCTCTTTAAAATAGGTAACATTTGAGGCCAGACAGCAAGTTTTAACAAAGAGGAAGAAGAAGGAGAAGAAGATCAAGGACAAGAACAAGAAGAGAGAGAAGAAACATTTTCTCATATTCTATCTGATCAGAGTAGAATATAACTAAAAACAAATAGAAAAAAAAAAACTAGATAAAACAACCTCAAATAAAAAATGGGTCACCAAAGAAATCATAGAGAAAATTTAATACTTCCTGGAATTAAATGAAAAAAAAAAAAAAAAACTTACCAGAATCTTGGGACACAGCAAAGATAGTTCTAAAATGAAAGTTTATATCTATGAATGTTTGCGCTAAAAAGTATACATATTCCAAATAAAATTTAGGATCCTAGCTAATTAAGAATGAGACAAAATCAAATGAAAAATATGAAAAGAATAAGGATCATGATAGACATTAATGAGATGGAGACTAAAAGTACAATACAAGCAATCAATGAAAGATATCATTGGTTCTTTGAAAAGAAAAATAGTCAAATACTTGGCCCAGACTAACAGAAGAAGAAGAGAGAAAGGATGTAATTAATAAAAATGGAGATGAAAACAGGGAATATTATAATCAACACCTAAAATCATAAGGGAAAACTTTGAAAATCTGTACCCCAAAAAGATCAAAACTCTAGAAGATGGATTAGTCCCAGACACATACAAACTACTCAAGTTAAACCAAGAAGATACATACAACTCTCATAATGAACAGTGATACTAAAGGATAGAACAGTCTTCCAACAACGGAAATTACTGGCCAGATGGATCTACTAGCAAATAACGGATCTTTCAGGAATACCATCACTGCTCCTCAAATTGTTTCATAAAACAGAAAACTGAATCTATAAATGCAGCATAATTTCGAGAAAAGAGCAAGCAGGAGAAAATTATAAACTAACTTCCCTGATGAAAACTGAAGTAAAACTTTTAACTAAAACAAAACAAAACAAAAACAACAACAACAACAACAAACTTACGGCCCAGCCTTCAGTCTCAGCACTTGGGAGGCACAGGCAGATGGGTCTACAATGAGTTCAAGGCCAGCCTGGTCTACAAAGTGAGTTCCGGGACAGCCAGCACTACACAGTGAAACCCTGTCTCGAAAGAATCAAAATAAATATACCCTTCCACATTGAATTCAACAACACATTGGAAAGACCAAATATCAAAACCAAGTTGGTTTCATTCCAGAAATGCTAAGATGGTTTAACATATGCAAATCAATGAATATCAGATTTAGGTATAGAAATCACATGCTCATTTTAGCATATGCAGAAAAGGCCTTTGACAACATCCAGCACCCTTTCCTGGTGCCAAGAAAGTAGGAATAAAAGGAACAAGCTTCAATGTAATAAAGGCTATATGCAACAAAGCAAATGGGGGAAACCTAAAACTATTTTCTTTAAAATAAGGAATAAGAAAAGAGTGTCTACCATCCCCCTCTTCTTCAATACAGAGCTTGGAGTCCCAGAGCAAAAAATTAAAGAGATATAAATAGAAAGGGCGGAGATCAAATTGTCCCTTTTTGTAGATGGCATGATTGTATACTTAGAAGACCCTAAGGACTTAACTGGAAAAACTCTTATAGATCTGAAAGATGCTTTCAGCAAAGTAGCAGAATGTAAAATCAACACAGAAAAATGAGTAGCTTTTCTATGTAGTAATAACAAACACTCTGAGAAAGAAATCAGAATAACAAACACACTCAGAATACCTTAAAAAAAAAAAGTAAAATGCCTAGGAATAAACATAACCAATGATAGACCTCTACAAGGAAAACTTTAAGATGCCAAAGAAAGAAATTGAAGACGCTGGAAGACAGAAAGGCCTCCTATACTAATGGACTGACAAAGTGAATACTGTAGGAATGGCCACTGTACTCAAATCAACCCATAGATTTGATAATGCTGGAGGCATCACAGTGCCTGACTGCAAACGGCTCCGCGAAGAAACAGAGCTAGAACTGCACTGGAGTAAAATCGGACACACACACCAATAGAATGGAACTGAGGACCACGAAATAAACGTTGGCAGCTGCAGCCACTTGGCTTCATTTTTACCGAGGTACAAATATCATACATTGCAGAAAATGCAGCCTCTTCAGGTCATGTTGCCGGGGATCATGGGGGTCCGTGTGCAAAAGAATGAAACTGGATCCTCACCTCTTTCTTGGTACAAAGATCAATTCTAAGTGAATCAATGACTCTAATGCAAGGCCTCAAACTCTGAAACTGTTAAAGGAAAAGGCAGGGGAAACACTTGAAGATACATGCTTAAGCCAGAAGCTTTTGAAAGAGACTTAAGTAGACCTGGAAATAGCAGCAAGAACTGATGAATGTGGCTGCATGGAATGAAAAGGCTTCTGAAGAGTAACTCAAACAGCCAGCAGGGTGAAGATGGCCCGACAGTGCAGGAGAAAACTTTTGCCAACTGTAAACCTGACCTGGATACATTCCTCGAATCTACATACCTAAAAAAAAAAAAAACTCTCAAAAAATTAAATTCCTCAATACAAGAAATACATCAAACAAAACATAAAAAAATAAAATAAAATAAATATACAATTTTCAAAGCAAGTTCAAAACATGGCACAAAGGACTAGAGAGGAGCTCTGAGCAAGCCTAGGAGTGTGTTTGGCTTTATTGGAACAGAAATAAAATGTTGAGTTAGAACAGATCTTATGAGAATCTCTCCAAGGACCAAATTAATCATATGTTCACTTTTCCACCAAGTCTGCAAACATGTAAACTAAATATATTTGGATACATAGCAAGAACCAGAAAGGAAGCTAGAAACTAAAAGCAAATTTAAGCTGGAGGGAAATGATCAAAAACGCTGTGGATGGTATAGGTGAGGCATTTTTTTTTCTTCTTCCTCTATCATTTCAAATTTAGCCACTGGGCAACAGAAATTGAACTGGCTAAAAGATTAGCAGGTGAAAAGGCATGCAGGCTTTATTTAGTATTAATATTTTATTTCTTATGTAGCCTCACAGAAAAAGAAGTGAAAAAAAAAAAACCCAAAGAAGCCATTTAGGCCCAAGGATCTCTACTGCTTTGCCAAAGAGCAGTGATTTGTGGAGAGGTGAAGAGACAAGTGCAGAAGGTAAGGCTGGGGCTTCTGCAGCCAGGAAACCATGGCAAGGTAGATGTGTGGAGGGGGGATAACGGAGCATGAGTTATTTCAATACTGTTTGTTTATGTAGTCTCGAGTAGGTACCGCCTGTAGCCATGAGGTATTTCCTCTTACTGTACAGAGAAGAGAGGGAAACTACCCTCACAAAGGGAAATTCATATCACGTCTTTAGGCACAACATGAGTGTAGTTTATATGCCATTTCCCAATTGCCTCCAGCTCAAAATCTTTCTATTCTAAAGTAACATGTGTGGAACTGTTAGCTGCCCTGGGCTTGACAAGACCATCACAGCATCATAATGAAGCAGAGCCACTGAGAATAATCTACAGGAGATCTTGACCCACAATCAATGAAAAAATAAGCAAAACAATACAGGTGAAGGCTAGGTCTATGAAGGAAAAAGGAGAGTTACCACATGGCAGGGATTCCTGTCTTCCTGTTCTCAAGTGCATTTAATCCTGTCCCACATGCTTGGTCCTGTGGAGTGCAAGGGGTATAGGAAATGGACAATTGGGCCAGCTGGGGACACTTTGTGGTAGAGCTCTTTGTGAATGACTGAGGTGGGATTTTCCTTTAAGTCACCTTTGTTCCTGGAAGTGATTCTGCTAAACTCATTAGCTGATCAAAATAGATTTGGACAGAGCTCTTCTGATCTCTGAATAGGTTGGTACCTATTTCAGCTCTATCTGAGGTGAACAGGAATTTCTGCATGCCTCCTTGGGAAAAGTAGCCTAACTCTTAACGATTAAGCAAGAACCTGCAGAATTTAAGATGTGTGTGAGTGGAGCAGTTGTTTGGCCCCAGCTGCGAGGGCTAAGATGTGCAGTAGCCCCTGAGCTGTCTGGGGGGCTTCTGTATGGGGACATGGCCTTTCTCCATGTGGTATGTGGTGGTATGTATCCCTGCTGTGGTAGCAGGGCATGAGCTCGGCTTCCTGTGATGACCGCTCAAAAGTGATGGTTACCCACGTAGGAGAGAAATCACAGTAACAAATGGACATGGAGAAACATCCTCCACACCAGCCTCCGATTAGGACAGAAAATTAGATAAGGTGGAGGAAGGGATGGAGGCACTGGCTTGCAGGAAAGGGAGTGATAAGAGACAGCAGGAAAAGAGACCAGTCCATGTAACTAACAAGCCAAGGTTTGTGTAGAGTTCCAGAAGTGGGGAATGAGATAAAAGCTTAATTCTATTCTTATGAAGCTCTGAAAAATCAATCTAATCTGAGCTGGAAGCTTCTTCCCCATTAGCTGGCATTTTTGGTACCTGATGGCTCATGGAGAATTGTGATAAACGGTACTGCTCTGCTACACGCTTTACACATTACATTACTTGTATGTAAGATGAGGTTCCTATGTGCAACAGTGGCATAACTGTCACGGGTGCAATCAACAACGGTATAATCTTCTTTAGGGCCCATCCCATGGAAGAAACACATTTTAAGTATTATAAGCAAGGACAAAAACCTGTGGGTAGAGAGGTGACGGGGAAGCTACTGGTATTGTTTTGTTAAATGGATTTGATATGCTTGTTGAATTTGCTTCTAAACATCTGTATTATTCCAAGGATTACTGTTGCTGCCAGTCTTGGTTAAGTTTCTTTTCACAGTGGGTGTTGTTTACTATTAGCCTAATACCCAGTTAAATTGCTGAAAATGTGCCAATTGCTATGTCTACTTGCTGTGGCATAGTGGCCCAAAGTCTAATCATAAATGGAAGAAACTTATTACATACTCACGTCACCTCCTTAAGGCTCAGAAAAAGAAAAATCAGGTACAGAAAAGATGTAAGAGCCTGAGGGAGAAGCAGTGAGTGATATATCTACTTTCTACAGGCATCGTGGGTAATTAGCATGACAAATTAGAGTTGTTTGGTGGTCTGCAGAAGACCTTATTCCGCAGTTATAGCAACAAAACTGAGGACAAAACAGCTGATATCACGATTTCTGAGAGTGGTGCTGAGGTTGTTGACACTCCCCTGTAGGTTGGGGTGGGGGAGTTACAAAATGCTCACATGAGGTTGTTGGTACCTCTTCCTCCTCTTCTACTACTCATGGTCTTGAATAATGCCTGAGAGCAGAGGGGGTAGATGCTTGACTGGAGATTGGGGCTCTCAGTTGTACAGCTTTTCATGAGTTGGTCACATTGCATATGGGGCTTCCTGGAGTGACCCGGAGTCTTTGAGTCTCCCATGTTTCTGATCCTAACCACCATAAACGTCTTTAGTTCACCAAGTTGAACTTGTAGAGAATCTTCTGTTTTGTTTTGTTTTGTTTTTAATCTGTTATTGCCTACTGTATCTGGAGTCTGTAGACATTCTTTATATCTCCCTTGGAAAAGAAATACAGTAGCACATTTTTAGATACTGTAATATAAAGTTAATTGGATTTACTATGGAACACAACAGGTTTATAAAAATTATTACAAGAACTGAGTAATATATGTGGTGGAGAAGCAGCAGTGACTGCCAGAGTACCACAGATGTTATTCTTTTGAAATGCTGAAATTTTTGTCACAAAATATAAGTCGGGGCAAGACAAGTATAGGAGCTTCAAGCTCTACTATTAAAAAAAATACTTAACAAAAATCTCCAGTGAAGTTTGGCAATTAGGCCTGTAATGTGAAACCTGACATCTACTTATAGATGCATCTTATAGATACCTCAGGCTGAATGAAGTTGAGGATTTGACCTATACATTCCCATCTTGTTGATTTAAAACAACAGACAACTGGGGTTTAAAAAAAATCATGGTTTACTCTGCCTTGGCAATCTCATAAAATTATAGGATCTCCTTCATATCCAGGACCCTGCCTGGAAGAGATTGGGAGCAAGAATTTTTAATTTCAGCGTTTCTGTGTTACAGAAATGTGTGATAGGAAGAATAGGGTGTAAGTGTCCATTGGACACATCCATCTGTAGTTGAACTAGTTCCTCTGCTTTTCTCAGTCCCTTTGGCTGTTTTATTGCACCGAGAGCAGAAAAGGGAAGAGAGGGGCTGGAGATATGGTAAAATACTTGCTGGCACAAGCAGGAGGATCAACATTAGGGTCTGCAGCACCCACATAAAAAGCTAGGTGTGGAAGAAGCTTCCTTTCCACAGGCACCAAACAAGGGGGTCAAGGGGGCTCACCGTTCACCCAGTCTTGCCGGTGGGTGAGCTCCAGGTCCAATAAGAGATGCTGTCTCAAAAAAGGAGGAGGAGAGCGATAGAGGAAGATGCCTAACCTTTGACCTTTGCATACAGAGGCACACACATACACATACCACAAACATACATATATACAATCAGAATTTTAAAATGCATAAGGAGAAAAAATCCTTAAAGTTTGTTTTATGCTACTTTATAATAGATGAAAAACATCAATACATAGGATCTTAATGACAAGTTCCAGATCTTAGAGGCAATTAATAAAAAACATTTTTTTAATTTAAATGTAGCTGACAAATAAAAGCATAAAATTGTACATACTTCTGAAACATGATATGATATTTTATACATGTATATATTGTGTAATGTTTATATCAAGCTCATGATATCTTCCTTCTCAACACATCATTTATTTATATTGAAAAACTGTCTCTTTGGCAGTTTTTGGCAAAGTTTTAGATACTGTGGCAGTATCTGAAAGGATCATAGCCATCACGTAATGAAAAATGTATTTAGTCCATCTACAAAAAAGCTCCCGGATGTGAGAATTCTAACACTGTTCATATACCCAAGTTCAAAGTCTTCTCTGAGATGTAAAGCAACCGTTAGCTGTCAGTCCTGTAAAAGTGAAAATTCCATTATCTACTTCCAGTGTGCAAGGGGACCCCGTGAACATTTCCATTCCAAAAGGGAATGATAGCAAACTAGCAAGAGGGGATTGGACTTCCTGTGTCTCCGTGTCTGGTTTCTAGGGTGTGTGGTACTGTGACGGGTGAAAGGATGACTGGGCTTGGGCATTACCCAGGCTTGACACTGACTCCCATGTGGCTTCTGTTTGGGAAGGCTTCACTTGTTGCTCGTAGCTTTCTTCAGCAGATATTCCACACCTGGGGAAACTCTAACATCCTGGGGGTCTCCACCACGTCTTGGGTCTTGCCCTTATAGCTTCATATTATTCTCTCATTTTATTATGGCAGGAAGATGGAGCCTACTCCACAGGGTTTCTTTTAAATATGAACGGAAGCCTTCTGTATTTCTGCCAAAACCAGACACCATATGGCTGAGGCCAATGTGGGCTGAGTACTAGCTGAGCCCCCTTGGATTAGGGCTGTAGTGGCCTTTGAGTGCCTGGAAGGCTAAAACTGGGAAAACACTTCCCTCGGTATCCTTGTGAGAGCACGGTGTCCCAGTAGCTCGCTTTTCTCAAGCAAAACTATTTTAAAAGAATTTATAATTGTATGCTTTGGAGCCCACACTGGGTGGTATCTGGCCAATTCCTGAGGTACCCTCAAGATATCTTCTAACTGTCTTTGTACAGACTACTTGGCTCATATTAAGTAGGCATTATCGTGTTTAGTAACCACAGCTCTGTGTCTACAGCTTTTACCTTGCACCTTTCCCGGTCAAACCACACATTTTAAAATCCTTCTGCTCGGCCTTTTGCTCCCATTTCTCATTGTATTCTGAGTAAAAACAGCCAGTAAAAACTATGCCATAGTCTGAATGGTACACTGTTCTTGTAATTTCACCCACTAATTAATTAGTCCATTAGTTGTCAATTTAGGCTCATTAAAAATCTGAGGAAATGGACAAAGCGTAAAGAGGTGCTTTGCCAGAAGGTAAAGTAAATAAATGGCATCTCATCCGATTCTCAGCACATTCCTTGTTTCTACCTGTAACCTTCTAAGCACAATGTTTACCATCTCCATTTCTGTTAGCACCCTGTTCTCCGAGCTGCCATCAGCCTCGTTCATTATATTCCTGCTCCATTATTCTAGAATGTGTCTATCTCACATCTCTAAACCTTTTGAAATCCTTCCCCAAACCAGTTCCAAAGGCCTAAGAACAATATGGTCCGTGTTAGTAACAGCAATGACGCCACTATTTTGGCACCAAATTTCTATATTAATCAGATTTTTTGGGACACTGTGACTAAAATACCTGATATTATAAAACCTCATGGAATAAAGATTTCAGCCCTCATGGTGGTAAATGTGGGAGAGGGCAGTGAATATCGCAGCGGACAGAAATCAGAGAAACAGGAATGCTGCTTACAATGGATTCTTTTTGTTCCTATCCTGCTTGCACACCATCCAGCCCACAAGCTTATTAGATGGCCCTGTCCATATTCATGATGAATCTTTCCTCTTCAGAAGATCCTCTTTGAAAACACCACAGGCACATCTGGAGATGTTCTGTGTTAGTGGGCTAGTACTTCTAAACACCGCCTGTTTCACAGATACAACCCATAGGAACCACCACATTAGCCTAGGACCTCGTTCAGATATTTTATTTGTTTGTCTCTTCTTTTGTTCCAAAGGCAAACTTAAAAATGACTTGCTAGTGTCAAAAATGACACAAAAGAATGAAATGAAAAATGAGAAGAAATATGAGACACCCAGGAAATAAGGAAGCAATCATAGGAAGAAAAGGGACCCCGGCATGTAGTGGTAGATACAGTGGGTGCCTGAAGAGGAAGCAACGGCTCAGTCCGTGATGGAATCCAATTTTACCATGCTTGATTAATGAGCGCAACCTCAATTTTGCTGTATTAGAAAGTTCTTTTACACTTCACCGTTCAACAACAATTTCTTTGTTAAAAACGCCTTAGAAGAGTTCTGACATCTTAAAAATGATTCCTTCCCAGCAGAGAGCCCAATAGGCTGATGGGCCTCAGCAGCAGGGTTAGTTGGCTGGGGGAGCAGTGATGGGCTCTGTGGACATGGTGACATGATCCCTAAATAGTCGAGGAAAGGAATGTCTGCACATGTCAGAATTGTCAGCTGAAGTCTGCAGACGTGATGTGCAGAGGGAGTGGACATGCCAGCCAGCCAGTGTGATTTGGTGATTCATTTAGAAAGTGATAAATAAAGTTGGTTGACAAGAGACAAATGACAAAAATAGAAGTAAATCAACTATACACTGTTGGCTTTGTGCTTCTGTAAAGTGTATTTTGAAAATTAATAACGTTTTCTGCCTGTATTTAGTTCACTTCCTCCACAGTTTTTTTTTTTTTTTTTCTTCTTGGCATGATTTGATGGTCTCTCCAATCTGCTCTCCTAATTGCAATTACACCCCGGGGAAGGTATCTTTTCAGATAGCAGAAAATAAGTTAGTGCTCAAGGGAATGGCAAAGCAGGAAGCGTGTTGTGAGCAGTCACCAGCCCAGCCTTTGCTTCGCCAGAACAAAGGGGTGTCTGGGAAGATGGGGGTTACCCCGGAGCCTCATGGGAAGCTCTGCGCTCCTTTTTCCAAGACCGCAATTGCTCTGCGAGCTTCGGATCATCTGACAAAGTGCTTTCTGGTGTATTGATTTGCTGCCATGCTGGAAATCAATAATTAGCTTTGTTTAGAAAGCAGGGACAGTAGTCTTAGCTTCAGGAACCTCCTAAGACTTTAAAGAATTAAGCTCTTAAAATGAAAAAAAAAGAAAGAAAGAAAGAAAGAAAGAAAGAAAGAAAGAAAGAAAGAAA